>NW_006800008.1:1082998-1542592 GCF_000485575.1 Poecilia formosa | reverse complement strand
TCTTCTTCTTCCTCTTCTTCCTCTTCTTCTTCCTCTTCTTCTTCTTCTTCTTCTTCCTCTTCTTCCTCTTCCTCCTCCGATGCTATAGCGCCCTCTACTGCGCATGCGGGACACGTTCAGGTCGTTTGCCCGTTCAGACTGCAGAACGCATACAGGTCGCTTTTACCTGCAGTGTGAACGCAGCCTTAGTCTTCTAATCAGTTCTTGTTCAGTAGTTCTAAACTTTTGGTGTTTCTGCCTGGTTTTCCTGAGATGTGAAACACTTGAGTAACTCCTCTCTCTTTAAAAATCTGAATTAGGAACCTCAACTTTAAACTTACCTCCAGCACCATTTGGTTTGTCTGTTCACCTGCATGTGGGTTATGACAGAATTCATAAAATATCCCCTTTTTCGGGCATGTACAGTTATTAACCAGGAATCTGGTTTTAAAGTATTTTATGAGAAGCTGTAATTTCTCCTGACTCAGGCTGAGCTCAGTTGGTCAATTAAGTCGGATCATTTTAACTGGAGTCGTATGAGAGGAACATTTTGAACAGCTTTGTAATGATTAACTTTAGAAATGTTGACCGTGCATGTTTTAATGAATTAATATTCATGTAAATGGAAACATATCTGGATGAATAAATAGTTTTTTCGTCATTTGGCTGATGAAGTAAATTAAGAGCGAAATAATCTGTTGTCTGTGACGTCGCCCACCCCGCATCTGTCTTTGTACGCTGACCTTAGGTCAGTTCTCTCTCTGAGCTCCTCACCAAGTCACCCCAGCAACCACACATCACACAGACGGCCTGAAGCTCTGCCCTGCATATGTATGATGTGCAGAGAGAACCTCTGAGCCTTTCCTGGTGTTTTGTTTGGTTCGCCTGTTGATGACATCCAAGAATGGATTCGAATCATAATGCATGAACAGAGTTCAGACTTTAGGAGACGTGAGATAATTTATCATTAATTACATTTTTAAAGAAGTGTTTCTTCTGGGGTTGCCAGGTTATTAAGTCGTTACGTCTTTTCACCATCTTTGACCTGGTTTCCTGGAGGAAGCTTCCCTGCAGCATGACGCTGCCACTACCGTGTGTCAGTTTTCCATGAAAGCCAAACATTTCAGTCTTGGGTGTCGTCCAGCTTGTTGCAAATTACAAACATAATTTTTGTTTTATGATTTATGTGTTGCCACTAAACAAGACTTCTCTTACATGCCAGTCATTTTAAACACCTAATCATTCTTTAATAATCCAAAATTTTATTTCCGTCGTTTTGCATTTTGTTTTCGTTCGATGTAAATCATAATAATCTTTAAGAATCTCGGTCTAACGTTGCTGTGGGAGCAGAAGTGCTCAGGACAGCTGCCTGCTGCAAGACTGACACAGTCAGTTTCGAGACATTAGCATCAATGCATTACTTTTTCGTAGACTTTCCAGCATTTATACTCTGGAACCACACTAGACCGTAACATTAGTCCCTGCTGGCCTTCAGACGGCGTTGCCTGCCTTACATATAAGCTGTATAGATGGAGGTGGTTTGGTTGTTTGAGCTTTTATTTTAATATTCTGAGTGAAAAGCTTGGATGTAAGGAAAAAGGGGGACATCAGATAAATAAAAAAAATTGTTCCTCCCTTCGGAGAACTTTTTCTGCAGCTGTTCCCTTCAAAAGCTCCTCACACTGAGCGCGGCTGTTCAAAGCGACTCCTCTGCGTCAAAACATGCCACTGTGTTGCCTTTTTCTGTTATTCCCTGGTGTCATCCAACATTCTCTACTCCTCTCCGCTCATTCATCACACACAAAAGGCTTCACACTGGCCAGAGCAATCTCCAACGAGGCAAAAGGAAGATTGATTTGTTTGTGTACAAGAGGAAAAGGGTGTGAAGCTGGAGGAAGACTGAAGTTTGACTGGAGACACAGAATGTGTGAGGAAAATGACTCGACCCAAATGCACATTACCAAGCAAATTAAAGTTTGCATGATTATTAAATAATCACACGCTCCTTTACTCTTTTAACAGTCTTTTTTGGTGCTACTCTTATGGCAACATTATGTCAAAGCCTTTGTAATACAAATGCATTTTTCAAAGTCTTTGTGTGATTTTATCCCTAGAAGCTGCAGAGTCGGTTCAGTCTGGCTGCTTTCATCTTATAATGTAAAGTCTATATTTCTTTTAGCTTTGAGGTTTATTAGTTCGTCCCGAATCTCGTCTGTTCCAGTCAGTTTAACACCTTCGGCTCGTGTCGCCTCCTTTCAGTGGTTTGGGTCAAACTCCAGTCAACATGCAATCCGAGAGTTTTTAAAAGACGCCAAAACTCCAGTGATTTGAGATTGAATTAGGACGTCTGTGCTTTAACAGAACGTCTCCATGCGGGATGAGGAATCTAAATGTTCCTACCAATTATGATGTGGGACTTTAAGAACTGCTGTCTGTTACAAACGGATCAATGAAAAGATGGTAGATTCCCTCCTCCGTCTCGTCGTCGTTAAAAACCTCACCAGGTCTCGTCTGTAAAACCTGCTGCAGAGAAACGACCCAACGTTTTGTTTTCTTATGATTTCTGACTGCAGTCGGATTATCGCCTTTTCCCACTTTGGTAGAAAAGCAAAAGGTTTGCTGTCGGGGCTTCTTTCAAGTTGAATACAGATTTCAAATCTGTATTCAAACTGCCTGTGAAATTTTTGCCCTACAGTTTCAAATGATTTGTCCTCCTGTTCCCAGACTTTACTTTAGCTAACTTGAATGTTTATCAAAGATAATATTAGATAACAAATGAATGCAAAACGCAGGTGATGACATCATAAGCTCCACCCAACTTGGCCTTTGGTGGTGCTTTAATTTATGAATAACAGAAAAGGGGAAACCACAACATGCTAACTCCTGGTATAATCCTTTTATTGCCGATGCGTCGGTACTTAATTGTAGGTCTGTGGCTCATATTTTATGCATTATTGACTGAAATGACCTTTGCATGGTGATCTTGCAGCGTAAAATGTTTTCCCATTAGCTTTTGCCCTTCCAGAGAACAATCCAGCAGCACTACTTTACATTTATTCCAGTGGCATACATGATGCAGGAGGATTATTTGCTGTTACATAAGCTTTCTAAAATCAATAATAAACTGCAGCACTGAATTTACACCACATTCGCTTCCTGTAGCAGACGGATTTATTGAAGCAGCCGCTTACGAATGTTTACGCTGTAAA
This sequence comes from Poecilia formosa, assembly GCF_000485575.1. Lineage (NCBI taxonomy): Eukaryota > Metazoa > Chordata > Actinopteri > Cyprinodontiformes > Poeciliidae > Poecilia > Poecilia formosa. The sequence continues at coordinate 1,539,404 of NW_006800008.1, read as the reverse complement.
CTTTCTGCAGAGACGCTGAAAGGAAAGCAGGAACGTCTCTTCACAGATCTGGGGTTTTGCATTTAACACCAAAGACAGATGCTGATGCTGGCGCACTCAGCTGCTGCGTCTGATGTAATCTCCCATGCTGAGCTGGATTGATTCTGTTGTTCCTGTGCTGGGTGGGCGCGCAGGCCGCCAGCCGGCTCTCTGCTGTAACTGGAGCACGGTTCTGTGGCGGAGTCGGGGAGAGCCCACAGGAGCTGTCATAGTTCTGCTATGTGGGTTAACGCCGCTCACAGAAGCAACGCAGGACGTTTTCCTTCTGTCAGCTTGACGTTAAAACTAATAAGCTGTTTTTGAAATCGGAAGTGTTTGATCTCCAGTTCTGATTCTTAATTAAACACAGTTTTTTATTTGTTTGTTTTTTAGAAACTGGCTCAGCCATCACGTCCTCCTGTATCGGTCTGGGTAACTCGCTCACGCCACCTGCAGGCCAGGCTGGAAAACCAGTTCCAGGTTACAATGGTGAGAGAAATACTGAGGATGAACTTAAAGATCCATCCAGGCTCAGTCTATACATGCAGTGGTCTTCCAACTATTTATTATCAATTTGTCACTTTAATTCTGCCGCCTCTCGCTCTGTCCATCTATTTAAACAAATCAGTTTATTCATTTATTATTTGTCCTTTTGTCTGTCCATCATTGTATCTGTTCATCTTTCTCTCCTTCTCTGCATCCTTTCCTGTACATCTATCATCCGTCTTTCTCTCCATCTGCCATCCATTCATCCATGAATCATCCTTTGATCCCTCCATCTGTCCTTTTCTGTATCGTCAGTATAGTACAGCATCCACCCATCAGTCTCTATCTCATCCCATCCATCCTTCCATCTATTTATCCCTCCATTTTTTCATCCTCTGTCACCTTTTATCTGCTCATCCATCCATCCACAGTCTGGGTTTCAGATTTTAAACCTGATTATTGTTGAAATTTCTGCCATTATCATCATTATTTTTAATTTACTCTCACTAACTTACAGATTAATAAAAGCAAAGGCTTCAGAAGGATTGTGAGCTCTGGAAACTTTAGTTTGAGGTTTTGGCTTTAGACGTGTTGGAACCCTGTCGTCACTGTCTTGATGATAACATGTAATCTTGTTTTAAAATCTATAAAATGTTCAGTTAGTGTTCATACAGCCTTCCTGTTTCCTGTTTTTTTAGTCACTGTGATCGATGATGACATGCAGGAGTTGAAGCCAAGAACTCTGGGAAATATTGTTGTCAGGTAAGCCAAGCTGACCTGTGAGCTGCTTGTTTTATGCGTGTTTTTTTTTTTTATCTTACACACATTCAGTAAAATACAGGAGTGTTTTACACTTATGAACTCAGACGGGCAGCATTCGTCAGACTCCAAATTCTGGTGTTTCTGGGAGCAAAGTGCCGCTAATGGAAATGTTTTTATGAAACGGTTGCTAAGTGGACCTCGCTGAACGTAGCCGGGCTGTTTCTGTGCCGCTCCCAGTGCCAGCCTGCTCTCTGTCCGTTATCACCCTCCACTCCCCTGCAGTTTTTAAAAACGCTGGTAATGACCGAGCGCTGCTGAGGGGGGATTTCCAACATGCAGTGACAGAGTGTGAGCCCTTAAGATGGACGGGAACAGCTGTGTTATTGTTCCTGCTGGCTGGAGGAGAAAATCTGGACGTTTCTTCTGTTTGGTTCTCAAACTGGATCTGCAGCTTTGCAAAAAGTGCCTGAGTGCATACACACGCATTTGAGTGTGTTACAGCTCTTTGTCTTTTATCAGAAAGATGCAAGAAGTGTAGTCTGGAAGCATCCCGTTCTAAAACTGATGAGTTTTCACTTTGTTCATGTGCAGCTGCTTCAGCTGGGATATTTATCTGTTTAGTTTATGCACCACTGGGCTTCTAAATAGCTTTGATTTAAAATGAGAGCGAGAACATAACGCTGACTCCCTCTGCTCAGCTGGATTTAGGGTTCAGGACATGGAGGGATTACTGGTCGTCTCTTGGTAAACATCGACTTCCTGACCTTTCCTTTCTGTGCGTTTTGTTTGTTTGGGTGCCTGTTACAGGGTCAGCGAAGGTCTAGCACAGCTTGGCTGCGCTGAATTAAAAAAAGTCTTGGTATTTGAATTGATCTCAAACTTCTTCAAAGATGGGATATTTTTAATAGATAGTTAATTCTGCACTCTTCCCCTCAGGCTTCCTCTACCGCCTGGAGCTGCACTGTCCTTGTGGCAAAACCAGCATCTCTTCAAGGAGCTCTACTTCTCCAAGTTTCCAGTAAGTAGTTTGTTGCTTCTAAAGCAAAGTATTTAAAACTTATCTTCACATTTTAATGTTCTTTATGCTGTGGTCAGTTTTGCTTTTCAGAGGAGAAAGAAATATATTTTTAGTAGAGAAAGGTAGACCTCTAGTGTTTAAACTTGATATTGCAGAATTGCCTGATCTGTTTAACCTATGCAAGATGTTTTAGTAAAATGTTGCCAGTTTTTGATCTAAAATATAATGCACTTAGGTTTCCTCTTGTGCAATCCTTCTTTTCCAGGGCTACTATGACACCATGGACGCCGGCTTTTTGGATGAGGAGGGCTTCCTTTACATCATGTCCCGCTCTGATGACGTCATCAACGTGGCGGGTCACAGGCTGTCTGCTGGAGCATTAGAGGAAGTGGGAGAACCATTGCAGAGGATTCTCATGAATATGCTTTGATTTAATGATTTCTCCTCAGTTACAAGGACGTGTTTGTGTTCCAGTCGGTGCTGCTGCACTCTGCGGTGGGGGACTGCGCTGTGGTGGGTCTGGAGGACTCTCTGAAGGGCCACGTTCCTTTGGCGCTGTGTGTACTTAAAAAAGGTAAGAGAGACGAAGCGCCTTACAAAAGTACGTCTTTGCTTATTATCATATTACAAACTTTGATGCATCTTTTTGCTTCAAGGAGGCTGAATCCAAATTCTTGACATGTTTTTCTGATTTTTTACAAAATAATTTTGGGTTTTTGCATCATGTTTTGTGTCAGATGTGCAGAAAACTGAGGAAGAAATCACAAAGGAGGTGGTGAAGCTGGTGAGAGACACCATCGGACCTGTAGCCGCCTTCAGGAACGTGCTCTTCGTCCACCGGTTACCGAAGACGCGTTCCGGAAAAATCCCCCGCTCTTCTCTGGCCAACCTGGTCAACGGCAAACCCTACAAGGTGGGATGTGATGACCTCAGCACTTTACAATAATCATAAACTTATCAAATGTTACGAGGGACTTTTTTCCTCTTCAAATATATTTATAAATAGCCGTTTTAGATTTGAACTTTTTAAATATTTCTCTGCACAGATTACGCCAACCATCGAGGACCCAGATGTGTTCAAAGACATTGAGAGGCAAGTAGAAAACGTCTGGAGACGACATGCAGATTGAACACATGGGAAAACGAATATTTTAGAGAAATTCTTCCACTAATCATTTTTGTATGTAAATTACTGATGAGGTAAAACCAAACTGCACTTAACTTTGTAAACATTTTTAATGAAAACTAATGCAAACAGCTCACTAACCGTTTCTATTTTTTATTGACAATGAAAACTTGTTTGCTCACCACTTAGTTTTGACCAAAGTACAAGTAGTAATAAATTAAAGAAAAATCGGAAACAAAAATGAATGCTCATTCGTGCAAATGTGAAAACAAACGAGACGTTTGCTGTCCGTCAGAAAGAACGCAGGCCTGTACAACAGGTTACCCTGACAACTGACTGAAACCAAGAACATTTACACCCAGATGGAAGTCACAGCAAGCAACAGGTTTTTTATCTTTTAATCGTTAAGTCACCTCACTTCAACATGGTCATAAACACTCTACACACACTATGAGCTAAAGCAGTCTGTCTTCCAGTTATATCATCTGTTCTGTTAACAGGAGGGGCGGGGTAGAAAGGCCAGCTCGGCTGTAAGTGCGTTGATGTGCTGCCTGACGAAACATACAGTAACACGCGACGTCTGGGATGCTGTTCTGCTCTCTGAGTTGAAGTTGTGCACCTTTGGAGAGCGTCTTGTTTTGTCCTTGGCTTCTAAATAGTCTGAGTTGATGCAGATGTATGAAGGTGCTTCTGTTGTTCCAGTGAGCCGACGAATCCTCCGTCCCGTGTTGTTAGAGTAGCCCACCACTAGAGGGCAGCTTGGCACAACATGGAGTTTCTTCCCTTCTATGTTCCAGAACAGGTTAGTCGTAAATTTCCATTAGCACAATGAAAAAATAAAACCATATGTACAAAATGATCTAGAGGAACGAGGGTCTAATGGAGAGTTTAAAGAGCAGCATATATTCATCTATGGTCCACTAAATGAGGTGGCAGGGACATTTCTTTTTTGCACAAACCCTTTTTTTAATACATAGATGTTTTGTGTATATAATAAAAATGGCATATTTATAAGAATTTACAGATAACCTACACGTCCCCTGTAGAAGAAATACACAGTACATTATGCTCTGACAAGTTACTTTACATGTAAAAGGTAGAAATGGTGACGAGGCATCCTGCAGGACAGTTTAGCACCGGCGTCACCAGTCATGGAGGACGGGGTCCGAGAGGAGAGCAGGGCTTCTTGGCAGTGCGTGTCATCGGATTGTTTGTCGGCGGATCGGCCTCTTGGTTCAGAACTGTAGCTGGGAAGGAAAGGTTGGTGGTGTCAGATCAGAGCTGAACACGTCAAAACGCCTTCAGGACCCAACACTGCTTCATTTGCAGAATATTACTGGAACATCTTTAAATCCAGTTTTCTCTTTATTGTAAAAAGCATCAATATGCATTAAGATTTTTTTCTGTTAGACTACATTTAGTTTTTGCCTCAACATCAACCTTGAACTATCTTCTGCATGTAATTGCAAGTGCTTGCATCACCTTAATTAGAATACTGGCAGCAGTTCAACATAAGGAACTGGATTTAACCCTCTGTATTCCTCCTGCACAGGGAAGCACTGGCACAATAATGCATCAACTTTCACAGCACTACAGTGACAGAATCCTAGAAATATGCATCAGGTCTGGGTTTCACTTTTTGATATGTTAGGAATGTGTTTGCAAGGGTGGAGCTCTAAATAATCCTTTCTGGACAGACATTAAAGGATGTGCTCCAGGTTTGTTTCTCTTCCTGCTGTTTCGTATCGTCACCTGGCAAAAACATGTCCTCCGTTTGCCAAGCTAATGAAATATCCTTATGGAAACATTTTTTTAAGAGCTACCAGTAAAACCGAGCGAGACACTGTGTTGTGTTACATACAGCGTACAGTTTAAGGTCCCCCGCTTCCTCCTCTCAGCAGGAGTAGGTTCTCACCGTTGAGCTGTCCAGCCGCTGCACCGCAGACGGTCCGACTGCAGGTGGACACAGTGAGACACAAACAAATGTGCTGCTTCAGATCGCAAACTCTTGATGGACAAAGCAACATTTTTATTTCCAGTCAACCTGAAAGCCACAAATCACACCAGGGAAGGTTTTGTTTTGAGTGGGAACCACAAATGAGTCGTTTTTAGTATTTCGTGAGCGTCACAGACCAGCAAGCACAGAGATTAGAGATGAAGGAACACAGGAAAGCTGTTTCAGTGTCGTAGGGAACAAATAGTTGGAGGACACTGGCCAGAAATTGATCCATTCCTAGTCGAGCAGAACGGAAGGCCATTAAAGGGACTGCATCCACTTAAAGGACAGTACTGGACCCGCTACTCAACAAGGCTGATTTTAAGCAATTCATGCAGAAAAAAAATTCAAACTGGGCACCAGCAGGCAATGTTTTAATGGGACGTGAATGGCTGGAGTAAATTTAAATCATTTCAGAGAAGAGTTACCATACTATCTATTGCACTAGAGCCGTTTTTAAAACAAACTTTGGTCACTAAATCGATTTTTAAATTTCACATTTGATTAAACAAGTGACGCCAAATTATATTAGACAGTTAAGCTCATAAATTTGTGTTCAAATTTGAGTTTAGACAAAAGAAATCTCACAATTTCTTTGTATAAAATGAACTTTACAAAACTGAAACAAGCTCCAAATAAATAACTACTGGAAATCAGGGTTGACCAAAGCAAAAAGATTTTCTTTTTCCCTTATTGACGTCTGAAACTTTTCTGCAGCAGACCAGTACTGACCTTTAGTGCAGACCCATGTTAGCCAATGTCTTCTTTCCATGAAGAATTAGAAACCCTCCAGTTAAACATAACCTGTCTACCTTTTGTTAACACTCCATAAAGCCTGAATCCTAAGTGTTGTACTTAAAGGGTTGTTGTACTTAAAGGGTAAGTAGAAGAAAATCACTATTTTAAGGAGAGAAACAGCAGGACAGTGGTTGGCAGAAGTTGGGTGAATATGAGAAGGATCATGTAGAATTAGTACGGACGCGGGGCTGACAAGCCCAGAACTTTTTGTGGACATAGCTGACCTTGAAACCAGTCCAAATACATGTCGTCAGGACTGTCATCCAGCACCTCAAAGAGTACTGCAGAGCAGCCGTCAGAGAGAACAAGAGACAGTCAGAATGCTCCTGATGAAGCAGCAGCTCAAACTCCTCCTCAGGTGTGTTGCTGCTGCTGCTGCTTTAAACTCGGCTGCTTCACTCAAATATCCAGATTTACAGCAGTCTATGGACCGAGTCAAGCCGGCAGAAGGAAAGCGACGACTCTTACCATCAGGGGGCAGTCTTCTGGAATGACCCGAGGTCGCAGTGAGCCGGAACCCAGCTGGAAGCGTTTCTGCCGACCCAGGCATCATGCTGATGCCGTGGACGTCCCGCGGAGGAAACTGTCTCCGCCAGGACGGACCCCGGAAGTCTTTGTCGTCGCACTGAACAGAGGAAGTAAAAACGTGTTCTTAGAATATACAAGACATCAAATTTTCTTTGTGATCTGAGGTTTATATGAAAAGAAAACAATGTAAAATGTCAGAACTCCAACTATCTTTAACAGGTCAAAGCAAAAGTGAAGAGCTAATAAACTGTAGTTTTTCATCTCTTGTAGTTTTTGGGATGATATACTAGTTTGGACATCAAAACAGACATTATTAAAAAGTTTAGTGATTACTTTTGTAAACACTGGAGGGCGCTAATGTTACTCTAAATGTCAAACTGACCTCTGCAAAACAAAGAAACCAGCATGTTTGCTACTTATTAGACCATACAGATGAATCTTAACGGCTCACAGCAGAACATGTTATAGCCCTAAAAAGCTCATTAACGTACAAGTAATATGGGAAGCTGCTTGTAACTTTTTTCCCTTCTTCCCAGAATTGTACTAAAACATAAATTAGAAGTTCACGTTGTGAGAATAGCTTTGCACAGAGTTACGTTTCTGTTTGTGGCGACGCTGCAGCTCACCTCGTCCAGTCTCCTGTCGGTGCCCAGAGCCAGCAGGTTATTGTACTCTCGCTCCAAAATCTGACGTGCCTGAAGGAAAATGAGTAAAAAAGGGAAATTACATCAAACGCTAATTTTCACCAGTCCAACTATTTTCAGCGGCATGGCAACAGAGGCAGCTGACACACGACGATCGCCATGCCACATGTGAAAATCACCCATATTTCATATTTTTAAACCTAGAGCTTTAAAAATCAATGCTTGTCCATATTTGTTGGTAGATATTCAAAGTATTTGACGTTCACTCTCTAGATAGGTGGATAAAATCGCCTGCAGCACCTGAGTGTTTTGGGTGGGGATCTGGAGAAGCAGAGCCAGGCTGCTGTAGTCAAAGTTGTCGTCAAGGGCAACCAGAGCGCCATGCACGCCGCTCTCCAGCAGGATGTTGGCGTAGTCCCGCAGGCCTATACTCTGCACCCAGCGGATGACCCGCTCGTTACTCCACACCAGCACATCTGCAGACGCAATCATTAACTTTAATAAAAAGAAATATTTAACATCACGACTGGAATGGTTGCTATTCTTGCCTCTTATTTCATGGTGGCTTTGCTCCCTGCGTCTCTCCAGCTCCTTCCTGTCGTAATTGAGCTTCTTCAGACACATGATTCCATACTGTAAACTTGTTCTGATGTCAGAAAAAGCACACACAGTGAAAGTTGTTGCACTGTTTGCTAGAAACGTTTAGAACCTTTTTCCACATCAGAACCACAACTTTTGATATAGTAAAGTAAGATTAAGGAAATTCTATTAATGTTGGTGTTACTAAAATCCATGGCAAAGTGGAAGTGAGGAGGTACCTGTGGAAGCTGTCCACCATTTTGAGGTGCACCCTCAGGTCCTTCTTGGTGAGGTGGTCCAACATGCGGGCGTCCACCAGGCACTCCATGAAGTAGCTGCGGTACTGAGGTAGTCCGAGACTGGGCAGCCACTCGTTTCCTATCCACTCATGGTTCATGTCTCCATAAGCCAGGGTCTGAGGTGAAACGATGAAAAGGCAAATAAAAGATGCAGCTCTCTGCAGTTGTGTTGAATGACCGGATGAAAAGCTTGTGGCCTCACCTGCGCCCAGCTCCCCTCTTCAGAATCTGACTTCTGACAATATAAAAAAAACTAATTAGGCAATTTTTGGGACAGAATAAGAAAAATACTGTAGTTGCTTTAAAATCATTGCTTTATGCTCAAAGTCAAACAGATTTGACCAGTTCCTTTCCAAAGGCAGGATTATAAACGTGTCCACATTCTTGAAAATGAACTCTGCATATTTATGACAAAAATATTGTTCACATTTTATTACAAAGTGTAGGAGAGATTTTAACTGTCAATCACCATCAATGGCCGCCTTTAATCTACGCTGAGATGTTAACTGAGGCAGGAAGAAACGGCTGACAGGACGCACAGGGACTGACCGTTTTGGAAGGAGCTGCCAGGGTCTCCATCTCCTCATGGGTCACCCATACGTTGCCTGACGGCTACAACGGGCGAAGCCCAAGAGACAGAGTGGTAGAGGTCCAGTAGGAGGGGCAAGCAGTGTTAAAGAAGAAGAGCAGCACCACTGTAAGCCAATAGTGTTATAGCATCATGGTCAGATGATGAAACCCACCAGGGGTCAAAGAAAATATGCAAAGGACAAAAGAAACACAGTACAGCACAGAACATCTCAATGCTGGCATAGGATTAAGTAATGTAAATAAAGACAATGCCATGCAAAAGAAACGTTATTACATGAAAAGACAAATATGCCATGTTACTCATCCCTCACCATCCACTTCCTCAGTAAGAAAATCTCTAAGTGCATTCAGTAGGAGCTCAACAAAAACTAGGTCTTCTCGAAAAATAAGTTGGAAGATTTTGCTCACTCTACCAGTGGAACTGTGCTGATGAAAAATCACAATAACTGCACTAAAAACCAAAAATCTAACAAGAGTCTTCAGTCTGACCGTGATTGTTTGTTCAGAAATGACAGATAAAACAGAATCCAAGACGCCACATATGATAGTTTCAAATTGGGGATCTGGAGTAAAATTTCCGGAAATCGAGCAAAATGGGCAAAAAGACAGGAAAGGAAAGAAGAACCTGGGGGATGAGTACCATCGTAGTTATTCAACAACTGAGGAGGAGGGAAGAGTCAAAACATGATCAAGCATTTTAGTTATGGGGGCTGCATGCAAAAATGCCAACTTAAATACGTGTCCTTTGTGTGTGAACCTTTAAAATGGACCCTGTTAGTGTTAGAGGTGCACAGAAACATCCAATGGTGACATCATTTCCTGCTTGATGGGTTCAAACTGATGCCTGCCCATTTGGAAAGTAAAACTAAATGGAAACTATTTTCTATGACATGTTTAGAGCTATCTGTCGGTCATTCAGGCTGCTAGACAGTGAGAGAGAGCAAGACTTTAACTGGAACAACGACATAATACAGCCAGCTCTGTTTTATTTTTCTGAGCATTCAACCTCAGTCTGTCATGAGATATGCTAGCTGTGGATATTGACCCACTAGAGGGAGCTATTAAAGCAACATGTCTGAATTTCACCAATGTTTAAATCAAGCAAATCTTAAATTATTTTCCAGAAATTATGAATTGTTTCTTCCTTCAAGCCAGGTGCAACTTTCCACAAATGTTTGCGACCGTGACTCACGGTTCTGGTGGTGGGCGGGGCCGAGGGGCTGGTGAGGGAGACCATCTCCTGGATGGCCAGGCGAAGTTTGAGCCTGTGCAGCGGGTTGCTGATTCCGATCTCCCTCTGGATCTCGGTGTCGGAAAGCGCCGACATGATGGCGCCGCTCTTCACGTTGGCACGGCACGCCGCCACGTACCAGGCTGGCATTCCCAACCACAACTGCAGAGAAAACCGGGAGGGCGATGAGGACAGTGCTGACTTTCACTGTGCTTTCACTCATCCGTCTCGTTAACCCCATTTACCAGATAAGAGCTGCTCAAACATACTGCCGTTTAGATTTTTAGCAGAGATGACTGAATATTGTGTCTTTTCCAGCATTATCATCATGTCTTTCACTTATTTTTATTTATTTCTGCTGAAACCTGTCCTTTAAACGTCAACATGTTGCTTCAGTCCATTGCTTTTCCATCTTACGATACCAGTCGGGTTTGTGGAAACATCGGTATGCATGTCTTTTCTAAGTTATGCATCATGTCTTTGTCTTTATGTCTATGTGAACCATGAGTCTGTAATGCAACTGATAAATTAAGAGGCTTGGAGAGAAAAATACTCTTGAACACAGTCCTGGAAGCTGCCTCACAGTAAATGAAGCTGTAAAGTGCTGAAAAGGTTCAGGTTTGAGTCGACCTGGAACAGAAAACGGCGTTTACCTCCAGCCAGGCTACAACTGTGGGGCCGTCCCACTGCGCAAACGGTAATCCTTTCCTCCTCGCCTCCTCCAAAAGCTCGTGCCTGAGGGCAGAGGAGACCCGGAGTGAACATGTGAACTTGTACGTCTCCAACATACAGCCGAGCAGTCTGATATTAAACACGCTGGCACCCTCACACGCTTTACCCAAATCGCTCCAGTAACACCGCCGTGCTTTTGTTGTTCTATCTCGTGTGCATGGAGTTTTTTGTGCAGTGCGTGAGAGGTTAGCGCTCCCGCTCGCTTTTATCTCCGAGACCAGCCTGCACACCAAGCATGCTGAAAAGGGCAACGCTTTATCATTTATCTCTGTGCTTCCAGAGTGGAGAATCTAGCCGCACTCTCAGAGATACACACTCTTTCACACAGGCATTCAAATCCTGCTGCTCCCTGGCATTTCCTACACATTGAACTCTTCATGTTTTTGACATGTTACAATTTCAAACTTCAATGTATTTTATTGAAATTTTATGTGATGTGTAGATGGTTTATGAAGTCAAAGTCCCTAGCTTCGAACATCTTACAAAAACCCGAAGGAGTGAACCTCAAAATCCACCCATGTTTTTTGTTGTAACATGAAAAATGCGAAGAAGTAAAACAGGGATGAACATATTTACAAGACATCATATATATTATGACACCATAACCCATTTAGATGAGCGTTTTCTTGAAAAGCGTCTAACGGCGCGGGCCGAGCATCGAACCAAACGTCCACCTGGACGACGCTTCACTGCTCAGTTTTTAACACCAGCAGGATTTCCAAACTCATCCCAGTTCAACCACTCACACTTTATTCTGCTGATCCTGATTTTTTATTTTTTTGCTTTTGTACTCGTACAAAGACATTTCTGAAGCAGTGTTTGAATTATGCAGTAGGGTATTTTATGAGCAACTTTTGCTCTGATTTTCTGGGCTGCGCTCCATGGTTTTGTCTAGCAGGTGGCGAAGTGCATCCTGAGAGAGCCGAGTAAGGTTTCGCTTTGCCTCACTTGGAGCCGACCTAGTCAGCGTGATGTAAATTGCACCTTATTGACTAGAAGCAGTGAATAGATCCCTTCGGTTTGTCATGCACACGGCTATTTGTATTGTACTGAGTCCTCCCACGCTGAGACGGAGGGTTGTTTAACAGCCAGAAGCACCTTACAAACACATCCTCATACCTACACAGAAATAAATCATGATTCTGGTTTGTGAACACATTTCATACCAAAAAAAAAAAAAAAAAACTCCACAACCCATTCCTTAGGTGTGTTGTCAACGGGCTTCACAAATTGAAGGAGTGGGCAAATAAATAAACATGATATATGCAGCACCAAAACATTAAAGACCTTAGAGTGAAAAGGTGCTTTATCACAACATACAGTGAGCTTGCAAAAGTATTTACACCCCTTAAACTTTTTCACATTTTGTCATTTTTAAGCTACAAACTTCAAAAATGTGATAATCTAACACAAAGTAGTGCATAATAATTATAATCTTTGTATATTTTTTTACACATAAAAATCTAAAAGGTGCGGCATGCATTTGTAGTTAAGTGGGTATATTTGGATGTTTTCCATTTTCGTTATCTGGTCTGTCACTTTGTCAAGAAAAATGAACACAATTTAATCACATTTAATTGCAGAGTCGAATGCAAATGTTCCATTCTGCCATCTGAACTAGTATTCAAATACCTTATCAGACACATATGTAATTAATTACCAATTCATACTTGATTGCATCAATCTGCCAATCCAGGAGCCTCATTAATTGTCTTTGGCACTGGTTGGTGGATGCTGTTTGCATTTCCATCTGTGCATATTAATAAATAGTAAGGTATATTTGTTGTTTGAAGTATTTACGTGTGCAGCTATTAACACTCTTAGAGGGTTTCAAGTAATTCTGGATTCCATCCATTTGTGGGCCGTTGTGGTCCTGAACTCCTGCATCACACAGAACGGGGGGTTTCTTTAAAATGTTCAACATATGGAGGATTTTCACTGAAATGCAACGACAAAGCTAACAGTTGAACACTTCTGAATATATAATTAAACGACAAAAAGTATTTTCTATTCTAAGCATTTTTTTATTGAGAAAAATGCTAAATATGTATCATTTTTCTTCCGTCTGAATAATATGCATTTGAATTTGAAGTTGTAGAATTAAAAAAATGCAAAAAAAAGTTCAAGTTGCATGAATGCTTCTGCAAGGCACTAATCACAGCAAACAAAAAGCCTACAGATGGTAGAAGAAATGCGTTCATCCAAATACAACCGAGTACATTCACCGTCTTAATCTATTTAGCAAATGGGGGAGATATAGTTGATGTTTTATGTTCAGCCTGCGTCTAATGCATGGTGAAATACATCCACTGAACATAGCTGGGGAGAGGGAAGTCAGGAAAAAGTCATGATAAATCAAAAACTGAGAAAAAAAAAAACCTTAAACACGCCCATAACCAGATACTGTAGCTGGTTACTTCACACACAGAAAGAGAAAGAGAGACACATAAAAGGAGAGAAGAGAGTTTGGGTGTGAAAATTAAGCCCCGGTTTAAGCGGCGGCTCAACCTCTATCCTGCCGCAGGCGCAGCTGCCATTGAGCTGTAGAAAGTGGGAGTGGGGGAGGAAGAAACATCTTCAGATGGTAAATGAAAACAGAAAGAAAAGCAATGGCTTCGTTAACAGCCACAAAGAAAGGGTAGATAGATAAGAGACGTCAGCTTTGGCACTGGTTCTTTCAGGACATGGTGGGACAGACAGGAGAGATGGCAGACAGCGCAAAAATGGCTCAAACAATGGTCAAATCCAGGAGGTCAGTTAGACATCCTCACAACAACTTACCCGCTTTGTTAGAGTCAGAGGATGATGAAAGGGAGAGGAAGGGTCAGAGAGAAAGAGGGGGAGAAAGAGCGACGGGGAGACAAAAGTACACAAATGTTAATGTGATAAAAGGCAGTTAACAAAATGACTTTAAAAACACACATGCACACACACTCGCTCACACACACACACACACAAACACGTCTCACTATGGAGGACATTCGTTTAACAGGAGCATCTGTAGACCAGTGAAAGAAGATGTCGTCTTCTACACATCTCGTGCAGCAGAGGGAATGAGAAATGCTTTGAAACAACAAGAACTCCCCCCAACCCCAACTTCCATGGCCTTACATTCAAATGCTCAGTTACATTCAGGTACTTTTTGGAGGAAAAATACACTAGTCCACAATGACACCACAGCGTTTAGTTTGATCGATCAAGATGCTGAAATGGAAAGAAAGTGCAGGCAGCTTATAATGGCATGCAGTGTGGAGGAGGCACCAAGATGCAGGGTGGTGGCGAGGCCCGGGTCCCGGACGCCGCTATGGAGAAGTCGGTGCGGTGGAAGGAAAAGAGCACATCTGTCATACAACAACCACTTTATATTGACCAACTACATGGGAGGCAAAGTTATTTGTCATGACAACTCAATGTGCACTTCGAGCAAATGACATTCATCATTTGGCACCGGAGCATGGCAAATGCACACACACACACACCCAATCACACGCATACTGCATATTGTGTACACTCTGAAGTGTAATGTACGAGTGCTGCGTTGGGAAAGCCGCCTATGGCTACTAAATTGACAGAGCACCTCTGTGGGATTAATTGGCTCTTCAGGCTGGATCAATAGTCTGACTCTGTGTTTGAATACAGCAACACTGATATCGGCTCCTGGACACTGATCCGGCTTCTGCCGTCTACCGACTGTTCTCAGCGTCGGATTTACTATTTCATACAGTGAAGCGAGTGCTGCAGGGTCAGCTAAACGCTGGAAACGGAGGCCGGCTGTGTTTTAAAGAATGGATTTGACTGTACAAGTTGCAGGAAGTGTGTTTTCAGAAGAGAGTGTGTCACGTTTTAACACATTTCTAGTTAAGAACTCATGATCTTACTTCTTTTTCAATCTGCGGTCCTTCTCAGCCTGAGTTCCCAGCTTGCCCACTCCCATGTCCTGGCCCGACGCGTCTAGGTCCATCATTGTGGCTGATGCAAAAGGAGAAACAGTACATTTTAGCTTTCTTTTTTAATGTCACGCACAAACATTAAGATTTTATATAGGCAAACAAAGATATGTCGTCTCATTTCCTGTGCAAGACATTCAGCATCTGTGAGAGTGATTTATAGCTTTAATCATTCCTGTTAGCCTCACACGGTGCCCGTTTAGCAACGTGTTAAAGTCAGAAGCTGACTTCTATTTTCTGTACAATTAGAACATTTTAACAAGTTTGCCATGCAGTTCAGTTGGGGCTTATTTAATTTCGATGTTGACATTTAAAGGACATGGATTTATTTAGATCTTTGGGTAAAATGAACTAAAAAGAATCCCAATCACCACCATTCAGTAAAATGTCAAAGAAGGACCAAAAGACATAAAAGTAAGGCTTTTCATTTTCTAGTTTTGTACATAATTTTACTTAAAATAGCGATTCACTTCTGTCTATTTCATAATTTCTAAACAAAAACCTTAGCCCTATCAAAAACTGTAGCACTTAAATATTTTGCGTCGCCATTTTTCTATATTATTCACATTTTTTCTTCTTCTAGGTTTGAAACAACTTTAATACTTTTTAAATTGTACCCATAATTCTGAAAGCACCGCTGACCTTGTGGATCTACCATGACCTGTCTGTGTGCTAGATGTGCCAGTCGGCCCTTTTCCTTTTTGCCGAACAAGCGCCCGATGGAGGATTTGATCCCTTTCTTCTTCGGCTGTTTGTGCAGGGAGTCTTGGCTGCTGGCTACGCTACTTAGGGCACTGGCTTCAGCCTCCAGAGAAGCCACAATCCTGAGGGCATAAATGTAAATGGACAACGCTGGCGAGAAAGAGAGGTTTACAAGTCTTTTTTTTTTTCATAAATATCTGAGCAGAAAGCGTACCCTCGTGCATCGTTGTGCGAGGAGGCTGGCAGTGTGTGCGTCATTCGTACGGTGCGCGGCGTCGGAGGAGGCGACGTCTCGCATTTGATGGTGGCCTTGTCCTCCCGGCCATCCTCCTCCACGGCTGCTATCTGAGGGACGAGGACAAAGGGGAGCAACATGAATCTGAAAACCCGACAAGCCAACAGTTCCTTCATGGAGCCGTTACAGCATTAAATGTAAATACGTTCATCAAACGTGCTGCTGCTGCCTGTACCTTTCTCCTGTGTTTCCTCAAATCACTGGGCTGCAGAATGGAGAGATAAAAAAAAAGATGGTAATATTGACATGTCAGTATGCGTGTGTGAAAACAAGGATGAAACAGTAAACGGCATATAAAAAGTTGGCACTGAATATAAACATCATGCACTAGTAGAAACCTATGAGCCGTTGCCAAACGTCTGTTCAGACAAACCAGTCATTTGATCAACAACATCAAAGCCTTTAAAAGAAATGCATTTACACATCATAACCTTGTGGCGGATTTGCATCCTATTTTTAGAACCATTTATTCCTCTTGCCCCCATCTGGGCTGATGCATCGTCTCTTCCTAAAGGAACTGCAAACAAAAAATGGTTTGAAATTGTCTGATTTTCATCATGGTTGCTCCTGATATGTGACCGGCCAGTTGTAAACTCAAAAATTGCATTTTTTAAGAATATTTTTTAAATCACCATATATGCTGAGTGGTTAGTACTGAGGGATTCATTTTGTTGGGAGATAAATGTACCTCACTCAGCTGATGGTGAAGTATTTGAACAGAAAGTGATCAGGACTTCACCAACATGCAGAATATTTGTTTTAATCACATTCATTGCGGTTTTGCGGGGGATGCGAGTGGATTTTTAATGAGATCAACTACATACTATTATCACTGCATGAACTATCTGCTGCATCTAATTAAACTTCAGTGCTGGGAGAAGAAAAACGTTTTACTTTCAAGCTGCTACTGTGCCTCACAAAAGTTTTTTTTTTAAACTTTTAAAAGTCCTCAGGGTCAGAGCAACTGACATCTTCTGTAATTTCATGAGGAAGATCCATAAAGACACATGAAACCTCAGCTTAAATCACGTTTTTGTCAATATATTTGGCTATGAGTAAACAGGGTCATTTTTGTTGCTAAATCACTTTTAAACACCAAGATTAGACAACTAATGTGTCCTAAGTTTTCTAGAAAAAAAAAAGGATACGTGTGATATGGTGCACATCTTACCAGAGTCATCACTCCCATGCGCTCCATGTCCCGTGCCGGGCTTCTAGGGTCCAGTTTAGGGGTGGAGTGGCCGCTGGGTGGGGAAGAGGAGGCCAGGGAGGAGGCTGTGGCTGAGGCAGTGATGGAGGCTCCATGGTGGTGCATACGGGCCAGGTTAAGGCCTTCCAGGCTGACGCTGGCCACCCGGTTCTCAATCTCCTCCGCTCGCAGCTCCGTTGACTCCTTCTCCTCCTGGATCAGCCTGAACCAAGAACGATTTGGAGCGCATTTATTGTGCTGTAAATGTTCTGGAGCAGAACTTAAAGCAGTTTAACTGGTAATAACAGCCCCTGTTGTGGTAAATTGTGCACATTTAGAGGGCTCAATGCCAAGAGAGCGAGATTGTTCCAGAATTTACTGTTATGTTCTGGTCTTCAGGGTGTGCTTCGGAAAAAATCTGCACAAAAGCCCCGGAATACCTTCAGACTGAAGCGAACTAATTAAGGGCTAAACGTAAGGTAATCCATTTGAAGTATATCCAGGATCTAATTCTGTAATTAGCTGAGAGGAAAACTCAGAGGATTCATGATCATTACATTCAGTCAGACTAAAATGAAGTGGCTGCAGAAGGAATGCTGATCCGTTTCTGTTGGGGTGAATGCAAATCAGCAACAAGCTTATTGACACTCCTTGAAATAAAGTGAAGTTGTGCTTCAGGTGATGAATACTGATCAGCACATTTTTATTACAGCACCAGGAACTAAGAGGCGTGTTGTTCTGGTGTTGTTTCGAGGGATAGAACAAAAAATTATTAGCTACATGCAAATGTAAAAAGTGTAATGGAGCAGAATTTCAGCATAACTGTTGTACCGTATCTCCTTGTTGATGGCGTCCAGCTGCTCTTGGAGCATCATGGCCAGAGTTTGTGCATCGGAGTGGCCGCTGGGGGAGAGAAGGTCCATGGAGCTGAACAGCGTCTCCCTGTCGTCGTCGTCGATGTCCGACATCTCGGTGTCGCTCTCGAAGTGGGGGCCTCCCAGAACGCCGAGCTGCTGCGAGCGCCATTCGTGCTCGCCAAGCGATTTGGCCTGGGCATGGAAACAAAATCATTTCTAAAAATAAAAACATTTTCTTGGGAAAAGGTTAAGTGAGTTCAGCTTAAAATGATCCACACCACTGGCAGCTTCAAGTTTATTTTCTTCAAGGAATAAGGTTTTTGATATTAAATGAGAGACAAATTGTCAATTTGCAAGAAAAATGAATAAAGGCATAAAGGTATAATATTAAATATTTAGAAATTTGTAAGAAAAACTCAAATTTTATCAGAAAAATCTCTCTACTAAGAAATGTCTGATTTAATAATGTCAGAGAATCTTAGTTGTTCTGTGTTTTCCTTCTAGTTCTAGACAGAATATCCAAGTTTTTTCTTAGGATTATGTAAAATTGAGTTTACTCTTCCATGGAAATATATTTTTTTCTTTCCCCTACAAAGACCCTGATGTTCTGTCTCAAATGAACCTAAAGCAAAGCGCTGCAGGTGAACTGCAGTGAATGCGTCTCACCTTTGTTTCCCGTAGACCCACTCGCCCCCTTCTCGGCCGGCGGATGACTTTGGCTGAGCGGTAATGGTCCGACTGGGTTTCCGCCAGAGATCCCAACGAGAAGCGAAGCTCAGCCGATGCGTCGAGATGAGACCTAAAACGCACATTTAATAAATCAAGCATCAACTTCTCTGCGTTGTTCCCCTAAAACCAAACCAACTTGTGTTTAAGGTGAATCACGTCTGGACTTGTTTTCTGTCTTTAGACCAATCACTAAAGTGGTGAGGTGGAAAATGAAGGATGAGAGACGGAAAATGTTCAGCTAAGCAGGCAGCAAACCAATCACAGCCTCCCTCAAGCAGAATGAATGTTCACGGTTTGTGCCTTTAAATCGTCTATGGCCCAGATTAGCATTGCTGATGTAAACACACCAGTGCTCTAATATTTAAAGTTCATGGTGCATAAAAGACATATCTGCAGAAATACCAGAAAATCCGTGAAAGCAGCATTTCCAACTGTGGTGTAACAGAGCGAATCAGATGCTTCCAGTAAACAGAAATAATTTAATATCTTCACACTTTAACTGCAGATTTAGCCTATTATTGCATTTTACAATAAACATCTTGTACAAACTGTGACGAAATGCTCCTTCTGCATGTTTTCTTACAATAGTCAACGGCAGCGACATATTTTAATACGTGCCTAAACCGTTTGCATTTTCAGCCACAACATGCATCACATGTGCATGTTTCACTGTAACAGAAATGACAGGACAGCGTGTGTGTAGCAGGCCCAACACACAGGGACTCAAACCGGCAACCTACCGAGACAGCGTGGGTTCTGTGAGGGAGCCTGCCCTCAGTCTGTACTGGTCGAGCTCCGATCTCAGCTTCTCGATCTCCTCTGCCAGCTGAGACTGGACAAAGCAAATCATCATCATCATCAATGAGCTACAATGTTTTTTAGGAACAATAGAAAACTACGTTAAATTCCTAGTCAAACATCCGAACATAAAAACTAAAGTCTACAACTCAAAAGTCTTACAAAACAACTTTCTATTTCATTGTTCAAATCCAGACAACATACTTTTTCATGTATAGACTCTTCATACTGTTTTCTGTATCCATCCGAGTCCTGGATCAACATGTTCTGCAAAGATGAGAACAAACGGCAACATTCAGTCACTGAGAACCGACATGACTGAGTCTCCGCTCTGCTGCCCTCCGTCTGCAGACCTTCTCCTCCAGAGCTGCCATTCGCTCCTTCAGGTGAAGCTGGAGCCGCTCGTTGGACTCGGTGAGGAGTCGATCCACCGTGTCCGAAAGTCGCTTGTTGTGCTCTTCGTTCATCTTTTCTCTTTGTCGTGCCTAGACGGTAAAACGCAGCAAGGACCAAACTGAGCTGAGTCACTTGTAAACGTCAGAATATGGTGCTAAAAATGTAACTGTGATTGTTTTTGTAAGAGTTTCATTGTTCTGGCCTCTTCTAACTAATATTATATATTTATGTCATGTGGAAAACTTACAGAACGGTTGCAGTTTGCTGGCATGTTTCACTTAGTGGGGGATAAAGGAAGAGTAAATGAACTAATCATGCAACTTCATTCTTCAACTACTTATAAACCCAGTAAAAAAAAATCTGCTGCAAAATTTTGGAAATATTCACTTTTCATCTTCTTTAAACCTTTTTATGATTTTTCATGTGCTCTTCTAGGAGTAAAAAAAATGTATGTCTTTATACTTTTGATGTGAAGACTGTATTTTAAATAAAAATTATTTTACATTCAAGTTCCATGGAAATGCTTGTTTTGTGCTCTTTTTTTATTTTTGTATCATTTGCTGATCTCTGTGTGTTTAATTTTCACTCCATGTCAATTATCTCTGAGCAGCAGGTGTGATGGAGACATTTAATCATCAAAACCATCTTTAAAAAGGTCAACTCATTAAAATACCCATTTTATGATTTTTAATAACCAAAAGAAAGGACAGCAACAATGACATCAGCCTTTAAAGTTTGATTAAAGCTAAATAAACTAATTCAACTTGTGTGACGTTCTGACCAAACTCTTTGTTTGCCTAATATTCTGTTTAGACCAACAAACCTTATTTTATGCAGATGTGGATAAATTTATAGGTATTCCATGAAGATTAATCTACTAAACAAAATTTGACCCTATTTATTTTTATTTATTAATTTGTTTTTGGAGAGTTGTATCTTGGCTTCACGAAGTCTCCATAGCAACCACTAGACATCGTCTACATAACAAGTGTCCTTTTCTATCCTACTGTCGTAACAATAACTCCAGAAAACTAAAAATTTGTTCTCATTTTTTGTTTCCTTTACTCGATAAATATGTTAAAAATTGGATTTTTCAGAATATTTTAAAGACATTTTTTACACATATGTACTATGAGTGAGAAAAAAGTGGACAGCACTCTATACATGCTCAGTTTTCACTTATTCAAATGGTGTTAAAAGGGACCAAAAGAGATCCATTTTAAACTGTCTGTATGATGCAGCAAAATGTGACAGCGTAACAGAAATGCTGTGAAGATTTTAATCCTAAAATAAATTTGACATGGCTGGGTGATTTGTGAGCACTATTCCTTCAGCAGAGCGTGTGAACCACACATTTGGTCAGGCTTCAGTGGTGATAAATCCCAAAAATGTGTCATCGGTTGTTGTCACATCAAACTGGCTGCCTGGTTAATGTTGCCTGGCACGACTCCTCCGCAGTGACTCACCCTGAGCAGCTCCTGGTTTTTCTCCTCCAACTGGCACTCCAAGTGCCTCATTCGCTCCTCGATGCTCCCGTGACGCTCCTCTGCCTACAGATGGATTAAAACATAGAGGGGACAGAAAGAAGCGCCACAATGATGTGCCTGTTTGAGAGCAGAAAGGGCAGCAGGAAAAAGAAAAAAAAAGAAGAAGCAGAGACGGATACAGAAGCAAAGCCCTGAACCAGAAAGTGAGAAACGGGTGTAGTTTAGAAAGCATCACTAGGGAGAGCAATCTGAGAGGAAGAGTGAAAGGGGAAAAGATCACAACCACAATGAAAAGGAGGAGAGCCTCTCCAGCGCAGCAAAGTAAGAGCTCCAGCTGGGCGTGCCATGCAGCTGTCCCACTGGTGGCCGAACAGCCAGAGCAGAATCCCAGTAACCGACCGCTACTAAACAATGTTCACTACAGGAGCTGGAGTTCCCCGTGGGTCTACCTTCCTAAGAATGGAGTTCATGTCTTCAAGCTTAGCTTCCATAATAAAGTGATAATCATCAGGGGAGGCGGAGGAGGAGCTGGAGTCGGACTATGCGGCCGAGGAAGAGGAGAAGGAATACGTTGAAATGTCATGGCGTGACACGCGGCGGCACAGGAGCATCCAGAGGTCAGGGTGTCTGTGGGGATGTGCGTACCGGTTTGCATTCCTACCTTGGTGAGGGCGGCTATCCTCTGGGCAAGTTCTGCCTCCACCTCCGGCAGCGTCTCCGCCTTCCTCATGGTCTGCTGCAGCTTCTGCTCGGCCAGCTCCAGCCTCTCCTGCAGCTGCCGGTTCTTCTCCTCCATCTGGACACAAACAGCAACACCAGGATTCACATGAGCACCGCCGTTTGTTTCAGTCGGTGTTTATTAGCTGCGCATGCCGGGTCCTGGTCGATCCGTCGGGTCTGCACAGCCTCAACGAGGAATTTATTGTCCTTTGAAAATGTTCACATTTTGTCACGTTACAAACACAAATGATTAACGTCCTTTAAAAATTACAATTACAGCTCAATTGGAGATCATCTATATATTAATCTCCAAGGTTTGCCAGTAATTTTGAAGTTTCTGTAGGTCAGGACTTTGACTAGACCATTCAAACACATGAGCAGGATTTCATCTATTGTAAGAATTTCCACAATTTTAACCCCCAACTTGTCTGATGTGATACTTTTGTAAGCAATAAATAAACAAACATGTATCCGTCTTCTTTCACTTAACAGCTACTTTATTTTAGTTTATCACATAAATTGTAAAGTTTGTGGTTGTAATGCGACACATGAATACTTCTGCACCGTTTGTCTAAAAAGAGTAATGTGAAACTCCAGATCTCAGCTCAAACAGTCAAATTTTAAGAGATTAAAAATCTGTTATTCAAAAAGTTGGTTTTCAATCGACACTGAAGCCGTTTTGTTTCCATTCGCTGTCCATCTAATCTATTTATTTCCATTAAGATCATCTGAATTTTCATAATGTTCTGGCCAACAAAAGGTGAAACAAAACAAACTTTAATCTCCCTTTTCTCTTCACCATCACCAGCACTGCATTGCTGCTAAAAAACAAAACAAAAAAAAAAAACATCCTTTGTTGGAAAAAAGCAGCAACTCCGCATTTGCCAATTACAGTTTCCAACTATCAGGTACTAACCACAGAAATGAAGCTCGGTGTTGCTGACTGACATATCTCCCTCATGTGTGTCGAGCGCTGAGCAGCGTTACTTTGCCTCGGACGGCAGCCTTTGCTTTCAGTGGCAGAAGCTTTGATCCCATAAGCATCAAGCCTGGCAGCTCAATATGCAATCATTTGACTGGAGTGGGCCAAGAATGTGTTGTTTCTGTGTCAGTGATATTTTCAGTTTTGAGGTCACACTGGGGAATCATGGCCATCTGCTTTTGGTTTGTAACTTGCTCCTGCGTGTATTTTTGGCCGTTTTGCTTGCCGTATCTTCTCACGGCTTCATCTTTCTGGAGCCACGGCCGAGTCTGCGTTCCATCAACACCTTATCTTCAGACATCAGTGGGTATCCTGAGCTTCATCTGCTGCCAACAGCACAAATGGACTCAATGCACAGCCTGTGATGGAGGGTGGCAGCAGGAGCTCAAAATACTAAAGCTTCATGGTACCTAAAGACAAAATGTCAGTAGTTCTGGTGTCTAAAACGCTGTTTAAACCCAAAAACTAAAAACCTAAAATATTAAAGTTTTCAGATGCTTTGTCATGATTAAATCTGATGTAGGTATTCTCAATAATTACATAACTAAATGTGATTAAAATGGAGTGAAGTAAAACTAATTTCAGCATACAGTTTGCACATTAACACCTAAAGGCAGAATAATGAGCAGTCAAGCATGCAGGAAACACTGGAAAGAGTGAGAGTCAGCTGGTCCAGTACTGTGCACTCACAGGTATAAAAAAAGCTATTTTTTGATGAGACCTCTGAAAAATTTTAATTATTGCAAACCAGCATTTCCAGCAAAAAGAGAAATTTTTTTTTTTCCCCCCATCCTTGTTTCATTAGGATGAAGAAACACAAAAGGGAATCCAAACCTCCATTTAGTATCGCCTGACTTGAAGTACTTCGACACTTAGATGATTTCTGACTTTGAAAACTTTGGATTACTTTTATCATTCTGTAGTGATCAGACCTGTTATCAGACACGCGCACTGCTCCAGATTGTCCAGCCTCAAGGGAGAATCTAACACACACAAAACCTCATAGTAAACTGGCTTCAGAGTCTACCGCCATCTTTGAGTTATTAACCTTCAAGCCTCTTTTAGATCCTCAGCAGGTTTTACCTACCTGTCTAAGGAATGCTTCTTTGTTGGCCAACTCATTCTCCAGCTTGTCGTTGATGTCGTGCACAGACGTGGCTTCTCGCTGCGCGCTCAGGTAGCGTTTCTCCAGCGTGACGATGCGTTCCTCCATGTCCTCCTTCTGGCACATGACCTGCGCACAATTATCAGAACAGTCAAGATCCTGGTGTTTTTTTTTTTTTTACATCTGTGTTAAATCAGAACTTTAGTTGTTGCTTATGTTTTCTGGATGTATAGAATGCATTAAAATACACAACAAAATATACTTTTATAGAGTAAAATAAAAAAGGAGCACTTGTGCAGGGCTCTCTAAAGCTGCACAAAATGAGTTGGGAAACTACAAAAAGCAAAAACTGAGTTTTTGAGAGTTCTGCTTCACAGTGGCAGGACTACCACAAAAACTATGAGAGTTAATTTCCTGCAGAAAGAACTGCAGGAGACAAAAAGCAACAAGAAATAGTCATCCTGCAAGGGTGGATAGATACTGCAGCTCTCAGAGACGACAGATAACGGTGATAACAAGCCGTCTTTCCAATAAGACTGCAATAAATGCCTCAGCCTGCATTGTTAGCAATCAATAGTAATTTCAGGCGTGGTTCAAAGGGGTATCAGCCTATATACATAGGCACAGTGAACAAGTACGCAGCTGTGCTATTGTGCTGTCGGCTATTGGAGAATTATTTTCTTCATTTTCTTTGCTGTATCTTGCAGTGTGCTAAATATTTACCAGCCAGCATTTAACATGTTAGAAATGTAGACATTTTAAGGAGGTATGCAGATATTTAGAGATTGAGATTAAAACCAGATGAATACATAAACTTTCTCATTGTCAAAATGGCCAAACTTGCTTATGTTTGCTAAATACCATCTGAGAAAATTATTGTGAAGCATTTTAGCATAGATGTGCACATTCAAAGTGGCTTTAAACCATTTGGAAAAGACTTTATGATGGACTTATGGCTTATAAAGCAACATCTGCAACATTTAAGCACCTTAAAATGCTACATCAGATCAGTCCATGAGGAATAGGCCACGTTTTCAGCAAACTACGTATTCCAATAAATTTTAAAACTGTGCTAACAGAGAGAAACTTTAGTTTGACGTAATTTCAAATAGTGAGAAAAAAACGTCATTTATTCAGGGCATGGATACATTGGATTTGAAATGCCAGCTTTTTCACACCACTGCAAGGATTCTCTCATGTCTTTTTCCTCCCCAACTTAGAAATATGCACGTTTCCCTCTCTTCTCTGCGCACATACAGCGCGTACAAGTGAATGTGTATGAGCTTTTACTTCTTTGATGTCTCTCTGGTACTTGTTGTTCATCTCCTCTGACTTGATGAGGTCTTTGCGGGCCGTCTCCAGCTCCTGCTCCACCTCGGACACCCTGGAGGACAGAGAGGACATGCGCTCCTTCATCTGGGCCAGCTCGTAGTTCTGCTTCTCCAGCAGATCCTGCAGCTCCACCACCTGGCTCGCCTCGCGGGCCGACTCCAGAGAGCCGTTCGACAGACGCTGGGAGGGAGACACAACATGTGCGAGGTCAACATAGGAAAGAAAAGCCTCCCTTAGAAACCATAACTGACATTTTTCAACCCATTTTTCAATCTCTTTTTTATTTTAGGTGTTTTAGTGCATAGCCGCAAAGCATGCAGTCTTTACAAAGTTTAGTTAGCTTACAAAGTAAAGTCAAATTTTAGAGACTGCATCTTCAGATAAAGGTGATATTGGTTAAAAACTAGCAGAAAGTGTATAAAATTCCCCATCCGTTGGCTGAAAAGTCTATATATGTGTCTATCTCTCATGAAAGTTTATTTTTACCTCATAGCAATAAAGATTTGGTAGACAAAATAAAGAATAGGAGTGAGAACAGAAAACAAAAGCATCAACGATTCCTAAAACAAAAAGAAAGCGTGACCTTTCCTGCCCTTGACCTCCTCCTACCTGCCACATTGAGGCCACAGCCATGTATATTTTACACCACAGGACAGGCCGTCACTCCCAGCTAATGGTGTTTGCAGCAGCGTCTCTGTCAGTCCTTGTGACTGCAGCGACGCTGAATGACTAAACCTCTCCATCACCGCAAGGTTAAAACTTTGCCTTCGTCGCATCACATGAGGAGCACGCAGCCAAACATTAACATGCAGAAAACAGCCTGTGTTTATATTCCTTTATTTTATCTCAACAGAACAGAGCAGATGATAACCGTCTTCTCATTACCTCTCGCCTCAGCGTGCGCGCTTTTCATCTCTCTACTCTCCACACCCGCCTATTCTCCTCCCCCCAAGCTGCAGCCTGCAGAGGACCAGCAGAGTAGCAGCCTTCCCATTGATCTAACCAACTATCCAGCTGCCTCTGTCTGCATGGAAATATTTTTTTAGCATCAGATACGAGGTTTGAAGTTCTGACGATGCCGATATAAAACAAAATCGGAGCGGCGTAGTGGAACAAGGTGCAGTTCCATGAGTTTTGAAGATTTTATTCCAAATTGACGGTACAGGGTGGATTTCATTGACCAAGATGTCAAATGAAGTCATGTTACAGCTCGGAAACGGCCTAAATTTAGTTCTTAGTACTCCTGATGAATGCAATAGTTTCCATCGACTGCTTGGTGCACAAAGAAGTTCCTGTCAGCTGTTTGAAGCAAGATGACCAGCCTGTCTTAAGAGAAAGACAAATTTGGCTCCTAAGGAAATACATTAGCATGTCATTGTTGGATTTTGAAATCATCTTTATTCCCTTTAAATAAATGTCTCACAGTACTGTTTATTTTCATTTACAGCCAGAAACCTGAGCTCCGGTGACGCTCACCTTGCCGTGAAGCTTTTGATGCGCTTCGCTGCCCTCCAGTAGGTCATCGCCTCCTTCACCGGACGCGACTTTCCTCTGAAGGTGAGCGTTTTGCTCTCGTAAGGCCACAATCTGTACGATCGTAAACACAGGTATACATTTAAAATATTCATTAATCGTGGAGCCAATGTTGGACAATGTTTAAAATGACGCGACAGAAAAATAAAGCTAGAAGTCTCGTAAAATCACAGTAACTATGACCTTAAGCAGCTAAAATCAGCACATCACCATGGATATGACCAGTAATAATGTTTACAGCTTTACAGTGACACAAGATCTTCTGTAGCTACAAAGTGCTTCTTTATCTTTCAAACTAAATACTTTAAAATTACCTCCAAACACAAACTGAATGCATCTCCTCGGATCTCTAAAAGCAGAGCTGAAGTAAATACCCGAGTCCAGAGTCCTCTGCATTAGCATTTACTTTAGATCAGCTTTTTAAAAGCGTTTTTCCTTGTGATTTTATTTAATTCTCCTTCTAACAGCAATGCAAGGCCACAGATTGGAAGACAGTCTTTTCAAGGTAAACAGAAAAACCTCCTTTCAGGGAGGAGGAGTCGAATTAGTGCTGAAATTGAACACAGCTGGATTTCCTGGCTCATTACTACATGCGTCTGTACTGAAGTCTAAAAGTCTGAGGAGCTTCTGCTGCATTTTATCTTTTAATATCCTTCGTTAAACAGCAAGCAATATTTCTATGGTTTACACAGGAGAGGAATTTCTTCAGTTTCTTTTATTGAACTTTAAAAAATGAAAACTTCAGCAGTGAGAAGGCAGAGACTGCTGGCAGGAAAACTTTAAGAGAATGAAGAAAGAAAAAGATGGGAGCAGCAAAAAAAATCACTGAAAGAAAGGAAGGATAAAATATTAAAGGAAATATTCAAAGGAATAAGAGAAAGAAAGATGATTAGAGAAGGGAAGAAATGATGGAAAGATCAAAGTGATTTGCCGTGTTGCGTAAGTTGTCTGTTTCTCTGATCATTTGCTGCTTGTGCTTCCTGCTCTGCTTTAACCCTCAGCATCCTCCTTACAGCAAAGGTCACAGAAGCACTTCAGCTACAAAAGGCTCACATTATTTAACTATAATCCCTCTGCAAGCAAAGAAGCAGCTCCAACAACAATCCGGTAGACTAACCCTAACCATGCAGGGAGGATGTTAAAGCTCCATCAGACTCTCGGTTCTCAGAAGCTTTCAGCGGGCTTTGACCTGAACTCTGCTTTCTCTGGTTTTTCTTTGGGGATTTCCCAGGATCGCTAATGTTTCGCTTTAAACACGTCATCCTGCGTGAAAGCACAGTGATCGTTTAGAGAAACAAGGTCATGTTTTGCGTGATATATTTTTTGCTTTAGAGGATAATCAATGACACAAACGGCAACAGAATTGTTTGCACGATCCAGACAGCGACCTCTGCCACTAAATAAGTCTGTGAAACGACCTCCTTGCTTCCGTACAACGAGGGTTAAAACACTACAGAGCATTTCTGTTCATTAATTTTAATGAGGTCAGAGCCGCGTCTCTGGATGTTTCCTCGACTATCCTGAGATCGTCTGCAGTTTCTCCACCTCAGAGATCAAACACCAACGCCACCCCTGACATGAAAGCCCAACAAATAATGAATGGAGTGCCGTGCATGCATCTCCAGCTCAGAAATTACACAGACGACAAGTTCAGATGGACAGGCTGCTGCCCTTCTCTTCTTCTTCTGGATCCGTCTCCACTACAAAATAGCAAGAACGAAAGAAAGGGACAGTGTGATGTTCCTCGTCTGTTTTTACAACAATTTCATGTTATGAGAAATGTCCGAAGTAGAGTGACGAAGGAGAAATTGAATTACTAGAAGGAGTGAAGGGTGATTTTGATTTTCTGCAAAGCAATTTACTGAATTGAAGAAGATTGAATCCATCCAGTAGCATGGAGGTTCGGTGCAGTCTACTTAAAATACAATCAGTCACAAATGGGGAAAAAATAACTCCAATTTCTTTCCTCATACAAAAACATTTTCCTTGAAGTCAAAATAAAGCCGTTTCTGCTCCGATTTCCTGCGCTATATTTGGGTTTATTTTAAAGGTAGCACAGTGGAAATAAATCTGATTGCATGTATGGATGTGCACTAAATATTCCAACATCAAACTTGGATTTCACATATAATACGACTGTTTTGATAAACGGCTGTCTTGTTTTCAACAGCAGGTTGTGAAAATGAAGGCTAAATATTCAGATATTCAACCATTTCCATATTCAGATGGTATTTGTGCTTGCAGTGCTCATCTCTAATCAGATCTCCCCATGTAAGTGGGACTAACCGGATTATACGACTTCAAACGTGTTGAATCTTCTGCAGGATCTGGTTTCATGTTGAGGTTAAAATACTGTTGTTTTTTTTGTTTCCCAAGCAGTGTTACCTACTGCTTAGATTTATTATCAATCAATGGTTTTTCAATGCCTCATCATGTTAAAAAGGAGACCAGAAAATGTGCAGGTCTGACGCAGATGACCCAGACAAATAAACTTGTTACTGGAAATGCCACAAAATAATGCATTCATTTTTCCTAAAATGCCAGGTTTTTTATCCGTAAGAAACTTTAAAGATGAAACCGAATGTTTTTGGATTTTTTTTTTTATTATGAAAGTCCAAAATAAGATATCGATATTAACATAAAATTTGAGGGCATCTGTCCACTCAGAAAAAACTATTAAAAAACAGGCTTTGGGAAAGTACTGCACAATATTTTTCCTTAAAAATACTAAAACATGCTTTGCAGGAGTCAGACCTGTACAGCATTAAAGAAAACTTACTAGCTTTGCAACAACATTTTAAATAAAGTCTCAGCTCTATCTGTGAGCAGAAGACAATGTCCACCTTCATTTTGTCAACTAAGAACAATGAGAATCCTAGAAAGAATACTGGCATTGTGTCACTTTAACAAACAAAAACAATTCTAAACATGTTGTGTAACTTTTCAACTGTTAAACTCATTTCCTTAATTGAGTATTTAAATAGATTCCAACACATCCAGTATAACATTTGATTTGACAGAAGCAAATTAGAATCCCTTGCGGTAATCAGTGTGTGGCCACTTGAGCACCTGTGACTGCACAAGGTCAAAGGTTGCAGATTTCATCAGTGTTGTGAAAATGCCTGCAGGGAAATGGGACTCGTACAAGACCTTCCATGCAAAATCAATTACCAGTTTGCTTGCTCACGCCTCCCTGGAGTCCCTGAAGTGAGACGTTTCTATTCAGCAACGGCAGTTTGAGCGTCTGTCTGCCGCCTGTAGGCCCGATCGCTCATCTGCCCACAGCTGGCGCGCGTTGTTAACCGTATATAAGGGGGAAGCTCACGGATGGACTGCAGAGGCTTTCTAACCTTGGCTCAGTGGTGTGAGAATTTCTAATGGCGCTACATTTCCTACCGCCGTGTCTGACGGTGCCTCAAATGCGCCGTTAAAATCAAGTTTCTTCTAGGAGAGAATAAGAAAAAAGAAAAACTTTAAAAACGACAGGCTTGTCAAATTACTCTCACTTCTCCAGAAAATGATCTTTGATTTTGCAGCCAAGTAGCTCACACCATCTCCTCTGAAACACTGTTCATTTCAGCTAAGATTGTGGTCTCCATACTTTTTCAGCTTTCGCTAAAGACGCACCTGCACACTCATTAGCACACATCTCTTTGGCCACAGTCGGCATCGACATTCGTTGCCTTTTTTTCGTTTATATTCTCATCTTTGCGCCTTCCAACCAAATCCCTGTCAGGATGTGACGACCACAAAAAGTCCAAGTGTGGTGACTGGTGACGGACTGGGAAGCGGCTGCTGGTGTGGAACATGAAGCAACTTTGATCTGAAAACAGCGAGTGTTCTTCTGCAGGTTCTGAGTTTTAGTGAAAAAAAAAAAAAGTTTATAGCAGGATATACATTGCTGTAAAAATGTGTGAGGCGTTTGTGCTCAAATAAACCTCTGAGAACCTCACAAAACACAGTTATGGTGAAATGAAATGCTTTCTGCAACTGGCTGCACTGGGTTTTATTGTAGAGGTTTTATTGTGTTTTGCAGCTTTTTGAATTGTCAAATCAAATGAAAACTTTTCCTGTCCACTTCACAGATACTTGCGTTTGTCTTTCACCTGAAATCCCAGTGATGCATTGACTTGTAACTTGACAAAATGTAGAAATTTCTATTTCTAGGATTTGTTGTACTAGAGAAAATCAACGTAAATACACTGGCCTGGGGCTCATTATCCAGTCAAACATTCAGCAAATCAGTGAACGTGTATTTAAGTAAGTATGTTTAAATATTAGCACAGCTGTTATTTCATATAAGCTCACAGTTTGTTACCTCCTGATTGGCTGCTGTGAGCTCCTCCTCCAAGGCAGAGACTCTCTCCAGTGACACTCGGAGTCTCTCTCTGACCTGAAAATATGAAAAGAGAAAACAATATTTACATCATTGTTCATTTAAATCTAACACGGCAGGAGATAAATCATTCTTTTCTCTGCTTATGGCTGTACAATAACACAAAAGGAACCCTGATTGAGTCCAAAAGTAATTTTTCTTTCAATATATCTCCCACCTTCTTGTTCTTATCTTTTCAACAATCTCAGAGGAGTTAACCCTGAATTAAAAACTTTTGAGTTGAGAATATGCCCAGTATCCCAAGACAATTTCACCACCCAAATCATCAGGCCTTAACAGAAGAGAGCATTTAGGGGTCAGGCTGAAAGCTGGCCTCCCTGTGGATCACAAAGGGGGGAACAGAGGGTAAAAGCAGCAACCCAACTATGGAAAACAAACAGTGCCAACAATGCTCAAGTCAGATAGTCTCATAGCATCGTTTTAAACAATAAATCAACATATAAATTCTATTAAAATATATAAGGAACCCATATTGTTTCACAGTATTCTGTATTCATTTACAAACATGCAAAAATATTTTTTTTTTCCTCCAACAGAAGTGAAACTAATACACGGCTGGTGGCAGATATACCTTCTCATCGAGTGCTTTGTGGTGTTCAAATAGGGACTTAAGTGCTTTGAGGACTTCAACCTCACTGGAGACCCCTGAGGGGGACTGAGCTTGCCGCTTGACCACCGTCATTCGGAGTGACCGCTCGTGTCTGGACACCAGGCATTCCAGATGTTCCAGAAGTAACTGGGAAAATCACAAGCACAGATTATTTGTTAAAAGGAGGGAAAAGCTTCAAACAGCTGCTGAACAGATGCAGACTCATCCCTGAGCGAGTCTTTGAGCACTAACTGCATTAAAAAGTAAACCTTAAGATGCTTTCAAGCTTCACCACTTTCTTTATGAAAGTGTTACGTTAATACCGCTCTTTGTTGTAGATTTGTGTAGTGAATATAGCATAAAAACAAAAATGCAAAAGGTGCACAGCGACTGATTCAAGATTGTCGAAAGTAAAAGACAGTAATTGCATTTAACCATAAACCCAGAAGTCTCAGTGGTGAACTTTTCATAATTAGCACATCAAGAATATTTTAAATATTTCCAATTTGACATTAGTTTCTACTGTGGCTAAGAGAGGAAACTTTTATTGCAAAGGAAAGCAGTTTTGAATTCACACGGGGATGGAGTGTCTGCAGCACCATATGCTGCAGAAACCAACTTGCTTTTCCACTAAACTATTGAAATAAATGCTCTGGAAGTAGCATGCATTCAATTATAGTTTAAAAAAATGCAACCAATTATATTTTACCATTAGAAAAAAATTCAAGTAGTCATTCTCATGTTTGTGAGAAACATAACCATCTAAAAACAAATTTAAACCACCTCTCTATCTGAATCATCTCTGTCAGAACTGGAGCAGCAGTCGTCATGTACTCCGTATTCCTGCTACGTCAACAGAGCAAACACAGTCATGAAGTGTTTACACTGAGCTCCTTCCAGAATTAGAACACACTCTAATCCTGTTTGCTAGATTTTTTTTTCCAACCTTTGCTTTATTATTTATTGGACACGCTTCATGTCTCCAGACCCGTTCGAGTCCAGCTGTATGTGCATGGCATTCGATTGGGACACTTATCCCCAGCAGTCAATAAAGTTTACATGTCCCCACACTGCAGCGCCCTCAGTCCACTGCCTGTCTGCACATGCTTTTCAAAACTTAATTATGAAATGTAAAACACCTTCAGTGACAAAACCAAGTTTAATTAGAGCTTGCTTAGAAAATCCCTCTTTAGAGAGTTAGAGGCGATAATTAAGCGAGTGTGAAAATGACGTTTTCTGTTGCTTTGCACCTGTTTTCATGATTTCTCAGTGAGCTGTGCTAAAATAGTCCTTTAGCAGAACAAAAAAAAAGTGAAAACTAAATCAGTGCAGAAAAGTAAACCGATCTCATCTGGCAGCAGCAGACTGTGCTTACAGCTTTTAAGATGAGAATGTTTTTTTAAAAGTGAACATGCACAACTTTTTGCCTCCCCAAACATTTACAAGTTGGTTCAATTTCCCATGAGAGTATTTGAGCCGGAGCACTCTGCATATCATCACCACTTCATCCTACTGCGGAGCACTCACATGTGGAGGAAGAGGAAAACTCCCAGGCAAAATGTCAAGAACTACTGACAGCATAGATGCTTGGTTCAGTACTTTTGCAGACTTACTTCCATTTCTGTTCATCAGAATATGCAGTCAGCCTCCAGGGGCCTTTTTTCTCAAGATCATATTCAAAATACTGGAGCTCTAAGTGAAACATTATAAATATCAGGAATGTGGGAAAAATCTGTGCATAATTTAGTCTTTCTTCTGGTTACCCGTCACAAAGGGTGTCCCTCAAAGCTGTGTATTAGGAATACCACGTTTTCACAACTCATATTAATAATTTCGGTCCAGTTGTTAACAATTCATTCCTCCATCTCTGTGCTAAAGATATTTGTTTGTCATGGAAATACAGTTCTGTTGGTTGGATTTGACACAATTCATTCACAATTTTAACATCAGAAATAAAACAAGTCTATATCGTTTCACTCCCCTGCTGCTAGTTTGAAAGGATCCCAACTTCATTTGTATCTTCTGTAAATACAAAGATACTGGGAGTGGTAAGATGACATTTATTAAACTCTGTGGTCATATCTTTATTTCCTTTTCTTGCTTTCATTCCGAGCTTCTGAAAGCAGACCAAGCCACCTGGACAAATTCAAACTGCACCAATCAGAAAGAAAAAAGCATAAAGAAGAAAATTTGCTTCGTCAGAACAAAAAACAAAACCCAGCTTCATTGTTAACAACAAAACTAATGGGAGAAAACCAAATTTATGCAGATTCACTGCTTCTGTCTGATGCAGCACAGTGTAAGTTTGATGTAAGATTCAGGCTTTAGATACCCTGGTGTTGTTCCTCTCAGCTTTGAGCTCAGAGATCTCCTCCTCCTTCTCCAGCAGCTGCTCCCTGCAGGCGTTCAGCTCCTTGGTCAGAGCAGCAAACTCCTGCAGAACCACAGAGAAAAGGACGAGACGGGTCAGGATCAGAAGAAATCCACCAGTGAGCTGGAAATGACAGAATCGGTCATAAAGCAGATTTTTTTTGTTTGAAATAGATTAGGTGAAGATTAAACAATAAACAATGATTTTGACTTTGAAAGTGAGGAAGTTTTGAATTTCCAGCTAACGTGTTTTCAGTCAACCACGGTATACAGGTATAAAGGTTGAAGCATTTGTCAAGGATTTACTTTAGAACGGCACACACACTGCAAGCCAACAGAAAAATGCAGCAGAACATTCTGCACGACAGCATGAGCAGTGACCGAGATGACTTAGAAGAACCCCAACAGAAAGAAACCCCACTGATCGTGTTTGCAGATGGAACCTCGTCTCTCTTCCTGCTGCTAATCTCCGTCAGAGTTGAGGAGGCAGCAGTTTAGCGAGAGACGCTTTTGCTAACAACTTCCTCCAGCTCCTCCGGAGAGCTTCTACGCTTTTCATTTCAACGCTAGAAGGCATTTTTTTCCTCAAGAGCTTTCCGAGTGTACTTTTGGTTTCCTGCTGGTTCACAGAAAGTTAATCATTAAAGATTTAGATGCACACTTTAGCTGAGAATTCCTGAAAAACTCAAAAGGAAAACATATAAACTCTGTAATTTAGTGCATAGCGCTTGGAAATCCTGCAAGTGTGTTGTCTGTCTTTTGTGTTAAAAACATTTTTTGTGGTATTTTGTGGTGTCTAGGTTTTTCTCGCTGGTGTTCGTGAGATCAAACTAAATTAGCAGAACTGAGAATATGTTGATATGCTTCTACACATTAGGCATTAATTCATAACTGTCGATGCAACATATTTAATTTTTTTTTTTTTTTACTTTTGATTTGTGGTTAAGTGGTTAAGAAAAAAAGTCACTATTGGTATTTTTTTTTAACAAATTAAATTTAATTAAATTACTCTCTTGTTCTCACATTCTACAAAAAGGCATATGAAATCGATTTACATTACAAACACTTAGGTTGAGCATGAAACCTGCTTAAAACATAAACTGATGAACGAAGCCCACTTGCAGAAATACATGTGCTGCAATTATTTGAATTAAAAAAACATTTAAAAAAAAGAATTAAAACGTTTTTCTAAGAAAAAATAAATTGTAAAAGATTGTCAGTTTCATGAACTTTGTTTTTAGTTTTGACATTTCTATCAAATTAATCAATAACATAATTAATTGAAAATATTTTGTTTTCAGCGTGCAAAAATGCAATTATTTTATACTATTAAAAAAAAAATAAAACCATGTTTTCTTTTATAAAATCTGTTTCTCATCTGTCCTTCAGGAGTCGAGGACAATAACTCGCTGCTGCGCAGAGACTCCAGGGAGCGAACTCATATTGTGTCTCTTCTACAAATCCTTAGAGGTCAGACAGTCACAAATCCTCTATAGAAATGACATGAAAGTTTCTTTTGAACCATTTTAAGTCAAGTGGATCTGATCAGAAGAAAGGCTTCTAGGCCTTTCACATTATCTTCAGTAATGTGAAACTGAAGATACGACTACAAATAGTGTTCCACATGAATACGAGACGAGCCTCAAGCTGACTAATGGCTTGGAGGTTAAGAAGCGACTCGTGGCGGAGGGATGGAGGATAGTTTATCCCAGAGGTGCTGTCAGGGAGTCATCAACACGGCCACAGAACCGGCGGAGAAAATCTGAAGGTTCTACTGTAACAATTTGTGTTTTTTTCTGTTCAAATGTCTCCTGTGAGTGCAAGCAGTCTATATATATATAAAACACAACCCTTCTTGCAAACTTTACACCTAACATCAAAATGAAAATTATTGAACAGATTTACTCTCTGAGATGTAAATGCACTTATTGCATTTATATACTTGCAAAAGGGAAGTATGTAAATTTTTGCTCGACTACATTGTTTTGATGATGATTTTGATTTCAGCCCCAAAGCTATCGGGACAAATTTTATTGCAATTTCACCAACTTTTCACATGTATGGTTTTACCCACAACAAATGGGTGCAGCCGTCAGCCTTCTTTCCCCCTCTGCTCAGTGTCTGAGCCAAATAAGTGAATGCAACTTGAGTGAATGTCCATTAAGAAGGATATCAAAGCAACATTTTAAGCTACGTTATTGTAGTTCGGCAAAAACTTCAGGAGTAAACACAAGCTGTTCTGTATCGTAAGTGACTTCCAGCTGCTTCCATTCACTCCTCCTGTTTTAAACAACCATTTTACAACTCATA
Source organism: Poecilia formosa (assembly GCF_000485575.1). Taxonomy (NCBI): domain Eukaryota; kingdom Metazoa; phylum Chordata; class Actinopteri; order Cyprinodontiformes; family Poeciliidae; genus Poecilia; species Poecilia formosa. The sequence continues at coordinate 1,502,859 of NW_006800008.1, read as the reverse complement.
AGTATAAAGTATTCTGGTGTGCATCTGGGCAGCAATGCCACTTTAGAAACTGGAACAGAAATCAATTTCTAAAGAACACAGACCAAGAATACAGAGTCAATAGTCCCAGCTATTAACTAAAAGTTAATTTTACCAATATAATAACCCGGAAGATGCAAATGTGTAAAATCAAAACGCTGGAGAGAAAAGAAAATTGACTCTTCTTTCCAAGTAATTACTTCTTCACACAATAACCATTCAGTTCAGTTCTTTTTTGTTAGAAAGCATGCTAGAAAATCCATCATCAGGTCAGGCTGGACACGACCTACATTCAGAGTCCACAGACCTAAATCACCAGTTAATTAAAGCACAGCAGCACATGAAACGAGTGCAGATTGTTTGGACGAGTTGAACGAAGTTACTTTGGTTTACAAAGTTTATTCTGACCAACCTGACGGCTNCGCTGCGCGCTCAGGTAGCGTTTCTCCAGCGTGACGATGCGTTCCTCCATGTCCTCCTTCTGGCACATGACCTGCGCACAATTATCAGAACAGTCAAGATCCTGGTGTTTTTTTTTTTTTTTTTACATCTGTGTTAAATCAGAACTTTAGTTGTTGCTTATGTTTTCTGGATGTATAGAATGCATTAAAATACACAACAAAATATACTTTTATAGAGTAAAATAAAAAAGGAGCACTTGTGCAGGGCTCTCTAAAGCTGCACAAAATGAGTTGGGAAACTACAAAAAGCAAAAACTGAGTTTTTGAGAGTTCTGCTTCACAGTGGCAGGACTACCACAAAAACTATGAGAGTTAATTTCCTGCAGAAAGAACTGCAGGAGACAAAAAGCAACAAGAAATAGTCATCCTGCAAGGGTGGATAGATACTGCAGCTCTCAGAGACGACAGATAACGGTGATAACAAGCCGTCTTTCCAATAAGACTGCAATAAATGCCTCAGCCTGCATTGTTAGCAATCAATAGTAATTTCAGGCGTGGTTCAAAGGGGTATCAGCCTATATACATAGGCACAGTGAACAAGTACGCAGCTGTGCTATTGTGCTGTCGGCTATTGGAGAATTATTTTCTTCATTTTCTTTGCTGTATCTTGCAGTGTGCTAAATATTTACCAGCCAGCATTTAACATGTTAGAAATGTAGACATTTTAAGGAGGTATGCAGATATTTAGAGATTGAGATTAAAACCAGATGAATACATAAACTTTCTCATTGTCAAAATGGCCAAACTTGCTTATGTTTGCTAAATACCATCTGAGAAAATTATTGTGAAGCATTTTAGCATAGATGTGCACATTCAAAGTGGCTTTAAACCATTTGGAAAAGACTTTATGATGGACTTATGGCTTATAAAGCAACATCTGCAACATTTAAGCACCTTAAAATGCTACATCAGATCAGTCCATGAGGAATAGGCCACGTTTTCAGCAAACTACGTATTCCAATAAATTTTAAAACTGTGCTAACAGAGAGAAACTTTAGTTTGACGTAATTTCAAATAGTGAGAAAAAAACGTCATTTATTCAGGGCATGGATACATTGGATTTGAAATGCCAGCTTTTTCACACCACTGCAAGGATTCTCTCATGTCTTTTTCCTCCCCAACTTAGAAATATGCACGTTTCCCTCTCTTCTCTGCGCACATACAGCGCGTACAAGTGAATGTGTATGAGCTTTTACTTCTTTGATGTCTCTCTGGTACTTGTTGTTCATCTCCTCTGACTTGATGAGGTCTTTGCGGGCCGTCTCCAGCTCCTGCTCCACCTCGGACACCCTGGAGGACAGAGAGGACATGCGCTCCTTCATCTGGGCCAGCTCGTAGTTCTGCTTCTCCAGCAGATCCTGCAGCTCCACCACCTGGCTCGCCTCGCGGGCCGACTCCAGAGAGCCGTTCGACAGACGCTGGGAGGGAGACACAACATGTGCGAGGTCAACATAGGAAAGAAAAGCCTCCCTTAGAAACCATAACTGACATTTTTCAACCCATTTTTCAATCTCTTTTTTATTTTAGGTGTTTTAGTGCATAGCCGCAAAGCATGCAGTCTTTACAAAGTTTAGTTAGCTTACAAAGTAAAGTCAAATTTTAGAGACTGCATCTTCAGATAAAGGTGATATTGGTTAAAAACTAGCAGAAAGTGTATAAAATTCCCCATCCGTTGGCTGAAACGTCTATATATGTGTCTATCTCTCATGAAAGTTTATTTTTACCTCATAGCAATAAAGATTTGGTAGACAAAATAAAGAATAGGAGTGAGAACAGAAAACAAAAGCATCAACGATTCCTAAAACAAAAAGAAAGCGTGACCTTTCCTGCCCTTGACCTCCTCCTACCTGCCACATTGAGGCCACAGCCATGTATATTTTACACCACAGGACAGGCCGTCACTCCCAGCTAATGGTGTTTGCAGCAGCGTCTCTGTCAGTCCTTGTGACTGCAGCGACGCTGAATGACTAAACCTCTCCATCACCGCAAGGTTAAAACTTTGCCTTCGTCGCATCACATGAGGAGCACGCAGCCAAACATTAACATGCAGAAAACAGCCTGTGTTTATATTCCTTTATTTTATCTCAACAGAACAGAGCAGATGATAACCGTCTTCTCATTACCTCTCGCCTCAGCGTGCGCGCTTTTCATCTCTCTACTCTCCACACCCGCCTATTCTCCTCCCCCCAAGCTGCAGCCTGCAGAGGACCAGCAGAGTAGCAGCCTTCCCATTGATCTAACCAACTATCCAGCTGCCTCTGTCTGCATGGAAATATTTTTTTAGCATCAGATACGAGGTTTGAAGTTCTGACGATGCCGATATAAAACAAAATCGGAGCGGCGTAGTGGAACAAGGTGCAGTTCCATGAGTTTTGAAGATTTTATTCCAAATTGACGGTACAGGGTGGATTTCATTGACCAAGATGTCAAATGAAGTCATGTTACAGCTCGGAAACGGCCTAAATTTAGTTCTTAGTACTCCTGATGAATGCAATAGTTTCCATCGACTGCTTGGTGCACAAAGAAGTTCCTGTCAGCTGTTTGAAGCAAGATGACCAGCCTGTCTTAAGAGAAAGACAAATTTGGCTCCTAAGGAAATACATTAGCATGTCATTGTTGGATTTTGAAATCATCTTTATTCCCTTTAAATAAATGTCTCACAGTACTGTTTATTTTCATTTACAGCCAGAAACCTGAGCTCCGGTGACGCTCACCTTGCCGTGAAGCTTTTGATGCGCTTCGCTGCCCTCCAGTAGGTCATCGCCTCCTTCACCGGACGCGACTTTCCTCTGAAGGTGAGCGTTTTGCTCTCGTAAGGCCACAATCTGTACGATCGTAAACACAGGTATACATTTAAAATATTCATTAATCGTGGAGCCAATGTTGGACAATGTTTAAAATGACGCGACAGAAAAATAAAGCTAGAAGTCTCGTAAAATCACAGTAACTATGACCTTAAGCAGCTAAAATCAGCACATCACCATGGATATGACCAGTAATAATGTTTACAGCTTTACAGTGACACAAGATCTTCTGTAGCTACAAAGTGCTTCTTTATCTTTCAAACTAAATACTTTAAAATTACCTCCAAACACAAACTGAATGCATCTCCTCGGATCTCTAAAAGCAGAGCTGAAGTAAATACCCGAGTCCAGAGTCCTCTGCATTAGCATTTACTTTAGATCAGCTTTTTAAAAGCGTTTTTCCTTGTGATTTTATTTAATTCTCCTTCTAACAGCAATGCAAGGCCACAGATTGGAAGACAGTCTTTTCAAGGTAAACAGAAAAACCTCCTTTCAGGGAGGAGGAGTCGAATTAGTGCTGAAATTGAACACAGCTGGATTTCCTGGCTCATTACTACATGCGTCTGTACTGAAGTCTAAAAGTCTGAGGAGCTTCTGCTGCATTTTATCTTTTAATATCCTTCGTTAAACAGCAAGCAATATTTCTATGGTTTACACAGGAGAGGAATTTCTTCAGTTTCTTTTATTGAACTTTAAAAAATGAAAACTTCAGCAGTGAGAAGGCAGAGACTGATGGCAGGAAAACTTTAAGGAGAGAATGAAGAAAGAAAAAGATGGGAGCAGCAAAAAAATCGCTGAAAGAAAGGAAGGATAAAATATTAAAGGAAATATTCAAAGGAATAAGAGAAAGAAAGATGATTAGAGAAGGGAAGAAATGATGGAAAGATCAAAGTGATTTGCCGTGTTGCGTAAGTTGTCTGTTTCTCTGATCATTTGCTGCTTGTGCTTCCTGCTCTGCTTTAACCCTCAGCATCCTCCTTACAGCAAAGGTCACAGAAGCACTTCAGCTACAAAAGGCTCACATTATTTAACTATAATCCCTCTGCAAGCAAAGAAGCAGCTCCAACAACAATCCGGTAGACTAACCCTAACCATGCAGGGAGGATGTTAAAGCTCCATCAGACTCTCGGTTCTCAGAAGCTTTCAGCGGGCTTTGACCTGAACTCTGCTTTCTCTGGTTTTTCTTTGGGGATTTCCCAGGATCGCTAATGTTTCGCTTTAAACACGTCATCCTGCGTGAAAGCACAGTGATCGTTTAGAATAACAAGGTCATGTTTTGTGTGATATATTTTTTGCTTTAGAGGATAATCAATGACACAAACAGCAACAGAATTGTTTGCACAATCTAGACAGAGACTTCTGCCACTAAATAAGTCTGTGAAACGACCTCCTTGCTTCCGTACAACGAGGGTTAAAACACTACAGAGCATTTCTGTTCATTAATTTTAATGAGGTCAGAGCCGCGTCTCTGGATGTTTCCTCGACTATCCTGAGATCGTCTGCAGTTTCTCCACCTCAGAGATCAAACACCAACGCCACCCCTGACATGAAAGCCCAACAAATAATGAATGGAGTGCCGTGCATGCATCTCCAGCTCAGAAATTACACAGACGACAAGTTCAGATGGACAGGCTGCTGCCCTTCTCTTCTTCTTCTGGATCCGTCTCCACTACAAAATAGCAAGAACGAAAGAAAGGGACAGTGTGATGTTCCTCGTCTGTTTTTACAACAATTTCATGTTATGAGAAATGTCCGAAGTAGAGTGACGAAGGAGAAATTGAATTACTAGAAGGAGTGAAGGGTGATTTTGATTTTCTGCAAAGCAATTTACTGAATTGAAGAAGATTGAATCCATCCAGTAGCATGGAGGTTCGGTGCAGTCTACTTAAAATACAATCAGTCACAAATGGGGAAAAAATAACTCCAATTTCTTTCCTCATACAAAAACATTTTCCTTGAAGTCAAAATAAAGCCGTTTCTGCTCCGATTTCCTGCGCTATATTTGGGTTTATTTTAAAGGTAGCACAGTGGAAATAAATCTGATTGCATGTATGGATGTGCACTAAATATTCCAACATCAAACTTGGATTTCACATATAATACGACTGTTTTGATAAACGGCTGTCTTGTTTTCAACAGCAGGTTGTGAAAATGAAGGCTAAATATTCAGATATTCAACCATTTCCATATTCAGATGGTATTTGTGCTTGCAGTGCTCATCTCTAATCAGATCTCCCCATGTAAGTGGGACTAACCGGATTATACGACTTCAAACGTGTTGAATCTTCTGCAGGATCTGGTTTCATGTTGAGGTTAAAATACTGTTGTTTTTTTTGTTTCCCAAGCAGTGTTACCTACTGCTTAGATTTATTATCAATCAATGGTTTTTCAATGCCTCATCATGTTAAAAAGGAGACCAGAAAATGTGCAGGTCTGACGCAGATGACCCAGACAAATAAACTTGTTACTGGAAATGCCACAAAATAATGCATTCATTTTTCCTAAAATGCCAGGTTTTTTATCCGTAAGAAACTTTAAAGATGAAACCGAATGTTTTTGGATTTTTTTTTTTATTATGAAAGTCCAAAATAAGATATCGATATTAACATAAAATTTGAGGGCATCTGTCCACTCAGAAAAAACTATTAAAAAACAGGCTTTGGGAAAGTACTGCACAATATTTTTCCTTAAAAATACTAAAACATGCTTTGCAGGAGTCAGACCTGTACAGCATTAAAGAAAACTTACTAGCTTTGCAACAACATTTTAAATAAAGTCTCAGCTCTATCTGTGAGCAGAAGACAATGTCCACCTTCATTTTGTCAACTAAGAACAATGAGAATCCTAGAAAGAATACTGGCATTGTGTCACTTTAACAAACAAAAACAATTCTAAACATGTTGTGTAACTTTTCAACTGTTAAACTCATTTCCTTAATTGAGTATTTAAATAGATTCCAACACATCCAGTATAACATTTGATTTGACAGAAGCAAATTAGAATCCCTTGCGGTAATCAGTGTGTGGCCACTTGAGCACCTGTGACTGCACAAGGTCAAAGGTTGCAGATTTCATCAGTGTTGTGAAAATGCCTGCAGGGAAATGGGACTCGTACAAGACCTTCCATGCAAAATCAATTACCAGTTTGCTTGCTCACGCCTCCCTGGAGTCCCTGAAGTGAGACGTTTCTATTCAGCAACGGCAGTTTGAGCGTCTGTCTGCCGCCTGTAGGCCCGATCGCTCATCTGCCCACAGCTGGCGCGCGTTGTTAACCGTATATAAGGGGGAAGCTCACGGATGGACTGCAGAGGCTTTCTAACCTTGGCTCAGTGGTGTGAGAATTTCTAATGGCGCTACATTTCCTACCGCCGTGTCTGACGGTGCCTCAAATGCGCCGTTAAAATCAAGTTTCTTCTAGGAGAGAATAAGAAAAAAGAAAAACTTTAAAAACGACAGGCTTGTCAAATTACTCTCACTTCTCCAGAAAATGATCTTTGATTTTGCAGCCAAGTAGCTCACACCATCTCCTCTGAAACACTGTTCATTTCAGCTAAGATTGTGGTCTCCATACTTTTTCAGCTTTCGCTAAAGACGCACCTGCACACTCATTAGCACACATCTCTTTGGCCACAGTCGGCATCGACATTCGTTGCCTTTTTTTCGTTTATATTCTCATCTTTGCGCCTTCCAACCAAATCCCTGTCAGGATGTGACGACCACAAAAAGTCCAAGTGTGGTGACTGGTGACGGACTGGGAAGCGGCTGCTGGTGTGGAACATGAAGCAACTTTGATCTGAAAACAGCGAGTGTTCTTCTGCAGGTTCTGAGTTTTAGTGAAAAAAAAAAAAAGTTTATAGCAGGATATACATTGCTGTAAAAATGTGTGAGGCGTTTGTGCTCAAATAAACCTCTGAGAACCTCACAAAACACAGTTATGGTGAAATGAAATGCTTTCTGCAACTGGCTGCACTGGGTTTTATTGTAGAGGTTTTATTGTGTTTTGCAGCTTTTTGAATTGTCAAATCAAATGAAAACTTTTCCTGTCCACTTCACAGATACTTGCGTTTGTCTTTCACCTGAAATCCCAGTGATGCATTGACTTGTAACTTGACAAAATGTAGAAATTTCTATTTCTAGGATTTGTTGTACTAGAGAAAATCAACGTAAATACACTGGCCTGGGGCTCATTATCCAGTCAAACATTCAGCAAATCAGTGAACGTGTATTTAAGTAAGTATGTTTAAATATTAGCACAGCTGTTATTTCATATAAGCTCACAGTTTGTTACCTCCTGATTGGCTGCTGTGAGCTCCTCCTCCAAGGCAGAGACTCTCTCCAGTGACACTCGGAGTCTCTCTCTGACCTGAAAATATGAAAAGAGAAAACAATATTTACATCATTGTTCATTTAAATCTAACACGGCAGGAGATAAATCATTCTTTTCTCTGCTTATGGCTGTACAATAACACAAAAGGAACCCTGATTGAGTCCAAAAGTAATTTTTCTTTCAATATATCTCCCACCTTCTTGTTCTTATCTTTTCAACAATCTCAGAGGAGTTAACCCTGAATTAAAAACTTTTGAGTTGAGAATATGCCCAGTATCCCAAGACAATTTCACCACCCAAATCATCAGGCCTTAACAGAAGAGAGCATTTAGGGGTCAGGCTGAAAGCTGGCCTCCCTGTGGATCACAAAGGGGGGAACAGAGGGTAAAAGCAGCAACCCAACTATGGAAAACAAACAGTGCCAACAATGCTCAAGTCAGATAGTCTCATAGCATCGTTTTAAACAATAAATCAACATATAAATTCTATTAAAATATATAAGGAACCCATATTGTTTCACAGTATTCTGTATTCATTTACAAACATGCAAAAATATTTTTTTTTTCCTCCAACAGAAGTGAAACTAATACACGGCTGGTGGCAGATATACCTTCTCATCGAGTGCTTTGTGGTGTTCAAATAGGGACTTAAGTGCTTTGAGGACTTCAACCTCACTGGAGACCCCTGAGGGGGACTGAGCTTGCCGCTTGACCACCGTCATTCGGAGTGACCGCTCGTGTCTGGACACCAGGCATTCCAGATGTTCCAGAAGTAACTGGGAAAATCACAAGCACAGATTATTTGTTAAAAGGAGGGAAAAGCTTCAAACAGCTGCTGAACAGATGCAGACTCATCCCTGAGCGAGTCTTTGAGCACTAACTGCATTAAAAAGTAAACCTTAAGATGCTTTCAAGCTTCACCACTTTCTTTATGAAAGTGTTACGTTAATACCGCTCTTTGTTGTAGATTTGTGTAGTGAATATAGCATAAAAACAAAAATGCAAAAGGTGCACAGCGACTGATTCAAGATTGTCGAAAGTAAAAGACAGTAATTGCATTTAACCATAAACCCAGAAGTCTCAGTGGTGAACTTTTCATAATTAGCACATCAAGAATATTTTAAATATTTCCAATTTGACATTAGTTTCTACTGTGGCTAAGAGAGGAAACTTTTATTGCAAAGGAAAGCAGTTTTGAATTCACACGGGGATGGAGTGTCTGCAGCACCATATGCTGCAGAAACCAACTTGCTTTTCCACTAAACTATTGAAATAAATGCTCTGGAAGTAGCATGCATTCAATTATAGTTTAAAAAAATGCAACCAATTATATTTTACCATTAGAAAAAAATTCAAGTAGTCATTCTCATGTTTGTGAGAAACATAACCATCTAAAAACAAATTTAAACCACCTCTCTATCTGAATCATCTCTGTCAGAACTGGAGCAGCAGTCGTCATGTACTCCGTATTCCTGCTACGTCAACAGAGCAAACACAGTCATGAAGTGTTTACACTGAGCTCCTTCCAGAATTAGAACACACTCTAATCCTGTTTGCTAGATTTTTTTTTCCAACCTTTGCTTTATTATTTATTGGACACGCTTCATGTCTCCAGACCCGTTCGAGTCCAGCTGTATGTGCATGGCATTCGATTGGGACACTTATCCCCAGCAGTCAATAAAGTTTACATGTCCCCACACTGCAGCGCCCTCAGTCCACTGCCTGTCTGCACATGCTTTTCAAAACTTAATTATGAAATGTAAAACACCTTCAGTGACAAAACCAAGTTTAATTAGAGCTTGCTTAGAAAATCCCTCTTTAGAGAGTTAGAGGCGATAATTAAGCGAGTGTGAAAATGACGTTTTCTGTTGCTTTGCACCTGTTTTCATGATTTCTCAGTGAGCTGTGCTAAAATAGTCCTTTAGCAGAACAAAAAAAAAGTGAAAACTAAATCAGTGCAGAAAAGTAAACCGATCTCATCTGGCAGCAGCAGACTGTGCTTACAGCTTTTAAGATGAGAATGTTTTTTTAAAAGTGAACATGCACAACTTTTTGCCTCCCCAAACATTTACAAGTTGGTTCAATTTCCCATGAGAGTATTTGAGCCGGAGCACTCTGCATATCATCACCACTTCATCCTACTGCGGAGCACTCACATGTGGAGGAAGAGGAAAACTCCCAGGCAAAATGTCAAGAACTACTGACAGCATAGATGCTTGGTTCAGTACTTTTGCAGACTTACTTCCATTTCTGTTCATCAGAATATGCAGTCAGCCTCCAGGGGCCTTTTTTCTCAAGATCATATTCAAAATACTGGAGCTCTAAGTGAAACATTATAAATATCAGGAATGTGGGAAAAATCTGTGCATAATTTAGTCTTTCTTCTGGTTACCCGTCACAAAGGGTGTCCCTCAAAGCTGTGTATTAGGAATACCACGTTTTCACAACTCATATTAATAATTTCGGTCCAGTTGTTAACAATTCATTCCTCCATCTCTGTGCTAAAGATATTTGTTTGTCATGGAAATACAGTTCTGTTGGTTGGATTTGACACAATTCATTCACAATTTTAACATCAGAAATAAAACAAGTCTATATCGTTTCACTCCCCTGCTGCTAGTTTGAAAGGATCCCAACTTCATTTGTATCTTCTGTAAATACAAAGATACTGGGAGTGGTAAGATGACATTTATTAAACTCTGTGGTCATATCTTTATTTCCTTTTCTTGCTTTCATTCCGAGCTTCTGAAAGCAGACCAAGCCACCTGGACAAATTCAAACTGCACCAATCAGAAAGAAAAAAGCATAAAGAAGAAAATTTGCTTCGTCAGAACAAAAAACAAAACCCAGCTTCATTGTTAACAACAAAACTAATGGGAGAAAACCAAATTTATGCAGATTCACTGCTTCTGTCTGATGCAGCACAGTGTAAGTTTGATGTAAGATTCAGGCTTTAGATACCCTGGTGTTGTTCCTCTCAGCTTTGAGCTCAGAGATCTCCTCCTCCTTCTCCAGCAGCTGCTCCCTGCAGGCGTTCAGCTCCTTGGTCAGAGCAGCAAACTCCTGCAGAACCACAGAGAAAAGGACGAGACGGGTCAGGATCAGAAGAAATCCACCAGTGAGCTGGAAATGACAGAATCGGTCATAAAGCAGATTTTTTTTGTTTGAAATAGATTAGGTGAAGATTAAACAATAAACAATGATTTTGACTTTGAAAGTGAGGAAGTTTTGAATTTCCAGCTAACGTGTTTTCAGTCAACCACGGTATACAGGTATAAAGGTTGAAGCATTTGTCAAGGATTTACTTTAGAACGGCACACACACTGCAAGCCAACAGAAAAATGCAGCAGAACATTCTGCACGACAGCATGAGCAGTGACCGAGATGACTTAGAAGAACCCCAACAGAAAGAAACCCCACTGATCGTGTTTGCAGATGGAACCTCGTCTCTCTTCCTGCTGCTAATCTCCGTCAGAGTTGAGGAGGCAGCAGTTTAGCGAGAGACGCTTTTGCTAACAACTTCCTCCAGCTCCTCCGGAGAGCTTCTACGCTTTTCATTTCAACGCTAGAAGGCATTTTTTTCCTCAAGAGCTTTCCGAGTGTACTTTTGGTTTCCTGCTGGTTCACAGAAAGTTAATCATTAAAGATTTAGATGCACACTTTAGCTGAGAATTCCTGAAAAACTCAAAAGGAAAACGTATAAACTCTGTAATTTAGTGCATAGCGCTTGGAAATCCTGCAAGTGTGTTGTCTGTCTTTTGTGTTACAAACATTTTTTGTGGTATTTTGTGGTGTCTAGGTTTTTCTCGCTGGTGTTCGTGAGATCAAACTAAATTAGCAGAACTGAGAATATGTTGATATGCTTCTACACATTAGGCATTAATTCATAACTGTCGATGCAACATATTTAATTTTTTTTTTTTTTTACTTTTGATTTGTGGTTAAGTGGTTAAGAAAAAAAGTCACTATTGGTATTTTTTTTTAACAAATTAAATTTAATTAAATTACTCTCTTGTTCTCACATTCTACAAAAAGGCATATGAAATCGATTTACATTACAAACACTTAGGTTGAGCATGAAACCTGCTTAAAACATAAACTGATGAACGAAGCCCACTTGCAGAAATACATGTGCTGCAATTATTTGAATTAAAAAAACATTTAAAAAAAAGAATTAAAACGTTTTTCTAAGAAAAAATAAATTGTAAAAGATTGTCAGTTTCATGAACTTTGTTTTTAGTTTTGACATTTCTATCAAATTAATCAATAACATAATTAATTGAAAATATTTTGTTTTCAGCGTGCAAAAATGCAATTATTTTATACTATTAAAAAAAAAATAAAACCATGTTTTCTTTTATAAAATCTGTTTCTCATCTGTCCTTCAGGAGTCGAGGACAATAACTCGCTGCTGCACAGAGACTCCAGGGAGCGAACTCATATTGTGTCTCTTCTACAAATCCTTAGAGGTCAGACAGTCACAAATCCTCTATAGAAATGACATGAAAGTTTCTTTTGAACCATTTTAAGTCAAGTGGATCTGATCAGAAGAAAGGCTTCTAGGCCTTTCACATTATCTTCAGTAATGTGAAACTGAAGATACGACTACAAATAGTGTTCCACGTGAATACGAGACGAGCCTCAAGCTGACTAATGGCTTGGAGGATAAGAAGCGACACGTGGCGGAGGGATGGAGGATAGTTTATCCCAGAGGTGCTGTCAGGGAGTCATCAACACGGCCACGGAACCGGCGGAGAAAATCTGAAGGTTCTACTGTAACAATTTGTGTTTTTTTCTGTTCAAATGTCTCCTGTGAGTGCAAGCAGTCTATATATATATAAAACACAACCCTTCTTGCAAACTTTACACCTAACATCAAAATGAAAATTATTGAACAGATTTACTCTCTGAGATGTAAATGCACTTATTGCATTTATATACTTGCAAAAGGGAAGTATGTAAATTTTTGCTCGACTACATTGTTTTGATGATGATTTTGATTTCAGCCCCAAAGCTATCGGGACAAATTTTATTGCAATTTCACCAACTTTTCACATGTATGGTTTTACCCACAACAAATGGGTGCAGCCGTCAGCCTTCTTTCCCCCTCTGCTCAGTGTCTGAGCCAAATAAGTGAATGCAACTTGAGTGAATGTCCATTAAGAAGGATATCAAAGCAACATTTTAAGCTACGTTATTGTAGTTCGGCAAAAACTTCAGGAGTAAACACAAGCTGTTCTGTATCGTAAGTGACTTCCAGCTGCTTCCATTCACTCCTCCTGTTTTAAACAACCATTTTACAACTCATAAGTATAAAGTATTCTGGTGTGCATCTGGGCAGCAATGCCACTTTAGAAACTGGAACAGAAATCAATTTCTAAAGAACACAGACCAAGAATACAGAGTCAATAGTCCCAGCTATTAACTAAAAGTTAATTTTACCAATATAATAACCCGGAAGATGCAAATGTGTAAAATCAAAACGCTGGAGAGAAAAGAAAATTGACTCTTCTTTCCAAGTAATTACTTCTTCACACAATAACCATTCAGTTCAGTTCTTTTTTGTTAGAAAGCATGCTAGAAAATCCATCATCAGGTCAGGCTGGACACGACCTACATTCAGAGTCCACAAACCTAAATCACCAGTTAATTAAAGCACAGCAGCACATGAAACGAGTGCAGATTGTTTGGACGAGTTGAACGAAGTTACTTTGGTTTACAAAGTTTATTCTGACCAACCTGACGGCTAACCAAATGTTTGCTTTGTGTAAGGGGGAAAAAGTGCAGATGTTAGCCTCTAATGCATACAGTTGCATTTAGAGGAAACCAAGTACAACAGAAGCATCGCATCAGCACAAACACCTCATAACAAATAACAAGCACAGAGGCAGAGGCCTCATCATTTGTGCCCACTTTGCAGCCACGGTATTTGCTGAATAAACTAAAAAAACAACAACAACAAAACCAAAACAGTGAACTTAGCTACAGAAGCTGTAAGGTGCTGCTGCTCCCAGAGCATCAGAAACAAAACCAGGCCACAGTGCATCCTGCTCAGATGATCAGGACCAATGAAAAGTTGATTCTGCTCAGCCCACTGAAGTTCGGGGTCAAACTGTGGGGACAAAGAAGCTCATTATTGGTACAATAAATGCCTGCTCAGTTAATGACTGAGTGCATCTGTGGAGAAAGCTAAGGTCAACCAGGACCTGAGTTGTTACCATAGCAACAGGAGACGGGGGGCAAAAACGTGTTGGCGTGGTAACCAAGTCATCTCTGCAGGGAGCTGACCTAAAATTCACGCACAGAAAACAATGAGGAGTTTTGAAGTCGGAGAATTTGTGTTATTTTGGTTTTGGCATAGCTCACATTTCCTGTTTTACATATTCCATGAAATCAGATTTGGCATCTGAAAAAGAAGAAAAAATTCATGTCCCAGAGCTGATTATCATAATTTCATGCTTCTCTAAACCATCTTGAGAAACACCTTCTAATAAATCCTGGGAGTTACGCAGCACTTTCTTTTTTTTTTTTTTCTTCCTCGGCCTCTCTGCATTTTTCAGACTTGTAAATTTGTGCAGCAGGTCAAGCAAAAAAGAAGCTTAGAGCTCATAAATCTCTGTCTCACAGGAGTGCAGCTAATCACAGTCACCTCCTCTTAAGAAAAAGCCCCTCTGCAAATTGCACAGTTTGCTTTAGTGCTCGTCGGATCAGAATATCCCCTCGCCGGTGCTCCAGTAACGTCGCCTTCCTCAGCCTCAGACAGTCGTAAACTCTCGGTGCAGCACGCCATTAAAACCGGTGTCTCCAAACGGCCTCTCCTCTCAGAGCCCAGTTGAATAAAAGGCTGTGACCTCAGGGGGAAGGAAATGTTTTGAAGACTGTTATCCCCCCAAAGGCCACCCTGTCAGGATGCTTGACAGATTATAGACTCTGCTCAAACATCATTTGACAGAGACATTTAGGTTATAAACACATATAGGTTTGGAATAACAACTGAATTTTTACAAAGGATGCAACAGTATTATGAAGTTATTTAGAAACAAATGCTTTAAATCGGCAGCATCTGTATGTCCTGGCATACAACCAGACTTTGCTTTCATAAAACTGTGCTAAATAAAAAAATATATATTTCTCAAGAAGTTTGAATATTAAAAATATAATCTAACTGTGGAAAAGGTTGAACTATTTTGAAATGTGGCTTATTTCCACTCGGATATTTATTTTTGCCTAATTCTTCCTAAAGGAGAGAGAGAGGGAAAAAATAAGACCTGAAGGTTTTATTTGCAGGAAACCCACCCAGCAGCCCACAGGCACATCTTTGGTAAACAACATGAAAGCATATTGGTGTAAAAAAATAAACAGCGAAATGACTGGAGTGACGGTACATTTTCTACATTTTGAGAGCAGGAAGACTGAAGGAGAAAAAGAGCAAAAGTGAAGATGCACACAGCATTTTTAGTGCATCTTTGATTTTGAGGCTGGAGAAAAGTAGAAGATAGAAACACTGTTAAAAAAAACAAAGCAGAAAACTTCAATGTGGTTTTCAACAAAAGCCATTCTGATTTTTTATAAACAATAATTATAATGTATTTTAGTTTAATGATCGAGTCTTGCTTGTTTTCCCCAAATGTTTGATGCAGAAAGCTTAATGGTCTGAGCCTTCCTTTAGGCCTCAGTTTCACCATTTTATCCAAGACCCACCAGACCAATAAAGCCCCCTGTCTCTTTTCCCCACTTCTCATTACCTGTGCAGGATGCACAGCGCTGCAATATGTCAGGCAAGGTGTGTGCATGAAAGTGTGCGAGTATAGAGTCTGACAGCTGAACTCTAAATGAATCGGTGGCCAAGGCTTCCTCTCTGAGTGGGCGACTGTTGGCCTAAATTACAGCAGCATCGGATAGTTGTGTTTTTTTTTTTCCTGCTTTTGGAAGTGTAGGCGTGCCTCTGCAGGAAAGTCATGCTTCCGAGCTAAAAACATACCCTGCCAACCGTGCATCTTTCTCAGGAGTGCAGAGGTGGTGGTTGTGACTGACAGCATGCTGATTCACCGGGTGAGTCTCAGAGAGCATGTCAGCCATGCAGTGATGATCCTGCCATTTTTTAGCAGTCAATCCTCAAGTGTTTGGACAGAAATTTATATTAGCAAAGCTGAGAAGTCAGGCAAACAAAGATGATTTCCAAAAAAAGTGCAATTCATACCAAGGAACTCCTTGCAAACAGCTAAAAATAATTATGATTTGAGAAACTATATTCTCAAAAAGTGAACCAGCAGATGATATTTGAGCTTTTCAGACATAGCATGGGCAGCAGAAGGGTTCACAACATGTCGTCAATTTTTAATCAAGCGGGATATTTACAGTCTGAGACTAAAAGGAGGACAGGAAACATGGCTGGTTATAAATAAACAATGAGAAGAGCATGCTGCTACCAATACCACCTCCCCCAGAAAACAAACGTGTGCACATGCTGGGGAGATGCTGAGCTACAGTAGACAAAATATCAATAAGATCATGTTACATAAATATTCACATGCTGTAAATAAAAACCTAGAGATGTGTAATCACCCTAAAGTGGTACAAATATAATAAAAAATATAATTGGAGCCACAGCCTAATGTATGTACTTTTTAAAATTTTTCCTTTTACGTTTGATTAGATTTATGTATCAAAAAGACAATAAGGATATCCTTTGCTCTGCTTCACATTTTGTCTCACAACAAGCAGCTTCAATGCATTTTAGTAAAATTTCATTTATTTGTATAGAGCATTTCAACAACAAGGCAGTTCAGAGTAAAATTATTACTCAGCACAATTCCATTTGGAATTGCCCATAAAAGTTTTTTCCTGGTTTTAGTCACCAGGTAAAAGCATTTAAAGTCACATGAGGCTTTTTTTTAAATTAGAGTAAGAGTACCTTTATAAGACAATCTTTAAGCATTCAACATCATTTGGGGCAAACATTTCTAAATATTGTGTTTTTATTAGCTTTAAGCAGAAAAATCACCATAATTAACCAAAATAAAGGCTTAAAAAACACCAGTCTGTGTGCAAAATCTGTAGTTCCTGAAATACACAAACTTCTCAAGACCATTCTAATTTTCTGAATCTAGTTTTAATGCAAAGACTGACCAAGCATTCAGTTTTACTCAGTTTAAACATTAGATGAATATTTAAGAAGCTTCTAAACATGGAGTCTTTTAAACACCTTTAGCTGAATGATTTAAAGGGAGGATGTCAGAAACCTGCTGAGCAGCAACAACAGTGACCCACTGGGGAACTAAGCCAGCCCGATTCCTGCCCTCAGTCTGGCTGACGAAGACGGATCGGTCACAGCGGCTCCTGGTCGGACTCTCTGGAGCATGTATGACCACTGCGCTCAGTCCAGCTCAGCAGCAGCCTCATCTCCTCAACTTCAAATATTCAAAAAGGTTATACATCCTGACAGCGCAGCTCTTTTTGCTCCTGGTAAGGTCCAGAGAGAACGCAGTCAATATTTAGCAGAGATAAAGAAGCCAGAGGCTGTACATCCAGCTTTGATGTGCCTTTATGTGCTTTAAAGTTAAAATTCAGCCTCTGCAGATAAATCTTATTTTATACGCAATAAAACAAGTGTAGCTTATTTTTTCATTTGATGAACTGTTCAGATGAGGCCCGGCTGAACTCAGAGCGCCGGGGTTGATTGTGTGGTAAATTTAGCTGACAAAGAAAGAGATTTCCCTCTGTTCTGTGAAGACTCCTTGAGGACAAGTCATAAATCTGTTTGTGAAGATGCTACCTTCATTTACGCATTAATTCAGACCCGTTAAAATAAACACTCCACAGCCTTCTCTCGATGCAACACAAACCAAAATGACAGAGGTTCAAGGAAAGTCCCTGAACGATCTAATGCATCACCGCCATTATTGTTTAACTCTCATTTTCCAAAACTAGCTTTGATATTGTTCATGACTAAAACTGAAGAACAACATCAAAGCAGAGGATGAAGTACCTCTAGGCACAGAAAAACGCCCAAAAGACTTTTTAATGCTTCAAACAGCAGAATTCAAGTTGAAATGGTATTTCCCCTTCGTAAAAAAAGAGAAGGTGACGATAACCTTCACAAAAGTGGAACAAGACATTTGAAAACTTTATTCATGATTCAGTCAGAGAATTGAAACTGCACTAACTACTAGCATTCAACATTTATTTACAGAATTTATTTAAATTAGTTTGTTTTGCATTTATGCACAATTGAAGCCAGACGTTTTCTAAAAAAAAAAAAAAAAATAGAAAATGTTTCTCACTTTCCAAGGCTAAATGAGATCAAACCTATCAGTTTAAGCACTTCTATCTATAATCAGAGAATTGTCAGACATGTGTCCCCACAATGAAATACACAAACACTGACACTAGTCACCAACTAATACAAATCCAACTCTTTTCTGCATAAAGAAGCCAACCTTCGCCCAGAAACTCTCATTTGCCAGGAGAACACACTCCTGACTAGAACGAGGTTTAATGATGGCAACAACAGTTACGCTTGGTTCAGATTCATATGGAGAAACAGGACATTTAAGTTCACAGCTCTTAAAAGTCAAGGCCACTCTTGAATGAGTCTTTTTGAAGGTGCGTTTTAATGATCTAGACACTGGAAGCATTTAATAACTGATAAAAAATGCTGTTCAGTTACTATTGCAAAACTTTACAGCTTGAGTATCGAGCAATACGTTTTAGAGGAAACTAGGAAGAAAAGATGCATTTCCAACAAAAAAAAGAGGACAGAATATATGGCTGTACTTTTATTCCTTCACATGTTTATGAATAAAAGTTTTTTGTTGCATTTTTAGTGGCTAGATCTTTGATAAATAATATAAAAACTAGTGAAATTACAAAACATTTCAAACTTCTGTACAGCCAATTGTACTTATTGTGAGCAACACCTGCCTAATTATTGTGGTTTATTGTTTTCCTTTAGAGTTTTTCTCCCCCAAAAATAATACACAAATGCTGCTTCTAAATTATGCTAATGACACTGAAGCAATCAAACTTTTTCTGCACAGAAAATCTGGTTTTATGGATCACGTGGACATTTAATGCAATGAATGTGAAGCGAGTATGAAAGGAAGAACTGAAGAGACATTTGTTCGGCGACGCTCTCAACTTGACACATTTAGCTCCAGTGTACTTGGCACGCTGATAAATTGACGCCAATGAAATGCACAGTGCAGCAGTGCCCATGTTAATAAGGTCAGCGGAGGGGAAGAGTGTTTCATTATCCAGTGAGAATGCATTCTCTGTTTTCCACATGTAACGTTCTGTCACACTCTTCTCATTTGCTTTAAATAACATAAGTCACCCGTGCACGCTGCAAAGCTGCATATCTCTGCGAAACACACAAACAAGCATTCCCTGGAATGTCACACCATCCATCATTCATTGCACACGGGGAGAAAAACGCTCCAATAGCACCCATTTCTTTTCCAGCAACAAAACGGCACCAGCGGCTTCTTGGCTGCGGTGCTGAGCGCTTTCAGGAGGAGATGATGATTCACACGGCTGCCGATTCCACGTTTTCTTATTCAGGCAAAGGCAAAAACAGAATTCATGTTTCGGTGCAACTAATTAGAAGATAACGCTGCGATTCTTAGCTAGACTTTTTCTTATTCTGTCAATGTCTGGGCAACAAAAAGTTGCATACAGAGCATTCATAGACATCCTTTTACTAAAAGCAGGTGACAGTAGAGTATTCGGTCACATGACCAGAAATGGAAATAAGAGGCCGCATAAAGCAAGGCATCAAATTCAGCATCACTGAGATAACCGATACCAGGGATGAAAATGTTGAAATTTACAAGAACATAATAGCTGACTAAGTAAAACTTTTTCAACTTTTCAAATGGTCACAAACTTCGATGCAATTTGAAGTTTTGAGGACTTGAGATGCTTCTAGCTGGCTTTTATTTGTGCTGTTATGTTGGCAGCAGCTTTGTGTAGTGAAAACACTTTTCTTCAGCACAGATGGGGTAGATGGTTGGGACACACTTTACAATGGGTCATCAAAAGAAAAAAATAGCATTCACCAAAATTGAAACCATCACCTGTTTGTCATTTTGCAAAAAAAAAGAAAGAAAAAAACCTGCTGCAGGTATAAAACTATGCATGTTTAATAGTACAAGATACCAGGAATGAATAGAAACTGAGGCTTTTATGGCATGAAAGGTGGAACTAAAGCTAGAGATGGTGAGTAAAATCAAAGTGTGGCTTTCAGACAAGAATGGCACTTTTACTTGGGCAGATAACCAGCTGAAGAACAGAGCAGTTTTGTGTGGGCGCGACGCCACGTTTAGAAAATTCATCAGACAGTGGTGGGATTTGCAAAGATTACAGTAGACAGGGAGGACAGGGTTTGGAGCACTGTTGATTAAATCCCTGTCCTTGCAGATAACATTTGTAACAGCCAAGATGAACACACACACACACACACACACACACCCTTGGTGCATCAAAGGAGGACACCGTCTGAGGTTTAACTCCTGCTGAAATAATCCAGGAAGAGAAACACTTCTTCACAGAAGCTGAAAGGCAACAAAGAGCGGCTCTTTTTAACCACAACGCAACAAAAACACCAGAAAAGCTTTACATATGTGATGCTTGCATCCTTAATAGTACACTACTGTGTGACCACAAACAGAAGAAAATGTTTTGCACTCCATTCACCTCTTTGCCTCTCATGGATTCTTTCTAAGACTGAAAAGCCAAACACAACCCCAGGGGACGTCAGAATCCACTGACCTGAACCTCAGATTTATTTATTGCAGATCCTTAAAAAGGATGCACCTTAAATGGAACGGAAATGGTTGAAAACATAGCGGTAAAGTAGAGATACCCAGAGTTTCCTGTCATGTATGAAAAAGTCATGAATCAGTGCAGAAATTGTCTTTACTGCTGCCGTGTTTAAAAAACTCTCGGCGGGGATGGTGTGCTTCTTATGTACGTATAAAACCTAATACCTCGCTATTAACATTTACAACCATCTGGTGAGACAAAAGAGGTGTCAGGATGATAAATCCTGATGCTACTTTATAGCCTATATAAAAGTTTGCATTACATGTAGTTTATAAGTCATCAACCTGCATGATGGGACATTTTGAAATAGAGTGAAAAATCAAAGTGCCTGCACTTTGGTGGCTTTTAAGCTGAAGGGCAGGTTTACCTAAATCACATCGATGCAAGTCGTTTTTATGATCTCATCTCCACCTGCAAATAATTGAATAATTAAAATATCTACTTTTATTGTTGATGTGATGTGGTTCTCTGTTCAGTTCTGAAAACATATAAAATTGATTTGTTTTTAAATGTAATTCATCCAGAATTACAGCTGCACAGAATTATCATCACATGATTGTGTGCAATAACAAAATGACAAAAAACTGACTGGATGCAGTAATTAATTGACTCTTATATTTCAAGCATTTTGCAATAATACTCTGCATGCTAGTAATAAATTCAATCAGATGCATGCTAGTAATAAAAAAGGCGGTAAAATAGAAAAATAATCCTGACAGAAGTTGCAGAAGTCTCAGATTCTACTGAGGAGTCTGAGTCACAATCAGGTAGATAACATGTCTGTTTTTTCTGCTCCTGCCATCACTTATCACCCATCAACTGAGCAGCTTCTGTGCAGTCACCATTATCACTCTCCTCCAGCCTTCGCTCCTGCAAAGTCTTACAAACTGAAATAAAAGAACAAGAGTGAAAATCAAAGTCATGCAGTTGAGGGAAGATGATATCCCAGGCATCCTGCTGGCTCAGAATGAGGCTTGGTCAAGCTGAGCACTAAAAAAAAAGAAAAAACATTCACATCCTCACCGAGCCCTGTCTGATACTCATGAATCACATACGACGTCTTCTAGAAGCAGTGTTGGCTTTTAAAGGTCAAGGCGCTCATAGTAAGGTTTTGTCATGCAGATACTTTGTGTTAAAGGCTGCACACATGGATACGCGACACATTTACTCCAGTCACCGTCTATATGGGGATCAACAGCCGCGACTGTACTTTTTGATTGGAAGTGAAGATGAGAAGCTTTGACATGCGTCGTCCTCCTTCTCTCTGCAGGTAAAGGCAAAGTCAAACAGCCTGTGGCACTGTTCAAAATGAATTAATGTTATGGGGCGTGGTGCTGCGAGTCTCTGGCATTTAATAAAAGGTCTGTGTGATAGAGGAGACCACCTCAGAG
Organism: Poecilia formosa; assembly: GCF_000485575.1. Taxonomy (NCBI): domain Eukaryota; kingdom Metazoa; phylum Chordata; class Actinopteri; order Cyprinodontiformes; family Poeciliidae; genus Poecilia; species Poecilia formosa. Next base: position 1,481,035 of record NW_006800008.1, on the reverse strand, counting down.
TAGCTCTTCATTCAGGAAAAAGAAAGATACTCAGAGAGCTCACTTCAATCAAGCCACTTTGCATCAGAATTAACAAATCGTTTTATCCAATTACCATTTCTACTACTGGCTGTTTTACTGTGTGTGCAGGGCAGTCTGGACTTTAATCATCTCCTGGTTCCTCCAACTGCAGAAGAAGGGTTAATAAGGTAAGAGTCATGCATGGACGGACATGCTGCACGAACAACTTTGAGCGCATTAACATGCAGCGCGTGCTGAATGCATACAAGAAATCTGACCAATAACTAACTGAATAATCACTTGGCTCACTAACGAGCTGAAGACGCCTGATTGGCTCCAGCAGGCGGCAACCGAATGCTGTGAATTGAAAATGAGGCCATGATGGGGCAGGTTTCCTTTGCCTGGTCCAGACTGATTGTGAGAGCTGGTGAGATGATTGGGAGAGACATGGCAAGGCTACACACACACACACACACACACACACGCACACGCCAAGCAGCCGCTGCGATTGGTCACGCACACGCACACGCACACGCACACGCCAAGCAGCCGCTGCGATTGGTCGGCACACTGAGGCGGCTGTCCTTGGGAGGCTAATGCCCCAGAGCTCCTCAGGGGCTCCATGGCCAGATGTTTTGCTTTGCTTGGTCGCCTCACCGTGGCCCCTGTGTCTCTTAATCTGTCATTCGTCACAGTAAAGCAACACATGAGCAAAACACATCCCTCACTTAAAACGACAGGAGCCCGCAATTTATTGTTTCCTATTGTTAAAGTGCCGTTTTAATATAAGAATGAAAAAGCATTGTCAATAAAGTGTGAAAATTATTTAAATCAGGTCCAAAACAAGATGCATTTAGCAGTTTTTCATACATTAAAAATTGCTTTTTTTCTTTTTTAAATTTAACAATTTACAGCGGAAATGACTTTGCTCAACAAAAACATTAAGTCTGCTTTTTGGCCTCCCAGGAATCCCTACAAACTGAATCTAATTTTTTTTTTTTAATTTACACGTTTCATTAAAGTTCTGAAAATGTTAGAACTCAATAACTTTCGCCGTCCCATAAGTTTAGTGAACAAAGAGGCTCATTTCTCTTCGCCATTCTTGAAAATGGGAAAGGCAAGAGAACATGCCTTTCAGGTAAGGCCAAAAGAAAATATATACTTGCAGAAACTTGCTCATATCTACGGTTGAAGCAAAAGTTGAAAAGTTTAAATGACTTAATTGTGGCGTTGAGGCTGGAGAAGGACGCAGGTTTACCTTACCGTTAGGTGAGTGAGGAGGGTTAGAAGTGGGGACCGAATGTCCACAAATATTCAAGGTTTTCATATAGATGAATATAAGAATTGCCAATAGTTGTACTCATGATGTATTTGTACTAACTGAGCCATATTCTGCAGTGAAAATATCCCTCCACTTCTGCTGCTTCAGTTTTTAACACAAAAACAGCGTCTGGTTGATCCCCACAAACCTTGATTAAACTATTCTCACGATAATGCCATTTGTTGTACTTTGGTACTTTTGAACTGTAAAATGTTCACATAAAAAAACAAAACAAAAAGAAAACTTAATGCTTTCCATTAGAGAAAAGTGAAAAACTTTTTACAAGTCGACTTCGCAGCAACCATCAAGCTTTAAGAAGTCTCTTGGAACAACGAGCTCCGTCCAATTTGGCCCTAAACTCACCAATAAAACGGAAGAATCAAATAAATCCTGCACACACTGTGGTCATTGCAGACTCTCAGAAACCCCAGGGGTGTTTTTTTGTGTTGTTTTTTTTGCTGCAGTGTTGGCCAGCGCTCACACAAGAATGCACTGGTGCAGAGGGAAGAATTGCCTCACAGCAGTCTCCCTCTCTCTTTCCTTATGTGGCCTGCATGCCTACAGAGTGCCGTTTTCAGCCTCAAAGCATTTTAAGGCTGCAGTCATGCAGACAGAGGCAATACTCCAATGGCACCAAAAGGGTTATAGAAAGCTAAAATCTGTTGTGATACCTTCCAGGGTAAATGCAAAAAATAAATACATGAAAAACATTCTTGTACTTGATTTCCCCCCCCCCCTCATGAACTCAGAGTGGGGTACAGATATATGCACAGAGCAAAAGGTAGATTCTTCCAGGGCACAAAAAAATGCAAGATGTGCTCCAGGTGCTTCTTAATGTAGAAACAGGGTCACATAAAGGCTAGGTGAAGACTTGAGCACTGCTGAGAAAAGGTTCAATGCAAAGACGAGGAAAAATGGTTCAGAATAGAGGGATGAAGGAAATGAGGGCTGGAGGAATTGGCACTTTTAGACAGGTTTTGGATTTTAAGCAGAACTTTATCAGCTCATCAAATCCATTTAAAATTTAATATATTCTTAAGAAATACGTCACACTTGCTGGCTGGATGCCAGCAAGTTTGGGTTTGCATCCTTCTCTGACTCACTCTTCAGTGCTGCAGGAAATGTATCCGAACGTCCGATTCAGATGTTACCAGTTCCATGCAAAATAAATAAACTTTTTCAATTATCAACGTATTTAAAGAAATATCACGAGTTCACACAATATTTACTAAATTAAGACAATGTTTTAGGATCCGTTTACCGTAATTGGGTCATTTTCAGCTTAACTTATGCAAACAAGTAATGGAGAAAGTGACCAGTGATGGTGCTCTCGACAGAGAGCAGAAGCCGTCGCATCAAGATGAACTGCGCCAGGAAGCCATAGTGAGATAAAATGCTTCCAGATGTGTGTGAGAAATCTCCGGGGTCACTGGCGTTGTCAGATTTGTGTCAGGAATCTCCCGGGAAGCCGAACCCGCCTCAAAGCCAAACAGTTTTTGTGCTGCCAGCTTCGTCTCTCAGGGCAGATGCCACCCGGATGGAGCCCGGAACCGAAAGGTCCAGCCTGCTGTTCAGCTCAAACACAGGAGGTGATAGGATTTTAAATCAGTTCTGAAGTAAAATAAAGTGGTAAAATTATTAAAATGATGTTTTTTTTCCTCGATGTTAACGTTTGTGTGAAGCTTTGAACTCAGGCAAACTTTGTGTTTTTCAGTGAAAAACTCAAATGAAATTCTTGATATGCTTTCTGCATATCCCCATTACTCCTCAAACTTTTTGAACATTAAAACAATTTAACATTCAAAGTTTAAAAACACATTTATTTATTTCTACATCAGACACTGATTCATAATGTTTGAGCCGCAGTATGTTCCCCTTCGGCTTACTGACACCAATGTGAGACACATTTGCGTAACGCCTGCCAAGAAAACAATTTAACAAGACTAAAAATATGAGCAGCAGTCTCATATGCATCTATTGATGTGATGTCATCGTCACAGATTGAATGTGCAAAACTGCTCACTGACTAAATGAGCAGCTTGAAGACATAACCGTCTTGAGAAACCCAGACATCCATCGTTCCAGCTATAGTCTCACAGGCCAGAGGTCGTATATCATCCTTCCACTAAGTTTTGCTGCTGCTCCATCCTAAACTCCCCTAGATGATCTCTTTGTCAGTAAAGGCCCATTTATGCTCAACGTTAAATTCACAAATTTCCACTGAGCTTTCGGATCGTCTTCTGGCTTTTTTGTTCTTTTTTAGTCGAAAGATTGAAAGAAAGAAACAATCCAAGTTTGTGTTTGATCAGATCAAGATTTTGCAACTTTATTCAAATGTATTCTTTCATAACTTTCTAGGATTTCATTAAATGTGGACGCAACTGCATTTGCTTGTGAAATTTGACCTGTTTAATTAATAAACACCTCAAGAGTACTTTTTCGTCGAGTATTATTTTATGCACATCTTATCCCAAAGTCCAGAAGATGAAGTTAATTGAGTAGAAGCTATAATTGCCAAAGCCATATCTTTTTCAAACAAACCAGACGACACCATGCGTCTCTGTCAATTGTTTCTGTTGAGGACAATTAATCCAGCAGACAGGCTGACGTGGCGCATGCAGTCTTCTGCTGGTTAAGGCTAATGGAGGCAGGAGGTTGGCACTAAAGACGTTTCTTGTGGAAGCTGGTAATCAGTGGGTGAACGGCTAATTTTCTACTTCAAATTACACCGTACCTGCCTAAAAATTTATGTCAAATGAAAAACAGACTGAATTCATGCATCAAGGGCACAGGCACCGACTGTGGTTTGTCCTTAATGTGAAAACCTGAGGATCAACAACGAAGGTGTTTAAATGTAAAGCTCCTAATTCACCACTCACCTAATGCCAGGAAACTATTAGCAGACATATAAAACCTGGAAGATTGCTTCACTGAACATTATAAAAGTGGCTCATAGGAAGAACTTCACTAGAGTATTCATATTTATTCAACTTTTGTTTTAACTTTAAGTTACAACAATTTCATAAAGTAGAAAGTAGGGCAAGGTTAAAAAGTGGAAAAGTACATTTTGTCTTTCTACAAATCTAAAACAAAATAATGTATTTTGTAATGATATCTAAGGTTGACACGTGGATATGTAAACCTTAGATAAAATAAAAAGCTTTCAGACGTTGATTGTACAGCAAATGAATCTATTTGTAGATTATTGTCAGGATAAATGTGACTGTTTTTGAAGAGCTCAGGGGTTTGTTAGAACACAGAAGGACTATTAATTACTGCTATCCGTCAACTTGTTTTTCAACTCCTATTTAATTCATTTAGTCTGAGGGATAGTGTGCTAATCTGAGATGGCGTTATTTATGTGATCTTTCTGATTCAACAGGTTTAGCAGCAATTAGGATTTATCATCTAAGAAGGAGGGGCAACTATTTTTCCCCCCCTACATAAATGGAATCAGATGTATCTATGTAGTATAATGTAAAATCAGAAAATCATTTCCTTTGGATCAAATCCCTTTTTTTCCCCTCTACATGCATATCGGTTGGCGCGATCGGCGGCACTTTTGGCTCCGAGCCGACGGGGAATCCTAGCTCACAAAAGCTGCTATTTATACCCTCACTGCCCCCTCTGTGTCCGGCCCCTTCATTAACACGGCTGTCGGCTGGCGCAACAAAAATATCTGATCAGAACGAGAATGTGGGTTGATGAGCCGTCCAAACGCATTACCAGCAAAGGCACAGCACATAAATGGACATACGTGCACTTTTCAGGACTGGGATGAGGAGGTTTATCTGCAGAGATTCTACCAGAAATTAAATCTGAGTAGAAAAAGAATGGCTTTCAAACATATGATGTACACCACAGATTAAAAACGCATGATTAATCTAACACGTTAATATCGCATCATGCTAAGGGGAATCTTTGTAGTAACAGGCGATAAGAAGATGAGGCGATCAGGAAGCAGCCTTCATGGATGACACGACTCGACGCATTTCAAATCAAGGCTGCTTTTAAGGTGGAGCGTGTTTTTATCCATTTTTACACCAACAATAGGGCAACACATCACCCTGGAAACAAGTCTTCATTTCTCAACATTGTTACCATAGCGAAGCATACAACCTCTTCGTTCTAGTGTTCTAAAGATGATTATTATTTTCATGATACAAGAGAAAAGGAAGTGATATTTTAGGAAGAGTTATTTTTGCTCCAGGTCAACTTCAGCAACAAATTAATTTGGTTTTGTAAATGAAACATCTAGAGCAGCGTTCCTCCATCCTGATTCACAGGACACACTGCTCTGCATCTTTTGCATCTCTTGCTTCAACAGACCCAATTCACATCAGGGAGTAATCATTAGGCTTCTGCAGAACTCGGTGATGAGCTGCTGAGGCGATTTATTCCTTTAAATCAGGTGTGTTGGGGGAAAAAACATGCACAATGTTGAGTCTCAAAGTACCGGGAGCTGGTGAATAACTCTCTAGGTAATATTTGGGATTTACAAAGAAATATTCAGGTGCATTCCCCAGAAAGTCAGAAATGTCTCCACATGCCTTTTTAAAAGAATTAGCAATTTCCACACAAATGAAACTACAAAACAGAGGATATGCTAATGTAAAACACGAAACATGCTCATGGTAATAGAATAGAAGCTCTTAGGTCTTCATCTACAACGGACGTCGGGTGGAAATTCTCATGAATTTAAATATTTCATGGCTGTGTTATATCTTCTTATCCATGTTCTAAAACTGGCAGATTCATTTGATGCTTTTTTTGCATCAAATTCTTTCAGAACATAAAAAATTGAGCTAATTAAAACAAGACATTTATAGCCATCCATCCATCCATCCATGAGTCTGCCTGGCAGCTGGCTGCTTTACAGACATGGTGTCTAACGTTTAGCAGCTGTACTTATAAAATAGTTAGCTAAGGAATTATTGGTAGTGGTTTTTTCCCAGAAAGCTGACCAGCAGTGTGCAGCAGCTAGAAGGGGAGAGGTTCTACTGTGATATGCTATTCTCCTTACAACAGGAAATAACTCCAGCAACGTTTCCTGCATTTCCTTAAACACACGTTAACTGTATATAATTTTAAAAATGAAAGAAATTTAGGGAAAGTGAGGTGTTGTTGATGAATTTTGTGTTCAAACCAACCTAAGCTTTAAAAAGCTACTATACTTATCTAGCAGTAACAATGGAAGCAGAAAACAATAGTCATGGTGAAACGATGGTTTTCATGCAGGACCGAGGCCCAGGCTTTAGAGGACGCTCCCTCCTTGACATTGAAGTGACACATAATGAAGTTCCCTTTGTGGAGCTGCAGTGTGTGTACTCATGTGTGCCACTGTGCTTGCCAAGCCATGAGATAATCATGTCAGTGAATCGATAACATGGGGAAGCAATGCCATCTATTCAGAAATCCTGCAAGCCACAGTGTAATTTGTCGGCGTTTCTGGCTCCCTTCACCAGCAAGGTAAAGGTCACAGGGAGCTGCTGGGGTTGAGATACAACAGGAAGCAGGAGAGCAAGTTCAGGACTGCAGAGGCACAGATGGTGAAGTCGTGCATCAACTTGATGGTCGGTTCCTCTGTGGCCGAGACGTTTGGATCAGCTGCTGCGATGCAGTGCTCAAAGACAGCCAGGAACTCTGCAGACTCACTGCTTCTGGCACGGCTGCAGTTTGGCGTGTTTTCCTCTCGAGGTATAGAGGAACACAAAACATCTGAGGCTCGGGATAGAAAGCAAGTCCAACAGTTTCCTTTTCAGGTAACGATAAAGAAATCCCAGCAGGACGGGCAAATGTTAGATTTGAATTGTATGGATAAGGTGGAGTAGAAACACCACAATTTCACAGTAATAATAAGGAAATCTAAAATAAAAATCTATACCTCAATCTATTGTATTTGATTTGAAAGCTTGCCAGCCAGCTTGTTGCTGATGTTAGCATCAACTTCAGCATCAACTTCCGAATGTCCAGAATTTGACAACCGTGTAAAAAGAGCTTACAGTTATCCCATCAGGGGGTGGGGGAGGAGGGGGGGACATAAAACATTTGACAAAACTATTTACACTGTCAACAACTAAGATTTAAAAAGAAATGAGATACTGAACTCTGTCAAAGCACATGAGCGAGGTAAGGAAATTGTTTTAAAGGCATTTAAAGAGCAATAAAGCACTAATCAATATGAAATACCAGTCTGGAACAGTCTCTACAGAACTGCAAGACAGATCTCAGTCAAACATGTACCCACCTTGTATGTGGAAGCAGGATTACAGCAATCAGTTCAACAGCATCAGTCCAGCCAAGCCTTTACAGTATAAAGGCCATAAAGAATCCATTTTCTATCAAACGTCACACAGCAGCTAAGTGGGATATTGTAGAAAAAAAATAAAAAATTCAAACAGGAGCAGGGAAACAGATTGAGAATCCCTTCCAACGTGCTCTGAGCCTTAATTAAAGGAAGGATGGCCCTGGCATTTTTTACATTTCAAATAGATTCCTTTTCTTTTTCAAATACTAAATCATGGCTGCTCTCTTTAAGAGACTTAGAGTTTCTAACCTCTTTGCTGCTAAAGTATGACATGCAGCGAAGAGGTTAGAAACTCATCAAGCAAGAAAAATAAATAAAATGAAAGCAACCACAGAAAATAAACAGCCCATGTTGTCTTAGCTATTTTTGGCAGATAACAAGCGCTGATGACTCACAGGTACTACATTATGGAAATTTAATTCACTAATTAAAATTCAACCTTCATTCAAATCCTTTTTAACCCTTAAAACAGTTTTTGGTCAAAACATGAGCTTTTGGAGGGAGGGGGAGCTGCAATCTGTAAAATGTTGATTACGCAACAGCTAATTGCATATGGAGAATTTTGAATAAGGAAATTAACTAATTCACTTGATGTAGCTGCAGAAAGTAAACTCACGTCATGACAAACTTGTCTACTGATGGCTTAGAAAAGTTTTTAAAGGCATATGTGCATATTTACAATATGCTAGCTGCAGACAATATCATGCATTTTTAGATTTCTAAATAGACAACAAATTTCTTATATCATGATATTTAACCAAGACCTGCTGGCTCTGTAATATGAACATCTTTCATCAGAACCTTCAGGAGTAAAACTTATGATATGCATATCCGTTTATCAATACTACAAATTAATGTTCTCATAGAAAGCTCAATAATTCCAGCAGTAAAAATCTGGCGTATAAATTACATCTTTTACATCAATAAAACAGTAAAAACCGCGTAATGGAAAACCGTCACTCTTGAGGTAAACGGATTCAAACTGATAGATCGGCTTTAAATTGTTAATTAATGTTGGAACAAATCAGGGAGACGTCAAACCCGTGATCTCCTCAAGATCAACTTCACTGGTGTCACAATAAAGTCACTTCAAACGTGGAGTTTTTTCTCATCACACCAGAAGTGGAGCAGTGCACCCCCCGCCCCTTTGCTTTGAAGCATTTCAGTCAAGTTCAAATGAGCAGCGACGGGATCTAATGAAGCTGGATGGGACTGAACCTCTGGGAGAAAAACAGCCATGCCAGGGTGCAACAATAAAAGCCGCCCATGGACGCCATTGTGATCTGCAGAAAGCACGAACAGGGGAAGAAATCAAGAGACAAACAGAAAAAGTGGAATCCCCGATATGAAAAACGTACGACATGTTATTTCCTGTCAACCGGATAACATCACAGAGAACAAACAATGCCAATGTGAGACAGAAAAAAAAAATAGCAAGGAAATTAATACATAGATGGCCACTCAGCTACAGAAGACCACATACCAATAACCTGCCATTTTATCTCTGCTCACATGTCGAGTTCACATCCGCTCCGTCACAGCTTTATATGACGGGATACATGCAGACAGCCCAGTACATGACAGCTCAGCTGCACAGGTGAAAGGGTGGAGATGATGATGCACACATTAAACACTGCTGATTGAAATACTTGCACCATGGAAGGTACAAGTCTAACCCTTTACTCCTTTACTTTGATGCCTCTAAATACAATCCAGTGCAAACAGCTGTGTTCAGAAGCACACCATACAGAAATCAGACCTGTATGTAATGCATTATGAAGTCCTTCAAACTAAAAGCATCATGAACAGCAGAAAGGACACAACCAAGTTATGAGCAATTTTTGTCCTTTATCAAAGAGTGGGAAAATAAAAGCAATTACTGAAAGTAGTAATGCAAAGTCAAAGCTGAACTTTCTCTATTTTGCAAAAAACAAAAAAAAAACAGTCTTTAGTAATAAGTGGTTCTACCAAGTATTGACTTACGGTACTGAACACAAAGAAAAGTTGTTACTACAAAATAAATAGAAAACCACGTTTCCTTCTTTGTCCACCTGACAAATATCTGCTCCTTTGGTCCATCAAATAAAACACTGGTGAGTTTTTTTGAAGTTGGTGATTGCAACATGAAAAAAAAACTAAATACTTTTTGCTTTAGCACCGTATCCTCATGAGGACATACAAGCTTTCAAATCTTTTCAATGGTATATTTAATACTTACTCTACTACAAGTTATGTTAATATTTCCAGAAGCAAACATGAATGCTTCATTGCTTTGTTCTTTTGTCATAATGATCAAACTTTTTCCAGACTGCTGCCTCTGACAAATGTTTGAAATTTGATTTTAAGTAGAGAAACCTCTGAAAATTGGCTAAGTGCTAAGATACGTCTGATGCGCTTTAAATAAACCATTAGTCCAATTTAATTCCCATAATTTCAATTCTGAAAATCAAACAGCTTTCCTTTTAACATTCATTATCTTTAGTGAAGGCGACCATTATGTTTCCTCCGCTCACATCCAGCTGTAACCTTGTTTCAGAAGTTGCTAAAACCGAGTCTATTAAATGAAATGTCTCATGTCTCTGATTATATTATGAAGCGCATGCTGGTCTGCATTTCAACAGTAATGGGACTGAGCAAAATAAATGGAGCTTTTGTTTCCCATTTTAAAAAAACACCCTAACAATATTAGCTAATTAGTGTGTTAAAGCAAATCCCATTATCTGTACTTTTCTATTCCCAAAAGAAAAAAAACAGAGTCTCACTGGTAGACTGGTGATAATCCTCACTTAACACTGGTTCAGTTTGTATTGCTACAAATAGCAGCTATGGAGAAGATAAACTTGTGCCATCATGCAAGCAACTTTTTTTCAATTTCCCGCCATAAATCTAATTTCCAACGTTGTTTTAAAGCACCAGACTGTTTTAATAAATCCAGAAAGAAATCAGTCTGGGATAATCACTGGAAATGCCACAAATATAACAGAATGATGATTTAACTGAAAAATCGTTGAATGTTTTTGAGCAAGAATGTGTCATACTTAAAGTGGAATAACTTTAGAGATCTTGTGCATTTTCATCTAATCAACAGGAAGAAAACTAGAGCTCCTTGCCCAGGGAAGTGTCATCAAAAACACAATTTCTTTAGAGCAATTTTTACAGAAAAGGTTTACAGAAGGAAAAGTAAAATCAGTTGTCTTGCACCGTTGCAAAGTTTCATAACTTGGAACTGGCATTTGAAATATTTAAAAAAGTTTTCAGTTTTTAAAATGGGAAGAAAACAAGACATTGCAAAAATACATAATTATGAATCAAATATGACTGACAACAGAAAACAAAAAAGCACTAACTAGGTAAAAAAAAAAAAAACAGCACACTGTCAACCAATCAAGACGATATCCTTCTTCAAGGTTAAAGTAATCTCTGGTGATACATAAGTGTCAAGTCTCATCAGGAATGCAGTGAGGAGAACTCTCTCTTCTATACACACACACACACACACACACACACGCAGGTTAACACACCCAGAATTCAACAATACCACACTGAAGCATCCTTACAAAGCCTTTGACTCACTGCAAGGTGCAGCGTGTCGAAGGAAAGAAGTGGTTTTTACAGAAGAGTAAAAAAGAATGGCAGCACTTGTTAGGAGAGCTTTCAGCTAAAGACCTTCAGCAAGATTTTCAGGAGGAAGTGTGTGAAAGAGGAGAGAAAAGGACTCAGCTATAGTGACAAGTCCTTCGATGAAAAAGTGCAAAACCAAGCAGTTGGCTGAAGTGTACTCTGACTGAAATTAACAGTCATGCTGTGCAACATTTATTTAAAATAATGAGCATCTGTTGACACCTGTGAGAGTGTTATGTGAGCTTTTTAAGTAATGCAGATACTGATGGATTAAGCTCTGTTTATTTACAGGTAAATTAAATTTTTTCTACAGTTTTCAGAGACCAGGTACAATGTGTGGTCTGACATCTCACCTGGTCGCTGTGGGAGGTTAAAGTCCTGGAAGAATGATCAAACTGCTCGCATGTGAAAACTTTCACTGCAGGACCAAGTTTAATACCAACAAGGTTCTGTCAGATTACATTGTGCCTGCAAACAAACTTTAAAGTGATGCATAGCCTCTACTTTGGTATCAAGTAGCCATCATGTTGTCCAAATAAGAAAAAGAACAAATATTTAAATATGATTGACAGCTCCTTTACAGGAAGCTTGTCAAATTAAAAGTTCAGCAGTAAATGTTTGAGTGGAACAAAACCCAAATCACTGTTTCGAGAAAGTGAAACAAGCACAAAAATAATAAAAACATTAGTACTATTTTATATGCCAAGATTGTTGTATAATTCAGTTTTTCTGTTTTGCACAGATGTTGGCGTTTTCCTTCCTGCCTTTTGCAGCTGCAAGCAGAGAGACAGCAAAGCTCCCCATACAAGGTCAGAAACAGAGTGAAGCAGCTTCCTGTTCTGAAGTAAAAGCCTGGCCATTAATGCATGAACACAACATACAATAAGCATTCTAACCGCAAGCGAAGCTCAGAGCAGATTTATGTATCGAGGCTGTCACAGCACACAGTATCGAGGATTTCCAAGAGGCAGCACTTTGGTAAACATGGCCATCAATAATACAGTAGACTGTCCCAGACACAAGATGATCTGGGTCAGGCTCCTTGTCATTTGAATTCCAATAAGTGATAGGAAAAGGTGATTTTTAGAAAACCTGGTCTTATGCAACACAGCACTGAAATCCAATAAGAAGGAGAAAACAGACTGGTGAAACAGGAAGTTCCACATGGTATACAAATAAATTAATAACTCAACTGAACCACAGATACGAGCTGAAAGCTGTTTTGTTCACTCTGTTGGGGTAAAAGCAAAATGCTTCTTTATTACAACGACTGGATCAATAGACAGTCTTGATAAGTCTCCCTAATAAAAAATAAATTACTCAATATTCAACAGAAAACAAAGATGCATCCAAACTCGTTTATCCAGACACATTTGAAAAACCGTTTCTAGTTCACGTCTCATGGCTTGACAGAACTTTGAGATTTAAAATTGGGTTTTCCTAATCAATACTTTTTTACAATGACATTCACAGTCAAGAAGAGACTGTATTGGCTTCATATGACTTCATACTAGAGCCACATTCACTCATTCATACATCAAAACTCAGGTTATTGTGCAACGTGTTGCAGGAGGAAGGGGGAATCAAACCGTTCTACAAAAAGTCCAGCCGGGACAAAGATCTGTTGCGATCGAGTGAAACTAATATTGCAGCATCTGAAATGCCGTTAACGAGGCCCGAGTGTTGCACTTTTACTGCCCCGTAAAATCTACAAGCTTTCCAGCATGGAGTTCATTTCATTAAGGTGAAGGTAGTATCGATTTTCAGATTAAAACAAAGTGATAAATCACTTAAAATTAAATAAAAAAAAAACACTGGTATAATTCTTCCAAGCTAATTTACAGTTAGTAAAATTAATACTTAGTTTAACGTATAAGCCTCCAGATTGAGGGGATGCACACATCGTGAGCAATAAAAAAAAAAGTGATTTGACTTTGACAGTAGACTCCTGTTAAAAACATACCGTCTTCTGTGAACACACTGCTCTGCTACATTAATATTGTAAAACTTTCTGCTATAAGAAGCACATATATCTTAGTTTTTAGCTGAATTGTTTAAGGCAGAATAACAGAAAAATATACACTTGAAATCACCAGGGCTATCAGTTCTGAATGTCAACAGTATGGAAGACACTACCATTGCAGTTTGGCAGTTCTACAGACAGTGTAATTGCAATCGCCAGCTTGAGCATGCATGCATCCATGCATGCTAGTTATGCAACTTTTCCTCAGGCCAGGCCTCCTGGCAGAGTGAATAATGATCTGTGTTGCAGTCGACTCCCAGCTGTAATAATTTAGCAACCTAAGGGATAATTGTGCTTTTCCTGGGCACCCACAGCAATCTGTTAATGACAAGACCAATGCCTGCAGCAGCAATCCTAACAACTGAAGAAAATACCTGAACAGTCGAACCGAAAACGATCAAAACGCAGAAAACGGAAATGTAGAGCAGGTAAATTGCTTTTTAATTTAATGTGAAACGGGTATGAAGCAAAAGATTAAAAAAACAAAACAGGTGTGCCATCCGAGTATAGAATCTGCTAGATCAGATCAATCTTGCACATTATTCTTTCCCACTTTTCCTGAGCCCTCCTTCCCTTCCCCGACACCCATGGGTGTGGCAAAACTCCTCCACCAGTTTGAGAGGGGATGAATCACGGCTGTCGTCTCCACGGCAACCAAGAGTGGATGCTGAGGTCTTTGCATGAAGGGATTCTCATGTGGCAGGTGGTGCTCCTTCCTCCAGTGAGAACTGGAATGGCCTGCAGGGCCTGGCCCGAGCCACGCCACGGCTGGCCAGCTGTCAGCTCAACTTAGTGTAGATCACAAAGCTGACATGAGTCAGTGAGTCTGTGTCGGTATCAGGGATATTAGATTGCTGCAAAAGGCCCCAAGCCAAGGGAAGCTAGAAGAAAACGTTTCCTTCCCTTCATTTATTGTAACTTGCTTTTGAGCAGATTTATAATTATAGCAATAATCAAACTGAGATCTTCAGGAGGAACTCGTTTTGCATACTTGCAGGTTATGTTTGATGTTGAACATAAAGCAACTGCATCCTTTCAAGAAAGTGGCCATTTAATTGGTAATGATTAGGTTTTAGTCCAAAGAGCAAAGTAACAGGAGGCACTTGATCGTACGTTTGGATCATATTTTTCAGAAAGAGGCACTAAAGTTAAACTGACACAGAGAGAAGCTCAATATCTGTGGCCTGCAGCATCAATCAAACTCTGAATACAAATAGGATTCATAACGGATGAAAAAAGGAGAGGGTCGTGATTTATAGTCAGACAGCACATCTGTTAGATCATCGTAAAAAAAAAAAAAGACGGTCGTTCTGGTCATCCAAGAATGCATATCAGCCATTCTTGCTTCATACAATAATTTTTTAACACAAAACATTGTTGCAGATAAAGCGCACACACACCGTTTTTTTCCAGCTCCTGCCATAATATTTGAATGTTCTCATCAGGAACTGTAAAGAAAACTGAGATGTAGATTCTGTCACACTTCCAACCAACTGACCCCAACCTGTCATAAACTGGGAAACGCTTAAACAGGCATGGCCAGGGGCAAGGTATAGCAAGGTCTTAAAAATCTAACTTTTCAAAAATCCTAAAAGAAGATAAAAATTTATATCGCTCCTAACTTAGAAAGTCAGTCTAATAACATTTCAGGAAAGGTTTCAGAGTGGCCAGAGTTTTCTTTAGTTCACATCACAGGACAGAGGAGGATGTGTCGACAGTCATCCATTTCATTAAGACAATAATGTTCTGATTTAATGGTCTTCACACTAATCTTTCAGCTTAACGTTACAAAAAACTATTAAATTTTACTGTACATTTAAATTCAATGTCAGATAAGACAGGTTGCTTAATTTCTTTTGGGTTTTTTCACTGATGCATCGAACAGACAGTTGAGAAGAGTTTCTAAGAAGACACGCTTATTTCTCTGAATATTTTCCCTCTTAATGATGCTGATCTTTATGGAGTAACAGTCTAATGAAGTGGTTTATAAACCCACCTCTCGCCCCTGAACCTTCTTGGTCCGTTTCTGTTTAATTTATATGCGACTCCCCTCTGATCTATCAGACATCATGACATCTCCCATTATTCTTACCCAGGTGACACACAGCTGTATTCATCCATTCAACCGTCTCTTTCACTGCCAAACTGATGTCAAGGAATTTTCCAGGAATTTACTAAAACCGATTCTTCTTTAAGAATCCGTTGAACCTTTAGTTGGTTTAACCCTGTGAGGATTTTTATATCAAGGTCTGTATCTTAGAATCACATTCAACAGATTTAGAAAAACTAATTCATGTTTTTATTTCTAGTAGATTTGATTACTGTAATACAAAAGCAGTCCCACAATAAAATCCAGCTGATTCAAAATCCTGCAGCAAGGCTTCTAACCAAAACCAAAAGATTTGAGCAAATCACTACAATCACAAAACACCTCATCACCTTCACTGGAAAGAAATGGGAATAAAATTGTAGAGTTTTTAAAATATGGGCATTGATACCAGTAACAGATCAACAATGGCAAAGTCTTCAATTTAAATGTTTTCTTTGAAGGTTTATGTGCAGTTTGCATGTTTTTCTGTAGGTTTTCTGGTTACTTTTTACAGCCAAAGAAATTCCTACATCTTGACAACAGGAACAAGTGTGTAAATGCACAGATGTCTCCGTTGTGCTTTTGCCTAATGAGTAAAAGGTTTTGGTAGCAGATCTGGTGCAGAACGTTACAGAAAAATAACCAACAGCAGTCCTCTGCGTTTTCCAACTTGTAGTGTGCCGACATATAGACTTGGCTTGACACGGCAATTATATTTCCAGCAGGGAGCCGGATGTGGCTTCGTAGCAGCTGGATGTATAAAATTGGATGTTATCCTTGCCCCAGACTAAACACTTCACACTTTAAACCAGAAATAGATGCACAAAGCCAGGAGGCAGGTTATAATGACTGAGGAGGTGAGCTAAACATGTTTTTATTGCCATACTTCATATTCAGAAACATTTAAGTTAGTGAATCAAATACTTCCACAGTACAAAATAAAACCTAGGTAAAGCAATCCATCTCTTTGTAGGTTTATGCAGTATTTTTAAAAGTATTTTTCTCCTAAAAGGTTTTGTCCAGTAAAGCAGCTCTTCCATTGGTCAGACCTGGCAATGA
Organism: Poecilia formosa; assembly: GCF_000485575.1. Lineage (NCBI taxonomy): Eukaryota > Metazoa > Chordata > Actinopteri > Cyprinodontiformes > Poeciliidae > Poecilia > Poecilia formosa. The sequence goes on along the minus strand of NW_006800008.1, from coordinate 1,464,615 downwards.
TCACATGTTTCAGGAAATTAGTTATATGGCTTGTAATGACAACAGTAGTTTTATATTTAGTATTTAATCCCCATCATTCATTCTACGGTTTTAGTTTTTAAATCAACATGCTAAATCATCTCCCTCCACTTCCGAGTCAAGTTTATTTGCACAGCACATTTCAGCAACAAGGCGCTTCGCTTCTTCAGGTCTCATTTATTCTTGATACCTTCTATAAAGTGATGTCTGTTTCAGTAAAATGAATGTTGGTTGTTAAAGTAACTGCTTTGCCTTTATGCTTCTCAGAAAGGATTATTCTCCCAACGTTTTGTTCACAGTGTGTTCAGGAGCCATTAAATGTAAAATTCCCCGCCTTTTAAACGCTTTCCAATTATTCAGCAACGCCACCCGCAGTTTTTCCTACCAACAAATAAATGCAGACTTGAAAACTACAGGATGTGTGTGAAGTTTCATGTCTTTGAATGAAGGATGGTAAAGATCAGCAGAGCTCAAAGATTTTAAATGCGACAACTGAAAGGGGAAAAAAAAGAGATCATATATCGTGAACAGCAAATGACTTGCTAAATGCAGCAGTTATTCTGAGTTTGAACTACTGTTTACAACCAATTTATTACTAGAGTTCCCTTCAGATTGACAGGAATTAGTCTGGTGTTTGAGTCCACCACCTTCTTATATCAACACACACAATCTGAAAAAGCTACCAACAGAAATAACAGCAGTAAAATAAGAAAACCACAATCAAAATGTAAAGATTTTAATCACACTTGAATGTTAAAAAAGCCCTCTGCACACTGAAATGTTTTATGAGAATGGCTAACAGCACAAACTAACATTTCTGAGCTTTTCAATGAATGAGTTACTCAGACGGTAAAGTGGAAACAAACTATAAAATGCTGATATAAATTAAAATTTATGCTACAATGACACAGAGGTTGTCCACATCCACACACTCACTGCTTGAATTACACAGCCTGTTTGAGCCAGACAATTAAAGGCCAATAGAGGAGTGCCTTATGGGCGACTGCTTCAGTTTCAGCACCACGGACAGAGGACGGCCATTTTCCACATGGAGAAAAACTGGAAATCAATGATCTCAGTTACTGCACATGTAGTGGGACTGTTCTGCAGAAAATAAGGAAAACATGGCAAAATAAATGTGAGGATGAGCCTCCTTCTTTACCAGGTAGCGTTCCTTTTTTTTCTAAAACTACAGTATGAAAAGACCTCTGTCTACACCACAAGGTATTTATAAACCCCACAATCAAAAGTTTCCCAGAACAGATTGAAACTATGTTACATTAGCTGTTTAAAAAACTGAAAAAGAAATTGTGTGGATTTCTTATTCTTTTTTTTATTATTATTATTATTATTATTATTATGAAGTGACCTTCTGGTTTCAAGTTCCTGTTTCTGTGTGAGGAGATTCGCACCGACACCTGTAAGGATGACGGATTTAAATGCATTTCAAAAGCGGACAAATTCAAAACACTGGCTGTTTATATTTAAACAAGACTAAAAAACATTTTTAAATAAGTTTTTACAGATGCATCAACTGATGAAAGACCAGGAGAATAAAAACACATTAAAATTACATTTGGTGTGTGTGTGTGTTGAATCTTGTGGAAAGCTTACATCAGTGGTGAAACATGAAATGAGTGTGGTTTAATCATTACCGTATTAGGAATTATTATATCAATTTCCTCTATGTATCTGTTCTGCGTAATTCCTCTCAACATAGCATGCTGGTGTTATTTCCCTTTGGTCTACTTCAGTTTTATCTACAGTATCTGCATCACATTCTCAAAAACAAAAGCATACAGTAATTGGCATTGGTTCAAGTTTTACATATACATTCTGTGAAGCCTGAGTGTTAACAGGCCTCTGCAGTGATCCAGGCACAAAATTACATCATTTGCTTTTCTAGCGTCTCCTAAAGTGAGAGGTCTAGCCTGTGTGTGCTCTGTTCAACTCTTTCCGGGACCTGGAGTGTGAGTGTGTACACACATCTGTGAAGGTTCACCAGATACCAGCTGAGGAATGTCTAGTCTGTGCCAGCTCTCAAATGGATCAACATCTCCTTATGATGACGATTTAACGTCTAGAACTGCGCCGCTTCAAATAAGGAAACAACCCAAGACAGACGGACAAGGACACACCTGGTGACGACAGATTGCTCCAGCAGTAAACCACACCGTCACACCTATTTAGGTATGTAGATATTTTATGTAACGTGAAAAGGATGTCGTCTTTCTGCCCTCATGCAGACACCAACCCACCACAGCTTCCCCTGGTAGACATGCAGGGGCTCTTGCTTTCGAAAGCACGCTTATCCTTTTAATCGGAGATGAATCCATCAAAGTGGGTCAAAGTCTTCCCCATCTGCCCCGATCAGATTTTAAATGCACAAGGGTTGATTAAAAAAAAAAAAAAAGACCAAGAAAATAGGCCATAAAGCAGAAGTGTACTCAAAACAGTAAAAATAAATAAAAAATATCAGTCAAGAGAAAAAAAATATCAAAAGGTAAAGATTTAAAGTAAATAAATATTGCACAAAATAAAACAAAATCTTTGATTTGAATGTGCAGTATTGCAGTTTTTGTATAAATGAGTCACAAACCAACTTTTTGTTATCCATCACTTAAACATGCAGCGTGCAGCAGGCAGGGCAACATGGTGGGGAGGGGAGAGTGTGCAGCAGGGTGCTGGCTGCAAAACAGCTGGGAGGGAAAGGGAGAGGGTGAGGGGTGCTAAGCTTCCCCCATAGCTGTGTGTAAACTGTGCATGGTTGTGTGCGATATGTCCCAATTAGTCCTTAATGCCTTTTTTCCCTCATTATTGTGTAGTTTTAGCTATGGAACCGGTTACATGTAGTATACTCTCTTGTTGTGGATCAAAAATGACAGAAAAATGAAAAGCTCTAGTAATCAGAGAGATAAAATTCCAACAGGAAAGATTACAGAAGTCGGCTTCTCCTCCGCAGATCAACCTGATGTCATGTGATGAGCAGGCGTCGCTACGTTCTGCTTCGTACAGGCGTGGGGATCATAGAGGAGGGCAGGCCCTCACATTTAGTCCGTCACTATGCAACGCAGCGGGGGGATTTCCTAGATTAAGCATTGGCATGCACTGGACGGAGAAGGGTCACTTACAGTGCACAGTATGTTTTGCAAAAATAAAAATAAAAACTACAGTGAAAAATCTGGATACTATTTCAATTCAGAATTGAATTCATGCCAACTAGCATGAGAGGGAGACAAAATGGTCACAAGCTCATGACGACTAATATACAGCATCCCCTGTAGATGAGTGGGGCAATAAAAAGTTGCCTTTTTTATTATATTATTGCATCAGTAAAACAGTCACAGATCTTTGTGATACAAAGTCGTAAAAACCAACACTGTTGGCATTCCCCAGCAGAACAAAAACACCGAACACGCAGATCTGTTCTTCCTGAATTATGTTCCATCGGTTCAGCCTAGGCCTCAGTATAAATCTCACCATGTGGAGTGAATTACCAAAATAAATGAGAAGCAGCGCATTTTAATCATCATGCTCAGGCACCCCATTTATCTTTTCTGTCAGCTGCTTCATGTGAACAATTGAAGGAAGGAAAAAAATGCACAGTTTTAATGTTGAATGGGTTAGAATATGGCTGGATTTACAATATATAACTGCAGAAAGTCAGTTTCTCAAATATATTCTGGTTTGATAGTCCTGAATGATTGGGCAGCCATGTTTTACTGCAGTGCAGATAAGTATAAACGTATACAAATCGGATTCCAAAAAAGTTGGGACACTAAACAAATTGTGAATAAAAACTGAATGCAATGATGTGGAGGTGCCAACATCTAATATTTTATTCACAGTAGAACACAAATCACAGATCAAAAGTTTAAACTGAGAGAATGTGTCATTTTAAGGGAAAAATATGTTTAAAAATTTCATGACGTCAACAAATCCCAAAAAAGTTGGGACAAGGCCATTTTTCCCTCTGTGTGTTATCTCCCCTTCTTCTTACAACACTCAGACGTCTGGGGACAGAGGAGACCAGTTTCTCAAGTTTAGAAATAGGAATGCTCTCCATTCATGTCTAATACAGGCCTCTAACTGTTCAATCGTCTTGGGCCTCTTTGTCACACCTTCCTCTTTATGATGCGCCAAATGTTCTCTATAGGTGGAAGATCTGGCCTGCAGGCTGGACATTTCAGTACCTGGATCCTTCTCCTACGTAGCCATGATGCTGTGATTGCTGCAGAATGTGGTCTGGCATCATCTTGTTGAAGAATGCAGGGTCTTCCCTGAAAGAGATGACGTCTAGATGGGAGCATATGTTGTTCTAGAACCTGAACATAGTTCTCTGCATTAATGGGGCCTTTCCAGACATGTAAGCTGCCCAGGCCACCAGCACTCATGCAACCCCAGACCATCAGTGATGCAGCTTCTGAACGGAGCGTTGATAACAACTTGGGTTATCCTTGTCCTCGCTGGTCCGGATGACATGGCGTCCCAGTGATCCATAAAGAACTTCAAATCGCGACTCATCTGACCACAGAACAGTCGTCCATTTTGCCTCACTCCATTTTAAATGACTCCTGGCCCAGCGCAAACGGCTGAGCTTGTGGAGCTTCTTAGAAATGGCTTCCTCTTTGCACTGTAGAGTTTCAGCTGGCAGCGGTGGATGGCATGGTAAATGTTACATTTACTCAGATTAAACTTTTCATCTGCCATCTATGTTCTATTACGAATAAAATATTGACACTTGCCATCTCCACATCCTTGCATTCAGTTTTTATTCACAATTTGTTTAGTGTCCCAACATTTTTGGAATCTGGTTTGTACTTTGATTTGTCTGATGAATCTTTATAGAAGGTCATAGTCACACTGCTGATTAATATGCATCTGACAATCTGAGCTGGAGTCGGCTCCTAACTTTGATTTGACTTTGCCTCGACTGTAATTAGAGGAGGTAGCAAAAGTTTTTTGCTTTTGTTTTCTTTCAAATTACATTTTCACTGTAATTGTGTTGCTGGCAGGCAGGTTATTATGTAAAGTAGATATAGAAAATGTTTTTTTTTTCAATCACCCTTTAATTTGGCTGATGCAGAGTAATGTTTTTTAAAAGAAAATAGATTTTTCTCCATTCAATCAAAGCAGAACTCTTCAGCCAACTATAAATATGAAGGCAGCTTTAGAGTTTCCTTGGTGATGTGATAACATGAACACTTCCTGCTTTAACACTTCTGCTTGCAGCAGATGTACTGAACTCATCTCTTGGACTTCATAAGGCAGCAGCGTCTCTGAACACTGAACCAGTGTCACATCAAAGAAACCAAGAAGTTAAGACTCTGCTCTGAGCCAGCTAATATGGCCCAGTGCCTTCAGAGCTTTGACAACAAGCGTTCTCTCACATCCAGGATTTGAGTGAATGTCACTCTCTACCCAGGCCAAATCAGACATAAGAGAATAGAGCACGCCTTATTACTTTTCCCTAGTCAGTGACGAAACTGTATATGTAATTTGTGGTTCAGAAATGCAGCTCTAACATATTTACTGTACAACTGTGGTTGCCAAAGAAACAAGAGAATAAGATCAAGACTGGATGAATTACCCAAACATTTTACTAATACTGTTAGAACAGATAATAGTTCTAATAGAACAGATTCTGTTCTACCAAAAAGCCTCAGCGGCTCAAATAAAACATCACAGCCATCCAGTATTTGGTTTTCTTACAGCAGACTTCAGCAAGATGCATCCATTGTGATGCAGGTAAATTGATGAGGTGCAATCCCTCAACTCAGTGCCTTTTTAAGCACAAGCCTGCAGGTAAAATGTCACATTTATTTTTGGTTTAAAACCAATCACTAGATTCAGCCTGTGTCTGTTGCAGCTGAAGTAAAACTGTGTGTAATAATGTGGCAACACAGTAAGATAAAATATCAGAAGAGGACACAAACGCTTCCAGGGAGACGTTTACTAAAGAAATGCTAGTTTGCCTGGATGATGGTGACGACGGGGGAGCTCAAAGTTTGATTCAGTGAATTATAAACTGGCTTATAATTGCAAACTAGTCAAGAAATTGTGTATATTTAAAGTTAATTACTTATGTAGAGTTTGAGCAGCCATCTTACTTTACAGAAAAAAAAATTAAGCAAGGTTTTGTGGACAAGACCTCATCAATGGCAGCCCAAAATGTGACTTTCACTGATGTTTATCTTAGAGGTATTTCCTGAAACGACAAGATTCCTTTGATTGAGAAATATCAAAAGTTTACAGGAATTCAGGAACTCTTTGTTCCTCACTTGACTTCAAACTGAGCTGTTCAAGAGACATCCAGATGCAGACAGACGTTAGAAACTATTTACGATCTGAGCAAAGTCTTATGAAAACTTCCTTAAGCTCAGATTAAAACAACAAAAACCTACTTCAATACATATTTTTAATAAAAGTAGCTTACAGAAGAGGTCTTTCATACTAGCATAGAAGGAAAAACATACACTGATAAAAACAAAAAACAAAAAACAAAAACGTTATAACTACCGATTATCTTTCCATCATTGCACCTCTCAGTGGGTGGGATACAAGCCCATGCTGACCCCTCTCCCCCACTGAAAACACCAATAACTGGCATGCAAAGATCTGAACTGGGCCATAGAGCAGCAATCTACTGAATCATTATTTCTTTTAAATCCAGCATCTTTCATGGAGACAGTTCCCCACATTGGCTCTGGTCTCAGATGGATGATACGACCTGCACAGAGCAAAAATGGTTCATGCATATTTTAAGAAGCACAACGACGACTTTGAGTTATCGACTAGGTTTCCAAATTCCCCAACTCTCCAACCCGGACTCTGATGTGCTGGGAAAACAAGCTCAATCCATATAGAGGCCTGAACGTGCAACATACTTGGTGCAGATACCACAGCACACATTCAGGGTTCTAGTGAAGGCCATCAAAACAGGTGGTCATAATGTTATGCCTGACTGGTATATATTAAGAATGTTTTTCTTGCTCCATCGACACAATGAAGCAAAAAGTACTGTCCTGCCCACATGAGTAAGGCAGACAATCAATATCCCAACACAGCTTCATTGCCATGCATCCACTGGCCGAGCTAAAATATGCACAGGGGTCTAAACACAAATCAATGTGGGGCTCTGCATGGGGTGTCCTCATTTTCCTATGAAAACAGGGAAACTGAACAGAATCCAAAACAGGACCAGCAAAGACGGATAAATGTTAGAATAAACCACACAAAGATTCATCCTTAAGCTGCAGATGGTCATTATTTTCACTGTAATGAGTGTTTCATTTCCAAAACGTCCGTTGCATTTTTCCATCTCAACTTATCTGTAAACAATACACTGAACACTCAATCATTTATTTCCCGGTTTTACTTTGGTGAATTCAAAGGCGATCGATGTTTCCGGCTTCACCTCAACTACAGATTTCCCTGAAGGGGAATCAAGTGAAATCCCGCAATCAAGAAAACGCACCAGTTATAATTCTGCAACATTAAAACAACAATGGACACATTTAATAATAAAAAATAAATAAATAAATAAATAAAAACCGCTAAATGAGCGTAACCAGAAAGCAGAAACAATTTGACGCACAAACACCAGAGACGCAGGAACTAGCGGCTCACTTGCCTGAAACGTGTAAAATCTCGTCCCATTCGGTGGATGGACCTTCGGGGAGTTTGTCCCCGTACTCATATCGGAGAAAATCATAATTCCTTCACGGAGAAAACAATCCGAAACTTATCCGTTTCCCCTCCTTCCTTCTGATCAGGCGAACGAAGAAATCGTTCAAAGGAAACTCGAAAAACAATCCGAGACGATGACTCGGATCAGCTGCGGACCCGACGCTGCGCTCCCGACATTACAAGGTGGAGAGCTCCGGTGAGATGCGCAACGCTCCTCAGAGGGAACCAACATGAAGGTGACTGCGAGGAAATCCCTTGGTCTTTACGCCTCGCCCCCTTCGCCAGCAGGTGATTAATCTCGGTGGGTTGAATGGAGAGAAGGACCGAGCGGAGCCATGCTCTCCCCACGCCCGCTGCAAGCTGCTCTGCTGGCGGCGCGGATGGCTCCGTCTGTGCGCGGATTATCGCCTCCCCCCTCCTCAGGCTTCACCAATAATCAGTCAGAGCATCACAGCCGCGCTCAGCTGACAACACAGGGGGCTCAAATTAGGAGAACACACGTTCCTCGTTTATGCGCTGTAAAGCTGTTGTGTTTTCTTCCATTATTTGGTAGATTTTTTTTTTAAGTCAGTGTTTGTTTTGAGCCAATACATATTTTGCGTGCGGGAATGGATGCTTTAAGTTTGTAGTTTTTCACATTTTCTGGTTAAGAACAAAAGAAGAAAGCATATACAATTACCAACAGTAAAGCTGATCATTTACATTTGGTGAGGTTAAAATGTCTTCAACCGGCCTCCATCCTAAATGTTTACATTGCTTTTTGTTTTAAGACACTTTCTGATTCTAGTCAAAGTAAAATGTTTAACTATTTTAGGGGAAGTTCACTGACCACGTGCAGTCCCACTTTAAAAATCCTTGAAGATGTGCAGTAATTAAGTTTTCCCGAATATGAGGAATCTGCACTGTTATACATGAGTATGTCTGCAGTAAATTACATTACACAATTATGTTATTTTCTTTGCTTTAATGAAGTTACCGACTATTCAAAGTAAACTCAAGTATTCATATTAAATGCTGATGAAGAGGGATTTAACTATTTGATCAAATTAGCTGTGATTGAGTTATGAAATCCACTTTAGTCTGGAAAGGAAAGGAAAAACCCTTCGGTTCATGCTGTAGCTTGATTTCAGGCTCAGATTGGTTTGAACTTGAAGCTGGCCCTGAACTCTTTGGATTAGACTTCAAAGAGATGGTCTTGATTTAGTGGCTTAACAGCATTTTATAGAGGAGAAGCAAAAGTTTAGATGAGGTCACTCTCATAAGTTCACTCATGCTGCTTTTCAAATGCACCTTTACATTTACAGAAAGTTACACACATGAGCTAAAATCTGTTCATGAAACAGCTTGAACCACAAGAGGAAGGGTTGCTCTCACTTTAACAATGTTAAAAATCACTGTCCCGATTTTGTTGGAGTCACTTAGAGTGCAATGATGGGATCTGTTGACGCCAGGAGAACGCCAGGAGACAAGGCTGCAGATGGCCACACACTGACGTTCTGATTGGCTAATGAAATCTGCGGACAGTACACTCAGAGGCATCCTCGGGCAGCTCAGTGACAACTGTCATGAACTTAAAGGACTGAATTAGCAAAAAAAAAAATGGCAGATAGGACAACAAACTGTACCTAAAAAGACTGAAAGAAAGGAAATAATTTCATTTTCTTTTAAGGAAGGAGAAGAATTGGCTAAAATCTGGTGAAAGGTCAAAGATTTACAACAGCTGCAATATTCTAAACTGCACACAGTTCTAATTTGATGGCAATTTTGTTTTTAGAAAATCTGCACTTTAGATAAAGGTTGATAAATCTGAGAAAACTTTTATTTTTTGTCAGATAAAGTTATTTTTTTGTGTATTTAAGAGGCAAAGATAGTTTTATGGTTCAGTTTAGAATGATGAAAAACATCCAGATGTATCGCCTATAAATGTGAAGTTTACACTAAAACGTGTCTCCTGCACATCAGCTACATGAGGTACTTTGTGCTTACAGTGTACTGGTCTGTGACGTAGTTATACAGATGTGCAGTGGGCGTGGCTTAGTGCTGATCACTCATTGGATGGAGGCTTTCAATCCTCTCAGTGCTTCCTCTGGCTCTCACTGCTTTTGTGTTTTACGATTCCCAGAGCTGCCAAAGCCTCACAGAAGATAAATTACATTTGGCAAAAAAAAAAAAAAAAAAAGACTTTATCAAAACAAAATACATTTTCTAAAGACTGCCAATGCTTTCTTTTTAATAACTCTCTGCAGTGACCCAGAACAATGAGGTGAGACCACATATAAGCATGAGGCTTGACTGCGGTTACCTGAGGAAATGCTGTTTATCTGGATCATGAGTTAATTTCTTTCATGTTGCATGCGAGCGTTTCTCAGAGCATTTAGCTAGGAGCCCGTTTGGTCAAGAAACCACTTAAGCTGCAAATGGGCTGCAAACGAGACACGGAGAACAGCAACACTTAAAGAGACGCAGCCAGCGATCACAGCTTCTTCTTCCAAGAAAACACAAGTTGGTGTTATTTTCTGAAAACCAAAAGGTGCACTCAGTGTTGAGGCTTCTTTATCCCTAATGAGCAGAAAATTATTACTATTCATCATTAGATCTTAACATGACAAAAAAAAATATTTGCTTGAATAATTCATTCTTTTGTGAATTTGGTAAACGTAAATTTTGCTGGGGTGCCCATGACCTTTCGGTGTCACTTTTAAATGCAATGAATTAAATGTGGAAACAAAGCATAACCCTAATTCCTTTTTATATCATCACCAAACTCAACAAAGCACAAAAAGTAGAAAGAAAATGCACTCCCCTGTTCTCTAAAATACATGAATATCTTTCTGTACTTCCCTCTATTTTATCTTTTGCTTTAGAAATACTTTATTGAAGTTTAGTTCATCACAAGATTGTATTTTTGTAAAAAGCACAGCGCTCCTCTCTCCTGCATTGTTTATAAGCCCCTAGGAATCCAAGTTATTTAGTGGAAAATGTGACATGTTAGAATTAGAATACTTTGTTGTCAACGTGGCTTGCACACAGTGTCGAACACAGCGTTCTAACAAGCTGACTGGAGACGTTGTACTTTACGGTGATGAGGCTGTGCAGTCATGAACTGTAGTTCCTCGAGCTCCCAAGAGAGTTTCACTGTCAGCTCAACCAAACGGTGAATCAACAACCTCCTCTAGCTGGAGTCAGATCAGAGAACGAGACGAAAAAACTCAGAGAATTTACAGAGACAGCAGTAGAAACTAATTGCATTGACTTTTTCAGTGGGAATCTTTGTTTTCTTTGCAAATAACTTGCATAGCAGTTCAGCATCTTGCAGAACATCCTTCCAGGCTCTGGAACATTGTCACCTTTCAACAACAGACATACATGCTCCTCATTGGGTTTTGTGTTCTGCTCTAAATTGGACAAACTGTTAGTGATGTCAAGAATATTATTCATGCCATTTAGTTGTTTTTGGCATCATAATTTGTTGTGGTAAAGCAACCTCATTCCTGCAAGAACACCGGCTCTTTTTCCTTTAGTCAGCTATGGTTACTGCAATAAACCAAATGAAAAACTTCCACTATATGCACGGAGATCGGTAATAGACCTTCCCTGAAGTACAGGCTTCTGGAAACAAATGTCTGAAACAGAACAGCAGATGCATATTGATCGTGTCGGAAGGGATGTGTGGGCAGACAGCTGTAATGGACGCCATGCCTCTCCTGTCACAGCTGAAACATTGGGGAGGTATCGTCAAGGATACAGTCTGAGCGAACAAAATATCTGCTGCAGCCAATAAAATCCACCAAATGCAATAAAATACTGCTTGAGAAAAAAAAAAGATGTTTTCCAAACTATACACATCTGGTTTCCTGTAATAAAATGGTATCTGACCACATAAACACTGAAAAAATGGATAAACCTTTTTGACTTTGGTTTTTGTGAGTGGTGCACTAAATTTGTGAATAATCCTTCATACTCAACAAATTGTTTTTGTAATTGTCAGGACATAAATTCACTGATAAATTAGAATAAAATGAGAAACATCATCGTGATGGATGATGGAAATAACACCAGCTCAGCTAATAAGCAAGCAAATATAAGCCATACATTATGGTAAAATGTAACAGGTTGATTGAAGTTATAAATAACTCAACATGTGAGTAAAGCCACAGTAAATATCCTAACTTATATTATTATCAAGGTTTAAATACGCAAATCTGTAAATAATTAAATTAGAAAGAAGGTTGAGGTGAAACGCCAATGGGTATGAAATACAGATTTAAATTACCAGAGAGGTTTGTTGTAAATAAGCATGTGTGCCAATGGGGAAGGATAAAAATGCCAATTAAGATGATTAAAATGAGGAAAACACATGAAACAAAAATCAGAGATAAAGGCAAAGGGATTCTATTCTCCAAATACAACAGAAAGAAATACTGAGAAACAACATTTAGCATAATTCAGCTGATACACTTTGTTGTTGTGGTCAGCTACGGCTTCAGGGTTTAAAGTTTAACACTGTTATAGTTTGAAAACTACTGGAGTCTTTTCTACATACAGCTGCTGTAGTTTGAAGTCCCTTTAAAGAAATACCAAAGTCCAGGAATGATCTTTGCTGGCTCCTCCATGATGTTGCATTTTGTAAGTAAGTGGACATTTACAAGCTTATGTTAGCATAGCTTCTATGCAAGTTGTAAAGGATCACTTCTAAGGAGATGTTTATATAAATCTGACGCCATTTACAGCTTGAATATAACCGCTGCGTCATGAAAAGAAAGATAAATATTTATGCATTTCAGTCGCTGACTGGAACTCATGGTTTTGAAATCCTAATATTCCCAACAGTCACGTTGTCTCCATCAGAAGTTTGAACCACTGACAACATGCTCTCATTGAAATCTGGCCTCAACAAACAGATTTTGACAGTCGGTTGTCATTTGTAGCCAACCTTCTTTTACGATATAGCGTGGATGGAGACAGGTTTTGACAGGATTTAAAATCGCTCAAAACGGGCTACAGGGAATCAAACCCGCTGCTATATTTAGTGTTTAGGGTCATTTGAGGGTTTATTAGGCTTCGTGGTCCCTGGTTGACCCAAACCTGTAAACCTCACTCCCTTCATATCTGACTACAAATGTCAAAGCGAACAGATCTGACTCGCGAGGCTTAAATGTTTCCCAGGGAGATTCAAACAGCCCCACTAAAAAAAAGAAAACTGGAATAAAAAGGTTTCTAGCCAATGATTTACAAAAATGTTGGCAAGTATAGAACAAACATATTGTGTCTGTTTTAAATTGGTTTCAGTACTCCTGAAGCAGTTATATTTAGCTTAATAATGCTATATTTAGATTTCCAGGACTACCCACTGGGCTAGTGGTTCACTTGTACTTAAAATCACAAACATACGTGCAGGGACAATCTCCTGGAAAGTACTTTAACTCATAGGGAGTTTGGCAGTGAGAGTGTTGTAGCGGGTTTTCAATCATGTCTGAGTAAAATTACATGGCACTGAAAGCGGGCGGCTCTTGACTTTGAAGACCGAGCATGAGGCGTCGCTTAGCAGTTCCAAAGAAACGCGCTGAGTCGAGAGAAGAAGCTGTCAGTCAATTTTTTTTAAATGTAGTTATTCATGAGTAGATGCTGACTTGTAACATCTGGAGGATGTCGAGCTATTTTCAGCATGGAGAAAGATTCTGAGTCACTGCTGCAGAGAAATTGGTTCTTTTCATCAGTTTTTTTCTTCTTTTTTAACTTTTAGTTGCAAAGTGGATCTGATTAAAGATTAAATCTACAAAAAGTATTCGCAACTTTGATGTTTTATCCTTTTAAAAAACCTATTCATCATCAACAACATAATTTGGCTTCTTTTTTTATTTTACAAAACATTGTCACAATGAATACTGATTTCCACACGACAATTAAAAAAAATAAAACTAAAATCATGAATCTTGTCAAATTTAAAAGCAAATTGAGAAAAGTAAGGGCTACGGCAATTACTGCACCAGTTATATTACAGCTACACATGCTGAGTGCTACTAAATCCTGCAAAAAGGATGTTTGACTTTGTTTTTTTTTAGCTAAATGCACTTTTGCAATGACAGTTTTAAAAGCTTGTCTGCTGTTTACATCAATTTCCACCCAAAATACACCAGGGTTTCCCCCAGAAAACTTGCTNGCTCATAGGAAGAACTTCACTAGAGTATTCATATTTATTCAACTTTTGTTTTAACTTTAAGTTACAACAATTTCATAAAGTAGAAAGTAGGGCAAGGTTAAAAAGTGGAAAAGTACATTTTGTCTTTCTACAAATCTAAAACAAAATAATGTATTTTGTAATGATATCTAAGGTTGACACGTGGATATGTAAACCTTAGATAAAATAAAAAGCTTTCAGACGTTGATTGTACAGCAAATGTATCTATTTGTAGATTATTGTCAGGATAAATGTGACTGTTTTTGAAGAGCTCAGGGGTTTGTTAGAAAACAGAAGGACTATTAATTACTGCTATCCGTCAACTTGTTTTTCAACTCCTATTTAATTCATTTAGTCTGAGGGATAGTGTGCTAATCTGAGATGGCGTTATTTATGTGATCTTTCTGATTCAACAGGTTTAGCAGCAATTAGGATTTATCATCTAAGAAGGAGGGGCAACTATTTTTCCCCCCCTACATAAATGGAATCAGATGCATCTATGTAGTATAATGTAAAATCAGAAAATCATTTCCTTTGGATCAAATCCCTTTTTTTCCCCTCTACATGCATATCGGTTGGCGCGATCGGCGGCACTTTTGGCTCCGAGCCGACGGGGAATCCTAGCTCACAAAAGCTGCTATTTATACCCTCACTGCCCCCTCTGTGTCCGGCCCCTTCATTAACACGGCTGTCGGCTGGCGCAACAAAAATATCTGATCAGAACGAGAATGTGGGTTGATGAGCCGTCCAAACGCATTACCAGCAAAGGCACAGCACATAAATGGACATACGTGCACTTTTCAGGACTGGGATGAGGAGGTTTATCTGCAGAGATTCTACCAGAAATTAAATCTGAGTAGAAAAAGAATGGCTTTCAAACATATGATGTACACCACAGATTAAAAACACATGATTAATCTGACTAACACGTTAATATCGCATCATGCTAAGGGGAATCTTTGTAGTAACAGGCGATAAGAAGATGAGGCGATCAGGAAGCAGCCTTCATGGATGACACGACTCGACGCATTTCAAATCAAGGCTGCTTTTAAGGTGGAGCGTGTTTTTATCCATTTTTACACCAACAATAGGGCAACACATCACCCTGGAAACAAGTCTTCATTTCTCAACATTGTTACCATAGCGAAGCATACAACCTCTTCGTTCTAGTGTTCTAAAGATGATTATTATTTTCATGATACAAGAGAAAAGGAAGTGATATTTTAGGAAGAGTTATTTTTGCTCCAGGTCAACTTCAGCAACAAATTAATTTGGTTTTGTAAATGAAACATCTAGAGCAGCGTTCCTCCATCCTGATTCACAGGACACACTGCTCTGCATCTTTTGCATCTCTTGCTTCAACAGACCCAATTCACATCAGGGAGTAATCATTAGGCTTCTGCAGAACTCGGTGATGAGCTGCTGAGGCGATTTATTCCTTTAAATCAGGTGTGTTGGGGGAAAAAACATGCACAATGTTGAGTCTCAAAGTACCGGGAGCTGGTGAATAACTCTCTAGGTAATATTTGGGATTTACAAAGAAATATTCAGGTGCATTCCCCAGAAAGTCAGAAATGTCTCCACATGCCTTTTTAAAAGAATTAGCAATTTCCACACAAATGAAACTACAAAACAGAGGATATGCTAATGTAAAACACGAAACATGCTCATGGTAATAGAATAGAAGCTCTTAGGTCTTCATCTACAACGGACGTCGGGTGGAAATTCTCATGAATTTAAATATTTCATGGCTGTGTTATATCTTCTTATCCATGTTCTAAAACTGGCAGATTCATTTGATGCTTTTTTTGCATCAAATTCTTTCAGAACATAAAAAATTGAGCTAATTAAAACAAGACATTTATAGCCATCCATCCATCCATCCATGAGTCTGCCTGGCAGCTGGCTGCTTTACAGACATGGTGTCTAACGTTTAGCAGCTGTACTTATAAAATAGTTAGCTAAGGAATTATTGGTAGTGGTTTTTTCCCAGAAAGCTGACCAGCAGTGTGCAGCAGCTAGAAGGGGAGAGGTTCTACTGTGATATGCTATTCTCCTTACAACAGGAAATAACTCCAGCAACGTTTCCTGCATTTCCTTAAACACACGTTAACTGTATATAATTTTAAAAATGAAAGAAATTTAGGGAAAGTGAGGTGTTGTTGATGAATTTTGTGTTCAAACCAACCTAAGCTTTAAAAAGCTACTATACTTATCTAGCAGTAACAATGGAAGCAGAAAACAATAGTCATGGTGAAACGATGGTTTTCATGCAGGACCGAGGCCCAGGCTTTAGAGGACGCTCCCTCCTTGACATTGAAGTGACACATAATGAAGTTCCCTTTGTGGAGCTGCAGTGTGTGTACTCATGTGTGCCACTGTGCTTGCCAAGCCATGAGATAATCATGTCAGTGAATCGATAACATGGGGAAGCAATGCCATCTATTCAGAAATCCTGCAAGCCACAGTGTAATTTGTCGGCGTTTCTGGCTCCCTTCACCAGCAAGGTAAAGGTCACAGGGAGCTGCTGGGGTTGAGATACAACAGGAAGCAGGAGAGCAAGTTCAGGACTGCAGAGGCACAGATGGTGAAGTCGTGCATCAACTTGATGGTCGGTTCCTCTGTGGCCGAGACGTTTGGATCAGCTGCTGCGATGCAGTGCTCAAAGACAGCCAGGAACTCTGCAGACTCACTGCTTCTGGCACGGCTGCAGTTTGGCGTGTTTTCCTCTCGAGGTATAGAGGAACACAAAACATCTGAGGCTCGGGATAGAAAGCAAGTCCAACAGTTTCCTTTTCAGGTAACGATAAAGAAATCCCAGCAGGACGGGCAAATGTTAGATTTGAATTGTATGGATAAGGTGGAGTAGAAACACCACAATTTCACAGTAATAATAAGGAAATCTAAAATAAAAATCTATACCTCAATCTATTGTATTTGATTTGAAAGCTTGCCAGCCAGCTTGTTGCTGATGTTAGCATCAACTTCAGCATCAACTTCCGAATGTCCAGAATTTGACAACCGTGTAAAAAGAGCTTACAGTTATCCCATCAGGGGGTGGGGGAGGAGGGGGGGACATAAAACATTTGACAAAACTATTTACACTGTCAACAACTAAGATTTAAAAAGAAATGAGATACTGAACTCTGTCAAAGCACATGAGCGAGGTAAGGAAATTGTTTTAAAGGCATTTAAAGAGCAATAAAGCACTAATCAATATGAAATACCAGTCTGGAACAGTCTCTACAGAACTGCAAGACAGATCTCAGTCAAACATGTACCCACCTTGTATGTGGAAGCAGGATTACAGCAATCAGTTCAACAGCATCAGTCCAGCCAAGCCTTTACAGTATAAAGGCCATAAAGAATCCATTTTCTATCAAACGTCACACAGCAGCTAAGTGGGATATTGTAGAAAAAAAATAAAAAATTCAAACAGGAGCAGGGAAACAGATTGAGAATCCCTTCCAACGTGCTCTGAGCCTTAATTAAAGGAAGGATGGCCCTGGCATTTTTTACATTTCAAATAGATTCCTTTTCTTTTTCAAATACTAAATCATGGCTGCTCTCTTTAAGAGACTTAGAGTTTCTAACCTCTTTGCTGCTAAAGTATGACATGCAGCGAAGAGGTTAGAAACTCATCAAGCAAGAAAAATAAATAAAATGAAAGCAACCACAGAAAATAAACAGCCCATGTTGTCTTAGCTATTTTTGGCAGATAACAAGCGCTGATGACTCACAGGTACTACATTATGGAAATTTAATTCACTAATTAAAATTCAACCTTCATTCAAATCCTTTTTAACCCTTAAAACAGTTTTTGGTCAAAACATGAGCTTTTGGAGGGAGGGGGAGCTGCAATCTGTAAAATGTTGATTACGCAACAGCTAATTGCATATGGAGAATTTTGAATAAGGAAATTAACTAATTCACTTGATGTAGCTGCAGAAAGTAAACTCACGTCATGACAAACTTGTCTACTGATGGCTTAGAAAAGTTTTTAAAGGCATATGTGCATATTTACAATATGCTAGCTGCAGACAATATCATGCATTTTTAGATTTCTAAATAGACAACAAATTTCTTATATCATGATATTTAACCAAGACCTGCTGGCTCTGTAATATGAACATCTTTCATCAGAACCTTCAGGAGTAAAACTTATGATATGCATATCCGTTTATCAATACTACAAATTAATGTTCTCATAGAAAGCTCAATAATTCCAGCAGTAAAAATCTGGCGTATAAATTACATCTTTTACATCAATAAAACAGTAAAAACCGCGTAATGGAAAACCGTCACTCTTGAGGTAAACGGATTCAAACTGATAGATCGGCTTTAAATTGTTAATTAATGTTGGAACAAATCAGGGAGACGTCAAACCCGTGATCTCCTCAAGATCAACTTCACTGGTGTCACAATAAAGTCACTTCAAACGTGGAGTTTTTTCTCATCACACCAGAAGTGGAGCAGTGCACCCCCCGCCCCTTTGCTTTGAAGCATTTCAGTCAAGTTCAAATGAGCAGCGACGGGATCTAATGAAGCTGGATGGGACTGAACCTCTGGGAGAAAAACAGCCATGCCAGGGTGCAACAATAAAAGCCGCCCATGGACGCCATTGTGATCTGCAGAAAGCACGAACAGGGGAAGAAATCAAGAGACAAACAGAAAAAGTGGAATCCCCGATATGAAAAACGTACGACATGTTATTTCCTGTCAACCGGATAACATCACAGAGAACAAACAATGCCAATGTGAGACAGAAAAAAAAAATAGCAAGGAAATTAATACATAGATGGCCACTCAGCTACAGAAGACCACATACCAATAACCTGCCATTTTATCTCTGCTCACATGTCGAGTTCACATCCGCTCCGTCACAGCTTTATATGACGGGATACATGCAGACAGCCCAGTACATGACAGCTCAGCTGCACAGGTGAAAGGGTGGAGATGATGATGCACACATTAAACACTGCTGATTGAAATACTTGCACCATGGAAGGTACAAGTCTAACCCTTTACTCCTTTACTTTGATGCCTCTAAATACAATCCAGTGCAAACAGCTGTGTTCAGAAGCACACCATACAGAAATCAGACCTGTATGTAATGCATTATGAAGTCCTTCAAACTAAAAGCATCATGAACAGCAGAAAGGACACAACCAAGTTATGAGCAATTTTTGTCCTTTATCAAAGAGTGGGAAAATAAAAGCAATTACTGAAAGTAGTAATGCAAAGTCAAAGCTGAACTTTCTCTATTTTGCAAAAAACAAAAAAAAAACAGTCTTTAGTAATAAGTGGTTCTACCAAGTATTGACTTACGGTACTGAACACAAAGAAAAGTTGTTACTACAAAATAAATAGAAAACCACGTTTCCTTCTTTGTCCACCTGACAAATATCTGCTCCTTTGGTCCATCAAATAAAACACTGGTGAGTTTTTTTGAAGTTGGTGATTGCAACATGAAAAAAAAACTAAATACTTTTTGCTTTAGCACCGTATCCTCATGAGGACATACAAGCTTTCAAATCTTTTCAATGGTATATTTAATACTTACTCTACTACAAGTTATGTTAATATTTCCAGAAGCAAACATGAATGCTTCATTGCTTTGTTCTTTTGTCATAATGATCAAACTTTTTCCAGACTGCTGCCTCTGACAAATGTTTGAAATTTGATTTTAAGTAGAGAAACCTCTGAAAATTGGCTAAGTGCTAAGATACGTCTGATGCGCTTTAAATAAACCATTAGTCCAATTTAATTCCCATAATTTCAATTCTGAAAATCAAACAGCTTTCCTTTTAACATTCATTATCTTTAGTGAAGGCGACCATTATGTTTCCTCCGCTCACATCCAGCTGTAACCTTGTTTCAGAAGTTGCTAAAACCGAGTCTATTAAATGAAATGTCTCATGTCTCTGATTATATTATGAAGCGCATGCTGGTCTGCATTTCAACAGTAATGGGACTGAGCAAAATAAATGGAGCTTTTGTTTCCCATTTTAAAAAAACACCCTAACAATATTAGCTAATTAGTGTGTTAAAGCAAATCCCATTATCTGTACTTTTCTATTCCCAAAAGAAAAAAAACAGAGTCTCACTGGTAGACTGGTGATAATCCTCACTTAACACTGGTTCAGTTTGTATTGCTACAAATAGCAGCTATGGAGAAGATAAACTTGTGCCATCATGCAAGCAACTTTTTTTCAATTTCCCGCCATAAATCTAATTTCCAACGTTGTTTTAAAGCACCAGACTGTTTTAATAAATCCAGAAAGAAATCAGTCTGGGATAATCACTGGAAATGCCACAAATATAACAGAATGATGATTTAACTGAAAAATCGTTGAATGTTTTTGAGCAAGAATGTGTCATACTTAAAGTGGAATAACTTTAGAGATCTTGTGCATTTTCATCTAATCAACAGGAAGAAAACTAGAGCTCCTTGCCCAGGGAAGTGTCATCAAAAACACAATTTCTTTAGAGCAATTTTTACAGAAAAGGTTTACAGAAGGAAAAGTAAAATCAGTTGTCTTGCACCGTTGCAAAGTTTCATAACTTGGAACTGGCATTTGAAATATTTAAAAAAGTTTTCAGTTTTTAAAATGGGAAGAAAACAAGACATTGCAAAAATACATAATTATGAATCAAATATGACTGACAACAGAAAACAAAAAAGCACTAACTAGGTAAAAAAAAAAAAAACAGCACACTGTCAACCAATCAAGACGATATCCTTCTTCAAGGTTAAAGTAATCTCTGGTGATACATAAGTGTCAAGTCTCATCAGGAATGCAGTGAGGAGAACTCTCTCTTCTATACACACACACACACACACACACACACGCAGGTTAACACACCCAGAATTCAACAATACCACACTGAAGCATCCTTACAAAGCCTTTGACTCACTGCAAGGTGCAGCGTGTCGAAGGAAAGAAGTGGTTTTTACAGAAGAGTAAAAAAGAATGGCAGCACTTGTTAGGAGAGCTTTCAGCTAAAGACCTTCAGCAAGATTTTCAGGAGGAAGTGTGTGAAAGAGGAGAGAAAAGGACTCAGCTATAGTGACAAGTCCTTCGATGAAAAAGTGCAAAACCAAGCAGTTGGCTGAAGTGTACTCTGACTGAAATTAACAGTCATGCTGTGCAACATTTATTTAAAATAATGAGCATCTGTTGACACCTGTGAGAGTGTTATGTGAGCTTTTTAAGTAATGCAGATACTGATGGATTAAGCTCTGTTTATTTACAGGTAAATTAAATTTTTTCTACAGTTTTCAGAGACCAGGTACAATGTGTGGTCTGACATCTCACCTGGTCGCTGTGGGAGGTTAAAGTCCTGGAAGAATGATCAAACTGCTCGCATGTGAAAACTTTCACTGCAGGACCAAGTTTAATACCAACAAGGTTCTGTCAGATTACATTGTGCCTGCAAACAAACTTTAAAGTGATGCATAGCCTCTACTTTGGTATCAAGTAGCCATCATGTTGTCCAAATAAGAAAAAGAACAAATATTTAAATATGATTGACAGCTCCTTTACAGGAAGCTTGTCAAATTAAAAGTTCAGCAGTAAATGTTTGAGTGGAACAAAACCCAAATCACTGTTTCGAGAAAGTGAAACAAGCACAAAAATAATAAAAACATTAGTACTATTTTATATGCCAAGATTGTTGTATAATTCAGTTTTTCTGTTTTGCACAGATGTTGGCGTTTTCCTTCCTGCCTTTTGCAGCTGCAAGCAGAGAGACAGCAAAGCTCCCCATACAAGGTCAGAAACAGAGTGAAGCAGCTTCCTGTTCTGAAGTAAAAGCCTGGCCATTAATGCATGAACACAACATACAATAAGCATTCTAACCGCAAGCGAAGCTCAGAGCAGATTTATGTATCGAGGCTGTCACAGCACACAGTATCGAGGATTTCCAAGAGGCAGCACTTTGGTAAACATGGCCATCAATAATACAGTAGACTGTCCCAGACACAAGATGATCTGGGTCAGGCTCCTTGTCATTTGAATTCCAATAAGTGATAGGAAAAGGTGATTTTTAGAAAACCTGGTCTTATGCAACACAGCACTGAAATCCAATAAGAAGGAGAAAACAGACTGGTGAAACAGGAAGTTCCACATGGTATACAAATAAATTAATAACTCAACTGAACCACAGATACGAGCTGAAAGCTGTTTTGTTCACTCTGTTGGGGTAAAAGCAAAATGCTTCTTTATTACAACGACTGGATCAATAGACAGTCTTGATAAGTCTCCCTAATAAAAAATAAATTACTCAATATTCAACAGAAAACAAAGATGCATCCAAACTCGTTTATCCAGACACATTTGAAAAACCGTTTCTAGTTCACGTCTCATGGCTTGACAGAACTTTGAGATTTAAAATTGGGTTTTCCTAATCAATACTTTTTTACAATGACATTCACAGTCAAGAAGAGACTGTATTGGCTTCATATGACTTCATACTAGAGCCACATTCACTCATTCATACATCAAAACTCAGGTTATTGTGCAACGTGTTGCAGGAGGAAGGGGGAATCAAACCGTTCTACAAAAAGTCCAGCCGGGACAAAGATCTGTTGCGATCGAGTGAAACTAATATTGCAGCATCTGAAATGCCGTTAACGAGGCCCGAGTGTTGCACTTTTACTGCCCCGTAAAATCTACAAGCTTTCCAGCATGGAGTTCATTTCATTAAGGTGAAGGTAGTATCGATTTTCAGATTAAAACAAAGTGATAAATCACTTAAAATTAAATAAAAAAAAAACACTGGTATAATTCTTCCAAGCTAATTTACAGTTAGTAAAATTAATACTTAGTTTAACGTATAAGCCTCCAGATTGAGGGGATGCACACATCGTGAGCAATAAAAAAAAAAGTGATTTGACTTTGACAGTAGACTCCTGTTAAAAACATACCGTCTTCTGTGAACACACTGCTCTGCTACATTAATATTGTAAAACTTTCTGCTATAAGAAGCACATATATCTTAGTTTTTAGCTGAATTGTTTAAGGCAGAATAACAGAAAAATATACACTTGAAATCACCAGGGCTATCAGTTCTGAATGTCAACAGTATGGAAGACACTACCATTGCAGTTTGGCAGTTCTACAGACAGTGTAATTGCAATCGCCAGCTTGAGCATGCATGCATCCATGCATGCTAGTTATGCAACTTTTCCTCAGGCCAGGCCTCCTGGCAGAGTGAATAATGATCTGTGTTGCAGTCGACTCCCAGCTGTAATAATTTAGCAACCTAAGGGATAATTGTGCTTTTCCTGGGCACCCACAGCAATCTGTTAATGACAAGACCAATGCCTGCAGCAGCAATCCTAACAACTGAAGAAAATACCTGAACAGTCGAACCGAAAACGATCAAAACGCAGAAAACGGAAATGTAGAGCAGGTAAATTGCTTTTTAATTTAATGTGAAACGGGTATGAAGCAAAAGATTAAAAAAACAAAACAGGTGTGCCATCCGAGTATAGAATCTGCTAGATCAGATCAATCTTGCACATTATTCTTTCCCACTTTTCCTGAGCCCTCCTTCCCTTCCCCGACACCCATGGGTGTGGCAAAACTCCTCCACCAGTTTGAGAGGGGATGAATCACGGCTGTCGTCTCCACGGCAACCAAGAGTGGATGCTGAGGTCTTTGCATGAAGGGATTCTCATGTGGCAGGTGGTGCTCCTTCCTCCAGTGAGAACTGGAATGGCCTGCAGGGCCTGGCCCGAGCCACGCCACGGCTGGCCAGCTGTCAGCTCAACTTAGTGTAGATCACAAAGCTGACATGAGTCAGTGAGTCTGTGTCGGTATCAGGGATATTAGATTGCTGCAAAAGGCCCCAAGCCAAGGGAAGCTAGAAGAAAACGTTTCCTTCCCTTCATTTATTGTAACTTGCTTTTGAGCAGATTTATAATTATAGCAATAATCAAACTGAGATCTTCAGGAGGAACTCGTTTTGCATACTTGCAGGTTATGTTTGATGTTGAACATAAAGCAACTGCATCCTTTCAAGAAAGTGGCCATTTAATTGGTAATGATTAGGTTTTAGTCCAAAGAGCAAAGTAACAGGAGGCACTTGATCGTACGTTTGGATCATATTTTTCAGAAAGAGGCACTAAAGTTAAACTGACACAGAGAGAAGCTCAATATCTGTGGCCTGCAGCATCAATCAAACTCTGAATACAAATAGGATTCATAACGGATGAAAAAAGGAGAGGGTCGTGATTTATAGTCAGACAGCACATCTGTTAGATCATCGTAAAAAAAAAAAAAGACGGTCGTTCTGGTCATCCAAGAATGCATATCAGCCATTCTTGCTTCATACAATAATTTTTTAACACAAAACATTGTTGCAGATAAAGCGCACACACACCGTTTTTTTCCAGCTCCTGCCATAATATTTGAATGTTCTCATCAGGAACTGTAAAGAAAACTGAGATGTAGATTCTGTCACACTTCCAACCAACTGACCCCAACCTGTCATAAACTGGGAAACGCTTAAACAGGCATGGCCAGGGGCAAGGTATAGCAAGGTCTTAAAAATCTAACTTTTCAAAAATCCTAAAAGAAGATAAAAATTTATATCGCTCCTAACTTAGAAAGTCAGTCTAATAACATTTCAGGAAAGGTTTCAGAGTGGCCAGAGTTTTCTTTAGTTCACATCACAGGACAGAGGAGGATGTGTCGACAGTCATCCATTTCATTAAGACAATAATGTTCTGATTTAATGGTCTTCACACTAATCTTTCAGCTTAACGTTACAAAAAACTATTAAATTTTACTGTACATTTAAATTCAATGTCAGATAAGACAGGTTGCTTAATTTCTTTTGGGTTTTTTCACTGATGCATCGAACAGACAGTTGAGAAGAGTTTCTAAGAAGACACGCTTATTTCTCTGAATATTTTCCCTCTTAATGATGCTGATCTTTATGGAGTAACAGTCTAATGAAGTGGTTTATAAACCCACCTCTCGCCCCTGAACCTTCTTGGTCCGTTTCTGTTTAATTTATATGCGACTCCCCTCTGATCTATCAGACATCATGACATCTCCCATTATTCTTACCCAGGTGACACACAGCTGTATTCATCCATTCAACCGTCTCTTTCACTGCCAAACTGATGTCAAGGAATTTTCCAGGAATTTACTAAAACCGATTCTTCTTTAAGAATCCGTTGAACCTTTAGTTGGTTTAACCCTGTGAGGATTTTTATATCAAGGTCTGTATCTTAGAATCACATTCAACAGATTTAGAAAAACTAATTCATGTTTTTATTTCTAGTAGATTTGATTACTGTAATACAAAAGCAGTCCCACAATAAAATCCAGCTGATTCAAAATCCTGCAGCAAGGCTTCTAACCAAAACCAAAAGATTTGAGCAAATCACTACAATCACAAAACACCTCATCACCTTCACTGGAAAGAAATGGGAATAAAATTGTAGAGTTTTTAAAATATGGGCATTGATACCAGTAACAGATCAACAATGGCAAAGTCTTCAATTTAAATGTTTTCTTTGAAGGTTTATGTGCAGTTTGCATGTTTTTCTGTAGGTTTTCTGGTTACTTTTTACAGCCAAAGAAATTCCTACATCTTGACAACAGGAACAAGTGTGTAAATGCACAGATGTCTCCGTTGTGCTTTTGCCTAATGAGTAAAAGGTTTTGGTAGCAGATCTGGTGCAGAACGTTACAGAAAAATAACCAACAGCAGTCCTCTGCGTTTTCCAACTTGTAGTGTGCCGACATATAGACTTGGCTTGACACGGCAATTATATTTCCAGCAGGGAGCCGGATGTGGCTTCGTAGCAGCTGGATGTATAAAATTGGATGTTATCCTTGCCCCAGACTAAACACTTCACACTTTAAACCAGAAATAGATGCACAAAGCCAGGAGGCAGGTTATAATGACTGAGGAGGTGAGCTAAACATGTTTTTATTGCCATACTTCATATTCAGAAACATTTAAGTTAGTGAATCAAATACTTCCACAGTACAAAATAAAACCTAGGTAAAGCAATCCATCTCTTTGTAGGTTTATGCAGTATTTTTAAAAGTATTTTTCTCCTAAAAGGTTTTGTCCAGTAAAGCAGCTCTTCCATTGGTCAGACCTGGCAATGATCACATGTTTCAGGAAATTAGTTATATGGCTTGTAATGACAACAGTAGTTTTATATTTAGTATTTAATCCCCATCATTCATTCTACGGTTTTAGTTTTTAAATCAACATGCTAAATCATCTCCCTCCACTTCCGAGTCAAGTTTATTTGCACAGCACATTTCAGCAACAAGGCGCTTCGCTTCTTCAGGTCTCATTTATTCTTGATACCTTCTATAAAGTGATGTCTGTTTCAGTAAAATGAATGTTGGTTGTTAAAGTAACTGCTTTGCCTTTATGCTTCTCAGAAAGGATTATTCTCCCAACGTTTTGTTCACAGTGTGTTCAGGAGCCATTAAATGTAAAATTCCCCGCCTTTTAAACGCTTTCCAATTATTCAGCAACGCCACCCGCAGTTTTTCCTACCAACAAATAAATGCAGACTTGAAAACTACAGGATGTGTGTGAAGTTTCATGTCTTTGAATGAAGGATGGTAAAGATCAGCAGAGCTCAAAGATTTTAAATGCGACAACTGAAAGGGGAAAAAAAAGAGATCATATATCGTGAACAGCAAATGACTTGCTAAATGCAGCAGTTATTCTGAGTTTGAACTACTGTTTACAACCAATTTATTACTAGAGTTCCCTTCAGATTGACAGGAATTAGTCTGGTGTTTGAGTCCACCACCTTCTTATATCAACACACACAATCTGAAAAAGCTACCAACAGAAATAACAGCAGTAAAATAAGAAAACCACAATCAAAATGTAAAGATTTTAATCACACTTGAATGTTAAAAAAGCCCTCTGCACACTGAAATGTTTTATGAGAATGGCTAACAGCACAAACTAACATTTCTGAGCTTTTCAATGAATGAGTTACTCAGACGGTAAAGTGGAAACAAACTATAAAATGCTGATATAAATTAAAATTTATGCTACAATGACACAGAGGTTGTCCACATCCACACACTCACTGCTTGAATTACACAGCCTGTTTGAGCCAGACAATTAAAGGCCAATAGAGGAGTGCCTTATGGGCGACTGCTTCAGTTTCAGCACCACGGACAGAGGACGGCCATTTTCCACATGGAGAAAAACTGGAAATCAATGATCTCAGTTACTGCACATGTAGTGGGACTGTTCTGCAGAAAATAAGGAAAACATGGCAAAATAAATGTGAGGATGAGCCTCCTTCTTTACCAGGTAGCGTTCCTTTTTTTTCTAAAACTACAGTATGAAAAGACCTCTGTCTACACCACAAGGTATTTATAAACCCCACAATCAAAAGTTTCCCAGAACAGATTGAAACTATGTTACATTAGCTGTTTAAAAAACTGAAAAAGAAATTGTGTGGATTTCTTATTCTTTTTTTTATTATTATTATTATTATTATTATTATGAAGTGACCTTCTGGTTTCAAGTTCCTGTTTCTGTGTGAGGAGATTCGCACCGACACCTGTAAGGATGACGGATTTAAATGCATTTCAAAAGCGGACAAATTCAAAACACTGGCTGTTTATATTTAAACAAGACTAAAAAACATTTTTTAAATAAGTTTTTACAGATGCATCAACTGATGAAAGACCAGAAGAATAAAAACACATTAAAATTACATTTGGTGTGTGTGTGTGTGTGTGTGTTGAATCTCATGGAAAGCTTACATCAGTGGTGAAACATGAAATGAGTGTGGTTTAATCATTACCGTATTAGGAATTATTATATCAATTTCCTCTATGTATCTGTTCTGCGTAATTCCTCTCAACATAGCATGCTGGTGTTATTTCCCTTTGGTCTACTTCAGTTTTATCTACAGTATCTGCATCACATTCTCAAAAACAAAAGCATACAGTAATTGGCATTGGTTCAAGTTTTACATATACATTCTGTGAAGCCTGAGTGTTAACAGGCCTCTGCAGTGATCCAGGCACAAAATTACATCATTTGCTTTTCTAGCGTCTCCTAAAGTGAGAGGTCTAGCCTGTGTGTGCTCTGTTCAACTCTTTCCGGGACCTGGAGTGTGAGTGTGTACACACATCTGTGAAGGTTCACCAGATACCAGCTGAGGAATGTCTAGTCTGTGCCAGCTCTCAAATGGATCAACATCTCCTTATGATGACGATTTAACGTCTAGAACTGCGCCGCTTCAAATAAGGAAACAACCCAAGACAGACGGACAAGGACACACCTGGTGACGACAGATTGCTCCAGCAGTAAACCACACCGTCACACCTATTTAGGTATGTAGATATTTTATGTAACGTGAAAAGGATGTCGTCTTTCTGCCCTCATGCAGACACCAACCCACCACAGCTTCCCCTGGTAGACATGCAGGGGCTCTTGCTTTCGAAAGCACGCTTATCCTTTTAATCGGAGATGAATCCATCAAAGTGGGTCAAAGTCTTCCCCATCTGCCCCGATCAGATTTTAAATGCACAAGGGTTGATTAAAAAAAAAAAAAAAGACCAAGAAAATAGGCCATAAAGCAGAAGTGTACTCAAAACAGTAAAAATAAATAAAAAATATCAGTCAAGAGAAAAAAAATATCAAAAGGTAAAGATTTAAAGTAAATAAATATTGCACAAAATAAAACAAAATCTTTGATTTGAATGTGCAGTATTGCAGTTTTTGTATAAATGAGTCACAAACCAACTTTTTGTTATCCATCACTTAAACATGCAGCGTGCAGCAGGCAGGGCAACATGGTGGGGAGGGGAGAGTGTGCAGCAGGGTGCTGGCTGCAAAACAGCTGGGAGGGAAAGGGAGAGGGTGAGGGGTGCTAAGCTTCCCCCATAGCTGTGTGTAAACTGTGCATGGTTGTGTGCGATATGTCCCAATTAGTCCTTAATGCCTTTTTTCCCTCATTATTGTGTAGTTTTAGCTATGGAACCGGTTACATGTAGTATACTCTCTTGTTGTGGATCAAAAATGACAGAAAAATGAAAAGCTCTAGTAATCAGAGAGATAAAATTCCAACAGGAAAGATTACAGAAGTCGGCTTCTCCTCCGCAGATCAACCTGATGTCATGTGATGAGCAGGCGTCGCTACGTTCTGCTTCGTACAGGCGTGGGGATCATAGAGGAGGGCAGGCCCTCACATTTAGTCCGTCACTATGCAACGCAGCGGGGGGATTTCCTAGATTAAGCATTGGCATGCACTGGACGGAGAAGGGTCACTTACAGTGCACAGTATGTTTTGCAAAAATAAAAATAAAAACTACAGTGAAAAATCTGGATACTATTTCAATTCAGAATTGAATTCATGCCAACTAGCATGAGAGGGAGACAAAATGGTCACAAGCTCATGACGACTAATATACAGCATCCCCTGTAGATGAGTGGGGCAATAAAAAGTTGCCTTTTTTATTATATTATTGCATCAGTAAAACAGTCACAGATCTTTGTGATACAAAGTCGTAAAAACCAACACTGTTGGCATTCCCCAGCAGAACAAAAACACCGAACACGCAGATCTGTTCTTCCTGAATTATGTTCCATCGGTTCAGCCTAGGCCTCAGTATAAATCTCACCATGTGGAGTGAATTACCAAAATAAATGAGAAGCAGCGCATTTTAATCATCATGCTCAGGCACCCCATTTATCTTTTCTGTCAGCTGCTTCATGTGAACAATTGAAGGAAGGAAAAAAATGCACAGTTTTAATGTTGAATGGGTTAGAATATGGCTGGATTTACAATATATAACTGCAGAAAGTCAGTTTCTCAAATATATTCTGGTTTGATAGTCCTGAATGATTGGGCAGCCATGTTTTACTGCAGTGCAGATAAGTATAAACGTATACAAATCGGATTCCAAAAAAGTTGGGACACTAAACAAATTGTGAATAAAAACTGAATGCAATGATGTGGAGGTGCCAACATCTAATATTTTATTCACAGTAGAACACAAATCACAGATCAAAAGTTTAAACTGAGAGAATGTGTCATTTTAAGGGAAAAATATGTTTAAAAATTTCATGACGTCAACAAATCCCAAAAAAGTTGGGACAAGGCCATTTTTCCCTCTGTGTGTTATCTCCCCTTCTTCTTACAACACTCAGACGTCTGGGGACAGAGGAGACCAGTTTCTCAAGTTTAGAAATAGGAATGCTCTCCATTCATGTCTAATACAGGCCTCTAACTGTTCAATCGTCTTGGGCCTCTTTGTCACACCTTCCTCTTTATGATGCGCCAAATGTTCTCTATAGGTGGAAGATCTGGCCTGCAGGCTGGACATTTCAGTACCTGGATCCTTCTCCTACGTAGCCATGATGCTGTGATTGCTGCAGAATGTGGTCTGGCATCATCTTGTTGAAGAATGCAGGGTCTTCCCTGAAAGAGATGACGTCTAGATGGGAGCATATGTTGTTCTAGAACCTGAACATAGTTCTCTGCATTAATGGGGCCTTTCCAGACATGTAAGCTGCCCAGGCCACCAGCACTCATGCAACCCCAGACCATCAGTGATGCAGCTTCTGAACGGAGCGTTGATAACAACTTGGGTTATCCTTGTCCTCGCTGGTCCGGATGACATGGCGTCCCAGTGATCCATAAAGAACTTCAAATCGCGACTCATCTGACCACAGAACAGTCGTCCATTTTGCCTCACTCCATTTTAAATGACTCCTGGCCCAGCGCAAACGGCTGAGCTTGTGGAGCTTCTTAGAAATGGCTTCCTCTTTGCACTGTAGAGTTTCAGCTGGCAGCGGTGGATGGCATGGTAAATGTTACATTTACTCAGATTAAACTTTTCATCTGCCATCTATGTTCTATTACGAATAAAATATTGACACTTGCCATCTCCACATCCTTGCATTCAGTTTTTATTCACAATTTGTTTAGTGTCCCAACATTTTTGGAATCTGGTTTGTACTTTGATTTGTCTGATGAATCTTTATAGAAGGTCATAGTCACACTGCTGATTAATATGCATCTGACAATCTGAGCTGGAGTCGGCTCCTAACTTTGATTTGACTTTGCCTCGACTGTAATTAGAGGAGGTAGCAAAAGTTTTTTGCTTTTGTTTTCTTTCAAATTACATTTTCACTGTAATTGTGTTGCTGGCAGGCAGGTTATTATGTAAAGTAGATATAGAAAATGTTTTTTTTTTCAATCACCCTTTAATTTGGCTGATGCAGAGTAATGTTTTTTAAAAGAAAATAGATTTTTCTCCATTCAATCAAAGCAGAACTCTTCAGCCAACTATAAATATGAAGGCAGCTTTAGAGTTTCCTTGGTGATGTGATAACATGAACACTTCCTGCTTTAACACTTCTGCTTGCAGCAGATGTACTGAACTCATCTCTTGGACTTCATAAGGCAGCAGCGTCTCTGAACACTGAACCAGTGTCACATCAAAGAAACCAAGAAGTTAAGACTCTGCTCTGAGCCAGCTAATATGGCCCAGTGCCTTCAGAGCTTTGACAACAAGCGTTCTCTCACATCCAGGATTTGAGTGAATGTCACTCTCTACCCAGGCCAAATCAGACATAAGAGAATAGAGCACGCCTTATTACTTTTCCCTAGTCAGTGACGAAACTGTATATGTAATTTGTGGTTCAGAAATGCAGCTCTAACATATTTACTGTACAACTGTGGTTGCCAAAGAAACAAGAGAATAAGATCAAGACTGGATGAATTACCCAAACATTTTACTAATACTGTTAGAACAGATAATAGTTCTAATAGAACAGATTCTGTTCTACCAAAAAGCCTCAGCGGCTCAAATAAAACATCACAGCCATCCAGTATTTGGTTTTCTTACAGCAGACTTCAGCAAGATGCATCCATTGTGATGCAGGTAAATTGATGAGGTGCAATCCCTCAACTCAGTGCCTTTTTAAGCACAAGCCTGCAGGTAAAATGTCACATTTATTTTTGGTTTAAAACCAATCACTAGATTCAGCCTGTGTCTGTTGCAGCTGAAGTAAAACTGTGTGTAATAATGTGGCAACACAGTAAGATAAAATATCAGAAGAGGACACAAACGCTTCCAGGGAGACGTTTACTAAAGAAATGCTAGTTTGCCTGGATGATGGTGACGACGGGGGAGCTCAAAGTTTGATTCAGTGAATTATAAACTGGCTTATAATTGCAAACTAGTCAAGAAATTGTGTATATTTAAAGTTAATTACTTATGTAGAGTTTGAGCAGCCATCTTACTTTACAGAAAAAAAAATTAAGCAAGGTTTTGTGGACAAGACCTCATCAATGGCAGCCCAAAATGTGACTTTCACTGATGTTTATCTTAGAGGTATTTCCTGAAACGACAAGATTCCTTTGATTGAGAAATATCAAAAGTTTACAGGAATTCAGGAACTCTTTGTTCCTCACTTGACTTCAAACTGAGCTGTTCAAGAGACATCCAGATGCAGACAGACGTTAGAAACTATTTACGATCTGAGCAAAGTCTTATGAAAACTTCCTTAAGCTCAGATTAAAACAACAAAAACCTACTTCAATACATATTTTTAATAAAAGTAGCTTACAGAAGAGGTCTTTCATACTAGCATAGAAGGAAAAACATACACTGATAAAAACAAAAAACAAAAAACAAAAACGTTATAACTACCGATTATCTTTCCATCATTGCACCTCTCAGTGGGTGGGATACAAGCCCATGCTGACCCCTCTCCCCCACTGAAAACACCAATAACTGGCATGCAAAGATCTGAACTGGGCCATAGAGCAGCAATCTACTGAATCATTATTTCTTTTAAATCCAGCATCTTTCATGGAGACAGTTCCCCACATTGGCTCTGGTCTCAGATGGATGATACGACCTGCACAGAGCAAAAATGGTTCATGCATATTTTAAGAAGCACAACGACGACTTTGAGTTATCGACTAGGTTTCCAAATTCCCCAACTCTCCAACCCGGACTCTGATGTGCTGGGAAAACAAGCTCAATCCATATAGAGGCCTGAACGTGCAACATACTTGGTGCAGATACCACAGCACACATTCAGGGTTCTAGTGAAGGCCATCAAAACAGGTGGTCATAATGTTATGCCTGACTGGTATATATTAAGAATGTTTTTCTTGCTCCATCGACACAATGAAGCAAAAAGTACTGTCCTGCCCACATGAGTAAGGCAGACAATCAATATCCCAACACAGCTTCATTGCCATGCATCCACTGGCCGAGCTAAAATATGCACAGGGGTCTAAACACAAATCAATGTGGGGCTCTGCATGGGGTGTCCTCATTTTCCTATGAAAACAGGGAAACTGAACAGAATCCAAAACAGGACCAGCAAAGACGGATAAATGTTAGAATAAACCACACAAAGATTCATCCTTAAGCTGCAGATGGTCATTATTTTCACTGTAATGAGTGTTTCATTTCCAAAACGTCCGTTGCATTTTTCCATCTCAACTTATCTGTAAACAATACACTGAACACTCAATCATTTATTTCCCGGTTTTACTTTGGTGAATTCAAAGGCGATCGATGTTTCCGGCTTCACCTCAACTACAGATTTCCCTGAAGGGGAATCAAGTGAAATCCCGCAATCAAGAAAACGCACCAGTTATAATTCTGCAACATTAAAACAACAATGGACACATTTAATAATAAAAAATAAATAAATAAATAAATAAAAACCGCTAAATGAGCGTAACCAGAAAGCAGAAACAATTTGACGCACAAACACCAGAGACGCAGGAACTAGCGGCTCACTTGCCTGAAACGTGTAAAATCTCGTCCCATTCGGTGGATGGACCTTCGGGGAGTTTGTCCCCGTACTCATATCGGAGAAAATCATAATTCCTTCACGGAGAAAACAATCCGAAACTTATCCGTTTCCCCTCCTTCCTTCTGATCAGGCGAACGAAGAAATCGTTCAAAGGAAACTCGAAAAACAATCCGAGACGATGACTCGGATCAGCTGCGGACCCGACGCTGCGCTCCCGACATTACAAGGTGGAGAGCTCCGGTGAGATGCGCAACGCTCCTCAGAGGGAACCAACATGAAGGTGACTGCGAGGAAATCCCTTGGTCTTTACGCCTCGCCCCCTTCGCCAGCAGGTGATTAATCTCGGTGGGTTGAATGGAGAGAAGGACCGAGCGGAGCCATGCTCTCCCCACGCCCGCTGCAAGCTGCTCTGCTGGCGGCGCGGATGGCTCCGTCTGTGCGCGGATTATCGCCTCCCCCCTCCTCAGGCTTCACCAATAATCAGTCAGAGCATCACAGCCGCGCTCAGCTGACAACACAGGGGGCTCAAATTAGGAGAACACACGTTCCTCGTTTATGCGCTGTAAAGCTGTTGTGTTTTCTTCCATTATTTGGTAGATTTTTTTTTTAAGTCAGTGTTTGTTTTGAGCCAATACATATTTTGCGTGCGGGAATGGATGCTTTAAGTTTGTAGTTTTTCACATTTTCTGGTTAAGAACAAAAGAAGAAAGCATATACAATTACCAACAGTAAAGCTGATCATTTACATTTGGTGAGGTTAAAATGTCTTCAACCGGCCTCCATCCTAAATGTTTACATTGCTTTTTGTTTTAAGACACTTTCTGATTCTAGTCAAAGTAAAATGTTTAACTATTTTAGGGGAAGTTCACTGACCACGTGCAGTCCCACTTTAAAAATCCTTGAAGATGTGCAGTAATTAAGTTTTCCCGAATATGAGGAATCTGCACTGTTATACATGAGTATGTCTGCAGTAAATTACATTACACAATTATGTTATTTTCTTTGCTTTAATGAAGTTACCGACTATTCAAAGTAAACTCAAGTATTCATATTAAATGCTGATGAAGAGGGATTTAACTATTTGATCAAATTAGCTGTGATTGAGTTATGAAATCCACTTTAGTCTGGAAAGGAAAGGAAAAACCCTTCGGTTCATGCTGTAGCTTGATTTCAGGCTCAGATTGGTTTGAACTTGAAGCTGGCCCTGAACTCTTTGGATTAGACTTCAAAGAGATGGTCTTGATTTAGTGGCTTAACAGCATTTTATAGAGGAGAAGCAAAAGTTTAGATGAGGTCACTCTCATAAGTTCACTCATGCTGCTTTTCAAATGCACCTTTACATTTACAGAAAGTTACACACATGAGCTAAAATCTGTTCATGAAACAGCTTGAACCACAAGAGGAAGGGTTGCTCTCACTTTAACAATGTTAAAAATCACTGTCCCGATTTTGTTGGAGTCACTTAGAGTGCAATGATGGGATCTGTTGACGCCAGGAGAACGCCAGGAGACAAGGCTGCAGATGGCCACACACTGACGTTCTGATTGGCTAATGAAATCTGCGGACAGTACACTCAGAGGCATCCTCGGGCAGCTCAGTGACAACTGTCATGAACTTAAAGGACTGAATTAGCAAAAAAAAAAATGGCAGATAGGACAACAAACTGTACCTAAAAAGACTGAAAGAAAGGAAATAATTTCATTTTCTTTTAAGGAAGGAGAAGAATTGGCTAAAATCTGGTGAAAGGTCAAAGATTTACAACAGCTGCAATATTCTAAACTGCACACAGTTCTAATTTGATGGCAATTTTGTTTTTAGAAAATCTGCACTTTAGATAAAGGTTGATAAATCTGAGAAAACTTTTATTTTTTGTCAGATAAAGTTATTTTTTTGTGTATTTAAGAGGCAAAGATAGTTTTATGGTTCAGTTTAGAATGATGAAAAACATCCAGATGTATCGCCTATAAATGTGAAGTTTACACTAAAACGTGTCTCCTGCACATCAGCTACATGAGGTACTTTGTGCTTACAGTGTACTGGTCTGTGACGTAGTTATACAGATGTGCAGTGGGCGTGGCTTAGTGCTGATCACTCATTGGATGGAGGCTTTCAATCCTCTCAGTGCTTCCTCTGGCTCTCACTGCTTTTGTGTTTTACGATTCCCAGAGCTGCCAAAGCCTCACAGAAGATAAATTACATTTGGCAAAAAAAAAAAAAAAAAAAGACTTTATCAAAACAAAATACATTTTCTAAAGACTGCCAATGCTTTCTTTTTAATAACTCTCTGCAGTGACCCAGAACAATGAGGTGAGACCACATATAAGCATGAGGCTTGACTGCGGTTACCTGAGGAAATGCTGTTTATCTGGATCATGAGTTAATTTCTTTCATGTTGCATGCGAGCGTTTCTCAGAGCATTTAGCTAGGAGCCCGTTTGGTCAAGAAACCACTTAAGCTGCAAATGGGCTGCAAACGAGACACGGAGAACAGCAACACTTAAAGAGACGCAGCCAGCGATCACAGCTTCTTCTTCCAAGAAAACACAAGTTGGTGTTATTTTCTGAAAACCAAAAGGTGCACTCAGTGTTGAGGCTTCTTTATCCCTAATGAGCAGAAAATTATTACTATTCATCATTAGATCTTAACATGACAAAAAAAAATATTTGCTTGAATAATTCATTCTTTTGTGAATTTGGTAAACGTAAATTTTGCTGGGGTGCCCATGACCTTTCGGTGTCACTTTTAAATGCAATGAATTAAATGTGGAAACAAAGCATAACCCTAATTCCTTTTTATATCATCACCAAACTCAACAAAGCACAAAAAGTAGAAAGAAAATGCACTCCCCTGTTCTCTAAAATACATGAATATCTTTCTGTACTTCCCTCTATTTTATCTTTTGCTTTAGAAATACTTTATTGAAGTTTAGTTCATCACAAGATTGTATTTTTGTAAAAAGCACAGCGCTCCTCTCTCCTGCATTGTTTATAAGCCCCTAGGAATCCAAGTTATTTAGTGGAAAATGTGACATGTTAGAATTAGAATACTTTGTTGTCAACGTGGCTTGCACACAGTGTCGAACACAGCGTTCTAACAAGCTGACTGGAGACGTTGTACTTTACGGTGATGAGGCTGTGCAGTCATGAACTGTAGTTCCTCGAGCTCCCAAGAGAGTTTCACTGTCAGCTCAACCAAACGGTGAATCAACAACCTCCTCTAGCTGGAGTCAGATCAGAGAACGAGACGAAAAAACTCAGAGAATTTACAGAGACAGCAGTAGAAACTAATTGCATTGACTTTTTCAGTGGGAATCTTTGTTTTCTTTGCAAATAACTTGCATAGCAGTTCAGCATCTTGCAGAACATCCTTCCAGGCTCTGGAACATTGTCACCTTTCAACAACAGACATACATGCTCCTCATTGGGTTTTGTGTTCTGCTCTAAATTGGACAAACTGTTAGTGATGTCAAGAATATTATTCATGCCATTTAGTTGTTTTTGGCATCATAATTTGTTGTGGTAAAGCAACCTCATTCCTGCAAGAACACCGGCTCTTTTTCCTTTAGTCAGCTATGGTTACTGCAATAAACCAAATGAAAAACTTCCACTATATGCACGGAGATCGGTAATAGACCTTCCCTGAAGTACAGGCTTCTGGAAACAAATGTCTGAAACAGAACAGCAGATGCATATTGATCGTGTCGGAAGGGATGTGTGGGCAGACAGC
This sequence comes from Poecilia formosa, assembly GCF_000485575.1. Taxonomy (NCBI): domain Eukaryota; kingdom Metazoa; phylum Chordata; class Actinopteri; order Cyprinodontiformes; family Poeciliidae; genus Poecilia; species Poecilia formosa. The sequence goes on along the minus strand of NW_006800008.1, from coordinate 1,427,195 downwards.
TGTAATGGACGCCATGCCTCTCCTGTCACAGCTGAAACATTGGGGAGGTATCGTCAAGGATACAGTCTGAGCGAACAAAATATCTGCTGCAGCCAATAAAATCCACCAAATGCAATAAAATACTGCTTGAGAAAAAAAAAAGATGTTTTCCAAACTATACACATCTGGTTTCCTGTAATAAAATGGTATCTGACCACATAAACACTGAAAAAATGGATAAACCTTTTTGACTTTGGTTTTTGTGAGTGGTGCACTAAATTTGTGAATAATCCTTCATACTCAACAAATTGTTTTTGTAATTGTCAGGACATAAATTCACTGATAAATTAGAATAAAATGAGAAACATCATCGTGATGGATGATGGAAATAACACCAGCTCAGCTAATAAGCAAGCAAATATAAGCCATACATTATGGTAAAATGTAACAGGTTGATTGAAGTTATAAATAACTCAACATGTGAGTAAAGCCACAGTAAATATCCTAACTTATATTATTATCAAGGTTTAAATACGCAAATCTGTAAATAATTAAATTAGAAAGAAGGTTGAGGTGAAACGCCAATGGGTATGAAATACAGATTTAAATTACCAGAGAGGTTTGTTGTAAATAAGCATGTGTGCCAATGGGGAAGGATAAAAATGCCAATTAAGATGATTAAAATGAGGAAAACACATGAAACAAAAATCAGAGATAAAGGCAAAGGGATTCTATTCTCCAAATACAACAGAAAGAAATACTGAGAAACAACATTTAGCATAATTCAGCTGATACACTTTGTTGTTGTGGTCAGCTACGGCTTCAGGGTTTAAAGTTTAACACTGTTATAGTTTGAAAACTACTGGAGTCTTTTCTACATACAGCTGCTGTAGTTTGAAGTCCCTTTAAAGAAATACCAAAGTCCAGGAATGATCTTTGCTGGCTCCTCCATGATGTTGCATTTTGTAAGTAAGTGGACATTTACAAGCTTATGTTAGCATAGCTTCTATGCAAGTTGTAAAGGATCACTTCTAAGGAGATGTTTATATAAATCTGACGCCATTTACAGCTTGAATATAACCGCTGCGTCATGAAAAGAAAGATAAATATTTATGCATTTCAGTCGCTGACTGGAACTCATGGTTTTGAAATCCTAATATTCCCAACAGTCACGTTGTCTCCATCAGAAGTTTGAACCACTGACAACATGCTCTCATTGAAATCTGGCCTCAACAAACAGATTTTGACAGTCGGTTGTCATTTGTAGCCAACCTTCTTTTACGATATAGCGTGGATGGAGACAGGTTTTGACAGGATTTAAAATCGCTCAAAACGGGCTACAGGGAATCAAACCCGCTGCTATATTTAGTGTTTAGGGTCATTTGAGGGTTTATTAGGCTTCGTGGTCCCTGGTTGACCCAAACCTGTAAACCTCACTCCCTTCATATCTGACTACAAATGTCAAAGCGAACAGATCTGACTCGCGAGGTTTAAATGTTTCCCAGGGAGATTCAAACAGCCCCACTAAAAAAAAGAAAACTGGAATAAAAAGGTTTCTAGCCAATGATTTACAAAAATGTTGGCAAGTATAGAACAAACATATTGTGTCTGTTTTAAATTGGTTTCAGTGAAGCAGTTATATTTAGCTTAATAATGCTATATTTAGATTTCCAGGACTACCCACTGGGCTAGTGGTTCACTTGTACTTAAAATCACAAACATACGTGCAGAGACAATCTCCTGGAAAGTACTTTAACTCATAGGGAGTTTGGCAGTGAGAGTGTTGTAGCGGGTTTTCAATCATGTCTGAGTAAAATTACATGGCACTGAAAGCGGGCGGCTCTTGACTTTGAAGACCGAGCATGAGGCGTCGCTTAGCAGTTCCAAAGAAACGCGCTGAGTCGAGAGAAGAAGCTGTCAGTCAATTTTTTTTAAATGTAGTTATTCATGAGTAGATGCTGACTTGTAACATCTGGAGGATGTCGAGCTATTTTCAGCATGGAGAAAGATTCTGAGTCACTGCTGCAGAGAAATTGGTTCTTTTCATCAGTTTTTTTCTTCTTTTTTAACTTTTAGTTGCAAAGTGGATCTGATTAAAGATTAAATCTACAAAAAGTATTCGCAACTTTGATGTTTTATCCTTTTAAAAAACCTATTCATCATCAACAACATAATTTGGCTTCTTTTTTTATTTTACAAAACATTGTCACAATGAATACTGATTTCCACACGACAATTAAAAAAAATAAAACTAAAATCATGAATCTTGTCAAATTTAAAAGCAAATTGAGAAAAGTAAGGGCTACGGCAATTACTGCACCAGTTATATTACAGCTACACATGCTGAGTGCTACCAAATCCTGCAAAAAGGATGTTTGACTTTGTTTTTTTTTAGCTAAATGCACTTTTGCAAAGACAGTTTTAAAAGCTTGTCTGCTGTTTACATCAATTTCCACCCAAAATACACCAGGGTTTCCCCCAGAAAACTTGCTGAGCCCGATGGTGGGGGCGTCGAGTCAGTCCACCGGCGGTCCATGTTTTTGTATTAAAATATATTAAGTTGACAGGAAATATAAAAACATCTCCAGTGAAATGCTATTTAAACCCACAACTAGTCTAAAAACAACAAATTTGCATTTCTGTTTAATCCAAATTAAGTCAGCAGCTCCATCAGGCCCCCAAGAGCTTCAGGGGCCCCATAAACGCTAATATATTAAAACAGACCACAGATACATAAATGTAACGCTTGTTTATTGAGATTATCAATGCTGTTAAACTTGATTCAATTTCAGCATACATAAATTAAAAGCTTTTACATTGTTTAACATTTAAATGCAAGATTTTAAGGAGCTGGCAAGTTTACTTTGTAAAACTTCAAAGAACAATATTCATAGTTAGATTGTTTTGTTACCATAGCAACAATCTGATGCTGTGAGTTTAATCTTTGAATTTACAAATACAAATTAGTAAACTGCGATTATAACTTATTGCTTTTTAGGCTGGTCAATTAAACTGCTCCCTTCTCCCATATTTCACTAAATCTAACACAGAAGCTGTTAGAGGTGCTGATATTTTTAGCAACAAAAGGGGCCCCTAAAACAAATTCTGCTCAAGGCCTCATACAGCCTTGGACCGGCCCTGCATGATGAGGTAATCTGCTGCACTTCACAGAAATGCGCAACAAACGGGAGATTTGGCTTTAGTAGTTGTTCCGTTTCGTGTCTGTTGAGTTTTTAATCGTCACAGAAACTATTCTGGTTGGTCGAGTTTATGGGACTCGACTGTGCCTGACGGTCACGAGTTTCTCAGATCTCCGCACGCATTAACTCTAAGTAGACAATGCCTTTGATATGGTTTGATGCATCGTGTAACCGGAAAAATAATACTAAAATAATATAACATTAGTGTGATGCGTGACTCTGAGGAGAGCGTTAAAGCTCCTCACCTGGCTGAAACTGCATGATCAGGTAAAAAAAAAAGCGATTTTTTGATTTTTTAAAATTATTATTATTTTCCTTGAAACGTAAACAACCAACGCTTAGCCTGGCAGTGGGGCTAGTAAAGCATGGCGGGCCGCCAGGCTTATAATACACTGGGGGAAACCCTGAAGTCATATTTTTTCATCCATAAAGATCAATTTATATTCAAGCCCTGAAATTGGTCTTGCAAGATGTTAGAATTTACAGAATTCTCAAGTTGACTCCTTCTGCTGACCCAAACATGGCTGGAAACTAAATAAATACACCACTTTACATACTATTTCAAGCTGGCTGATGAAAAAAAAAAAAGATTTTAATAAATACCTGAGGGGAAAAACATTCTTGGAATGAACACAAACTCTAATTTGGTTATATATCTGGTTAAGATCACACACAAATTTGAATCTTTGATTCTGCCTGAATGAAGCTTCACACAGAAAAGCCGGTTGCCTTCAGGGATCCGAGAGCCTGTGCTGCAGCCAGTCCGGCTGCTCCGAGGGAGCAGACCCGTCTTGCATATTAACACCGCCTATCAAGCTGGAGTTCATTCCTCAGCAAAGCTCTCCATACCTGAAAGCCCTTTCTGCAGCACTTCTGGGAATAACCACAGTGATGACAAGTTGGCTGGCAGGTTAACTGGAGACATTATAGAGCTTTAATGAGCATTTATACATGCACAAACATGCAGCGTGCTGACAGCGCTCAGAGCTCTGAGGGGGCGGATGATACCTCCCACATGCTGTCCTGAGCAAAAATAACTAATGATAACACAACACAACAGTGTTCATGATGAGGAAGTATAATTGTTCTCAGATACTAGAAACTGAATCCAACTGAACTCCCAAGCAACATCCTAACATCGCTCCCTGCAGACCGGAGGGCACAGGATGCTAACGCACTTCAGTTCTGCAGAGGAGGTGCTGATTTACTTATTTAAATACATTTAATGTAGAATTTTACAAAAGTGAATTCGGAAATTGAAGTTTTTTTAAATAAATGTGTAATTGAATTGAATCCAAACAAGACCAAACACCTGGAGCGAAGTCATTGACATCTTCTCTCAAAACACATTTTAGTCCTGAATGTCATAAATCCTGATTTATTGGAGGTTCAAGCTAAGTAAGAGAAACACATTTGAGTCACTAGTGGAGCTTTTCGTATCCACCTGGAAGCTGAGGGGCTCTAATAGGAACAAACTGCGCCACTCAGATGACCTCGATATTGACGCAATCAATCTTCCCAGCGTTTACGAGCGCTTTTCTTTTTATTTGCTAGATGTGCGTCTTTTCTCCCTCCCACCCTTTTTCCCCCCTGATTGTTTTTGCTTTATTTGCAAGTTCAAGCTCATCAGTCTTCTCCAGCCACGCAGGAGGAAGGAATCTCATAACTCTCTCATTACCGCCCCCAGCCTGGTGGAGAATCCTGCTGCCGCCGCCGCTGCTCGCGCTTAATGGCAAACCTCGCTTTTGGGACATATGATGCCTCTTCTGCATCAGTCGTGCCTCTGAAACTCGTTAAGTAATGCAATAGGAGCGCAAAGGAAACAAGGTTAAAGTTCCGAAGGTGATGAGAAAAAGGGCTTAAACTGAGCTCTCGTAATATTTCGGGGGTGTGCTCGATGAGGGCGGGGATGAAAGCAACTTTTATGAGAACTTGGTGAGAAGAATTCACAGTTAAAAGTTTGTCCTTAACGCAGACGTCATTAGGAGGGAAGATAAATGCTGCAGAAATAATCGCATCAGAGCTGAAGGAGGGAACCCGGTGTTTCTGAACGGACCATCCGTCCTGTGTGAGCTCTACATCTTCAGCCCTGTCCTACAGATAATCACCAACGTTAATTAGCAGTCCCGAGAGTCCAAACAATCTTATTCTAAAGCACAAAACGTCGTTAGAGCGCCTTCTGCCCATCAGCATCTTCATGCAGTTTCAAAAACAATCACAAGTCCAAACAACAGATGCAGAGAGTCGTCCGCTTCCCTTCTTATTGACAGTGGCTGCTGCTGTTAACCTGATAACTATCGTTATGAATTCACAAAAAGTCTGCTCACACAAACGACCTGTGATTTATGGCTTTGATTTGCACCGCGGCAGAGAGGCAATTCATTTTCGGCAGCTGAAAGTGTCGAGAGAATTACTCTCAAGAATTATCACAGACTGTTTCCCTTTGACGAGATCAACAGATCTGTTTGATAAATGCCTGAGGAGACGCAGACGGAGTGCGGCAGTATGTCGGGGTATAAAACGGCCCCTTTTATCGCATGGGAATCATAAATGAAGGTTAGTTGTGCAGAGACTCTGAGCAGATGTCTTGTTCAACACCACCACCTGCTGGGCAAGTTTTCACAGCAACTTTATGTAATCTGGAGAATGTGATGACACGCGCATCATTGCTAACAATTAATGCAGAAGTTTTTCGCTCATGTTTCGAGGATTTGTGAGCTCTAAAGGAAGAAGGAAGATGATCAAAATTAAGAGCAAGTTGAATGTAGATTGTTCATCTCTGAGGGATGAAAGACAGCACAAGAATTTACAAGAACTAATGATCTTTTGTTAAAAAAAAAATGAATAAATGAATTGCAGCCACTGCAAATACGTCAAAATGTAATAAAGTTAGGACATTAAATTTTTCTTGTATTAAATCAGAATGTCACAAACCAGGCACTGAGCAGCTTTTCTGGAACAACATACTTTAAAATGTGGCGCTAAACATTATATTTATATTTATAGGTCTAGTTTCATGTGCATCTCCTGCTCCTGTTTCCAAATGTACCTGAAAGTCAGTCTTTACTCTCCCCATGCTCAACAAAAACACTGGAGCATCTCTTACAAACAAGAAGCTGAGGGTTGAGAATTATGAACAAGGGTCTTAATGTAGCCAATCCAACTGTCTAATTTTATTTTGATAGTTAAACAAATGAAAACTTTTACATCAATCAAGCCCTCTCCAAAGCATCCTTTTATAAAACTTTGACAATTCCTTAATTGCTTCATATTTTACTTTCATTGACTAAGATTCTCTTGTATTTGCTGTTAGCTTTGGAAATTATAGATATTTTAGTTTCTACCAAGCTGTAATTTTTTTTTCTACTTTTCCATAGATTCAATTGGAACAAATATCATCTCTTTACAAGCTGCCAAAAGATTCAGTATAAAGTTAACTCCTAACCTATAAGCTATGTGAAGGTATTTATTTAGATATTTGACTGTGATGCCCCTTTTGGCCACCAGATGGCGGAAATGCATAACAAGAAACACATTTGCTCAGTTTGCAGCAGCAGAAAAAAGCAGAATTAAGAGATTGCGAATTAAAAACAGCCAAACATCTGAGCGTCATGGTAACCGAATCCCATCATAAAGCTTATGGTTGCTTTGAGGCGTAAACACAATTTTAGGTTGGTTGCAGCTGCTATAGGAACAGTTTAAAGAAAATATCACAATTGATGACTTCAGATTTTCAACTGCTTTAGTGTTTTATTTCTAAATTTCACTTTTGCTGCTCGCTTCCCTGAGGATGTCTTCCAAAGCTTGAAACGTGGCACACACATAAAATTAAGTTATACATCTATTGTTTTCCCCAGAGTTTGCCTTCACAAAGAGTAAAAAAAAAAAATCCAGCAATCACTGTTGGGTAACTAAAGAAATACATCAGTTACAATTAACTAATTAGAGATTTTTTTTAAATCCATCTTGGTCAGAAATGCCAATAACTGTAGACGGTGCTGTATGCATGTCATTTGTGTAAATTGTTTTATAATACTTTTTATTTTTCCAAGAAGAAAAGGAAACAGGAATGATAGAAGGTGAAAAGTTATTTACATTTGATGAGAAATAACGTAGATCCACGTGAAGGATGGAGTGAATGGAGAGCAGGAGAGAAAAAAGAAAACAAATGTTCAATTATAAAAAGATTTTAACGTCTTAATTTGAATAAAATGTAATGTTATGACTTACTAAGACTGGCAGAGTTTAACATCTACTTTTTATACAGAAGTATTCAGATATGATGAGGCCTGCAGACGTGGAGCTGTCACTGTTTCTAAGTGTCAAATATTCCACTCCTCTAACCGCCTGCAGCTCCTGATTGAGCCTTCATCTTCATCATCCACATTTGTTGTTTCAAACCACGCTCGAAACAAAAAACATGGTGTTATAACTAACGGCATCCATCCAGCACTGAAGGAATGAGCTGAACTGATGTTACAGATTCTACAGATAAAACCATTTCTGTTTACTTTGAACAACAAATTACTGAAGTTTTTCTACAGCTTTAAACTTTGCACTCTAGTTTTCCTAAGAAAGGCTCCCAATCCGTCATCTTCTCCCTCTAAGATCAGTTCTTGTCTTGTAAGTGCTTGTTTGTGACGCTGGACATGAGCAGCCCGTCCACAGGGGACGGCGGGAGTGGGAAAATGGGAAGAAATGGAGAGGACGGAGCCAGAGGCAGAGCACACACCTGAATAACTAAGGGGCGAAACCAGGAGTGTGTCGTTTCTGAGTCAGTTTGTCACGCAATCTCTGAACCTTTCTGGATGCTAATGATTTAATGTCGGTATAATTCCAGCTTTTTGTTAAAGAGCAAGGCTGTAAAAAACAAAATCATGAAGACCAACACATTCCAGACACATTGCAGAAAAAAGCTGTGGAGAAGTTTCAACAAGGTTTATATTCAGTGATGCAGCTTTGAGCATTTCTGGAGGAAAACCATTGATTTAAACACATTTATGAGTTAAACAGGACCAAAGTCTAGGTCAACATCCAAATGACTTTTTACAAACCACTCCATGTGTATGATATGTGAATGAAATCTTGTTCACTTTAGTACATTTTTTTTAACATTTCTGACTGGTGGTAAACTTTTCATGTTGCCTTATAACATAAAATCTTATTAGTTTTAAAGTAAAAAGGCATACAATTAAAGAACAATGTTTGTTTTCATGGAGATCCAACAGAGGAAGTCCTGACCTCAACAGAAGACGACTCAGTTTAATGGTTGGAACAATCTTGAATGAGAATCGTTTTATAAAACTGAACAAACCCCCTGAAGCACTGGTTTTTGTTTTTGTTTTTTAAAAAGGAAAATGACCTAAATACTGCTAAGCAGCAGTAAAAAAACATTCCTGGAAAGAATTGTGATATAATAAAAAGGATATTTATATAAATAGCACAATGAGCTTTTGACCCGAGGGATTCATTTTAACGTTTGCTCAGATGTGATATGCCTCGTGATGATTAACAAACCAGCATTTTCTCAGATCCGTTCACATGTTACAGAAACTCTACATGCTTCAAATTAACTGAGAATTTCTCTATCCAGCAGCCACAAAAACAGCAATGTCCCCTTAGCGTGGAAGATTCTTCCTTCTCTTCTCAGAAATGCTTCACATACTTTACACCATCTGGCATTTAAAAACGGTGTTGACATGGATACCTGAGCCTTCAGACTCTTAGGATCCAGAGTTCACATGAAAGATTAAATGGCTGAAAAGAGCTAAAGTGAAGAGTCGTGGGTTGCATGCATAGTGTATCTGTAATAATGAGGTGAATGAGGTCAGTGCAAAAGTCAAGTTTCACTTTTTACAACATTTACCGGCTGTAGATGTACAATATTGCAATATCTAACATTTCTAGTTGGTTGTGGGGATTTTGAACATGACTGGAAAAATAAATGTATAGAACAGTACAAGTCTTGGCAGGAGAATACATTTTATATGTTTTATAGGTTTTAACGCAGTTCAACAAGAAATGCCATGTTTTATTAATAAGTACAAATTTGTGGGTTATAAAAGTGATTAATCCTTTCTGTTTAGGCGTCCCGATTATTCACTAACTGAACTGCAAGGACACCGGGGATGCAGAAGAGTTTCAGTGGCGCTAAGGAGGTCGACTTTATGGCAGGCCAATTCATCACATGTAGTTAAAACAGATATTTTCATACGCTGCGTTAAAAGACGACGGTTTTCTCAGTGCAATAATAAATCAGACCAAATGTTTCCTGTTTTAGCTCAGCCAGGATTACCAAAATAATTTGTATTTGATAATGCTGGATGACTGAAAATATAAATTATCTTTTGCTTTTCGTTATGCAATCATTTTCAATGCCTATTGGAATACGTGTTGGTGGGGCGAGATGAGTCATGAACCTCACCGCTCTGGCTCCACAGCCTGCCACGGTTTTCTGACAAATAAATTCAGTTTCCAAGTCCGACACGGTGTCATTTGGTCTAACCATTAACCTCTTAATAATTTTTGAAAAGTCACGTTGGAAAGAAAGAAAATCAAGAACAACATTCAAGAGAAAACACTCCTTCCAGTGTTCAAGACAGCCACATCAGTGAGAATCTACTGTGTGTGTGTGTGTGTGACAGAGACAAAGACAGCCTAGTGTGTTGTGCTTTGCCCTTGTTAAAGGCAGAGATGAGAAATGTCTAAACAGAGATGGTGACATTACTTCTTGGCAGGAGGCTCCAGGGAGACCACAGCGCCTTGACCAGTCACACATGCTCATCCAATCAGATCACGAGTCGCTATGCTAGCGCTGTTCAGCCAGCACAGGCCTCCAAAAGCAGCTCCTTCATCACTCAAGTGGAGGTCATGCTGCAGAAACCGGCACAGTTTGCTGCCTCCCAGTTCCTTTTCTTGTCCTTAACCACAATGAGAGAGAAACGTTGCACTGTTTGATTATGGACACAAGTGTGTAAAGGAGATAAAAAGGTGTGTGTATTTGCAAGACAGAAATTGAGCACTGGCAAACAAATCGGCTTGAAACAGAACATCACAAAGGTCTTAGAGGAAGGTGGTTTGTTTTCTCGATTTTTGGGTGTGTAAGTAGTGAGCATGCTTTCAAGCAAATGCAACAAAGTATTTAATAGGTACATGTGTGACAAAGAGCTGGAGGAGAGGTGAAAAGGATAAAGAAAGCAGAGAGGAAAGAAAAGCTGGTTAAAGCTGGGTCATAGTTGCATTATGTAACTTACAGGTCAGGCTATTTTCATATAGCAACACTTTGCTGTCAGTGATTCTGGTGGTATTGGTGATATTACAGTCTGTTTAAACTCATTTAAATTGGTGGGGAGGCTTGGTGCAACAGGAGAAAAAACCTGTAAATATTTAGGAATGCATTTCCTCATGGAGCCATGCAGACTAAAACATGTCTTGTTTTATTGTAGACTATTTAAAATGCTGCAAATGGCAAACTGAAAATGAATGGAAGCAAAATAAAATGAAAACCAACAGCTACTGTTTTTAAGACCAAAATGATAAAAGCCAATTCAAAAGTGGCCTTTCACAGCTGGTTATCATTGTGGGAGACGGTAGAATGGTTAATTATTAATTTGTCAGTGTTGTGATAGACTTAAAAAAAATAATTGATATGGAAACGGCTGAATGAGTGTCTGACAAAATGTGAAGCGTTACGTCTGGCTTCTGGGTTCAGAACAGATTATGCTTTGGGAGAGCGCTTCAGCAGGAAGTACAGCAGGTTTAAGTAAGGAAATGCATACTTTATACTTTTTATGTTAGTTTTCATTGACACTGTATATAACTTCTGCTGATACAAAGACGTATATGTATAAAAGCAAGACTTGCAGAACCACTGCATGGGTTTTTAATATAAATGCCATCCTCCTCACAGCACAAACTGATTTTTATGAGTTTGACTCAGAGGCCGTCTGAGTCGGTGTTTATTTACATGTAGATCCGGCTCAGCTTTTAATTTACTGTTTTTAATTTACTGGGTGCAGGTTTGTCTCAAATCTTCTGCCCTCAAACAACATGTCTTCTGACTTCATTCACCTCACTCATTAAATGCTTGGTGTTCACCTTATGAAGCTAAATATCTTCCTGTTGCTACTTTTGTTCAGGGAGGCTCTCTCTCTCTTCTGCATTTTTCCGACCATAGGAAGTCAAAAAGCACAAACACAACTGGAAAGAAAAAATAGTAAATGAAGTCCAGTGGAAGAATCCAGGGGAAGCAGAGGGTGAGCAGCTGCAGCCGTGCAAACTGTGCCAGAGGCAGGTTTCATTCATGGATCCACACATATCAGATTGTACAAAGATGCAGATCTGACACTTTTTAAGATGCAAGGGTACAGATTTCATAAAAAAATGAATTCTAATGAAGAGAAAGATTTTCTATGGGTTTAATAAATGCTCTTAAAGGACCATTCATATGATCTGTTGCTAGGAAATTAGTAAAATTATCACTATTGAATCATTGAGCAATCTGACTGCTTAAGATAACCACATGTGCATCTTGTTACTTCTCCAGAATGAGCATGTTGTTTTTTTTAACTGCCATGTTTAACAGCTAGGATTTGAATTTCAAACAGCTAATTTTTTGATTAGCCTTTACCTACGTTTGGAAATAAAACTCTGCTCATCTTTCACTGCGACTCATCTCCACCCAGCATGGAGACCAATAGTTAATCAGAGGACATGTTCAGCCTCTGTTTGCACCATGATCTAAACAAACTGTAGGACTAAAATGACATTACTCACTTTTGTCTTGCAGTGTTACAGTGGGATCTTCCTTTCAACTGGAGAGAATAAGTGAGAAAACCCAACAAGCCCAGAGAGCTGATGAGGCAGGCAAAACGAGAGCTCTGCTGCAGCAACGTCCAAAAAAGCCACATCTTTCTGTATGGCCTCCAGAAATAATACATGAGAGAAAGTCTTTGACAAAAAAGAAGACTTTTAAGACATGAAGTCAGTTCAAAGCCGTCTGTGTGGGATGCAACTATTTTTAGACAAAAAACAGTCAAAAGAAGAGAGCGAGAAGAAATGGACCAACATTGAGATGGCTGGTTTTCACATAATTACTTCGCTGTTGTCAGCATTACGTTCTTGTTTCAGTTTTAAATCACAGCCAGGATTTGACTCTGAACTTCAAGATCTCTAAAAAAAATTGAGACGAGGTTCCCGTAATAAGAGTTTGTGAGGCGAAAGCCTCTCAAAACCAGCTTGTAATGGAGGCTGTGGAAGATTAAAAACAATTAAAAACTGTATCTGTGAGTTGTGGATCCTGTAATCTCCTCCACAATTTGTCAGTTAATTGGTGGCAGAGTCTTTTTATTCTGTGCACCATCATTATGGAACAGATAAGGTCTGTTGTTTCATTATTAAGTCAAAAGTAAATACCCATTTGTCTAATTTGGGTTACAAAAATTGAACTGTCGGGATTTATCATATTTAATGTTTTTTAACTGCTTTGAACTTTTTAAAATTTTTGTTTCGTTTTTAAAATCGAAGAAAAACATATACCTTGTTTGAAGAGCTTCACTACATTTCTATCTCTTAGTGTCTCACCAGAGGGAGTACTTCGCAGTGAACTACTTTGCTTCATAGATTTGAAGCTGACAGTGTTTTTATTAGCAGCCATCGTAAATCGCTATTTCACTCTCACCACCTTCTTTTTTCAATCAAAATCAAACATTTTGCCAAAGTTTCACATGGCTAAGTGGACACAGGAAGCATCTCGACCTTGTAGTTGTTCAGTAATGCTACATTTATTAGCATTACTGAATTTTTTTTTTATTATTATTAGGACCTTCATTAGCACAGGTATCATTTACATCAATTAGATCACAACAAACAGCAACAGTGTTGCTTGGATCATCAACTCAGTGAGTGAGTCCATTAACCAAATAGGATCTGGTTGCCAGGATACAGATCTTTTTCCCTTTTTTTTTTTTTTTTTTTACAAAGCATGACTTTAATGTTAATTGCTTAAATGAATTCGGTATCAAGTTAAAGAGACCATTTCATTTTTAACTATTACTCTATAACACAAAGCAATGCATTGGAGCTGTACTAATCAAAGAGCACAAACTCAACAGAAGCTGCATTAGGAGTTAAGATCAAGTATATGGCAGCTTCTAGTACAAAATTATATATAAAAAAACACTAATATGTTTTCATGAAACCTAAACATTAAAATTTCTAAAGAGGAAAATGCTCTCAAATTTGAGCATAAAGTTAGAAGTGGAAAAACAAGTAGTACTTGAGATTTATTGGCAGTGTGATTAAAATATCATTAATAGTTACTGATACATGAAAACTTGGTTTAATCAGGATTTTAGAACAATCTGCATCAAATATATTTTTTGGAATCTGGATGAGATTAAGGATTTTGTTTTGGAGGCAAAAGTGAGAAGATACCTAAAAAATAAGTTCTATTTCATGACTAATTATTTAGTCACACATAGATCTTTAATTTTCTCTCCTGTGAAATAAAATATTCCACAAAAGATAAAATATCTGCACCAGTAATTGTGTTCAAAGAAGTTTTTTTTTTTCTTACATTTACAGTGGAAAATTTCACTACTGCAATAAAAACAACTGATTTCGTTTTCAGGCATCTTCACCAGGGAAACCTTGGTTGGCATGGAGCTTACTCATTTTTAACAATAAGCCTGAATGACTGGAAGCCTCACTGCATATTTCAGGGTTAAGTATGAGTATTAAAGCTAGCCACTTAAATGAGTACTGTCAAGTACAAATGTGCGACACAACGAGCAAGAGGAAGGAGGTTAAAGAGTGAATTACAGCCTGACTCGTCTGAGCGCCTGACCTCTGAACCATTTACAGCACGTTTGTCGCAAACACCCTCCAGTTCACTGGCATCGAGTCTCTGGCTGCCAAACTCATTCTTCCTTTCCTTGGTCTTTAAAAGAAAAAGTGTTCACTTGCTATCTCTGCAACATCAGGAACCCAGTTAGCACTGTGTTCACACAAACAGACAAGCATTATAACGAGTCATCATAAAATCGGGCTCTAAGAAAACTGATTAATATATGTATATTATTATGTATATTATTCCTGTATGTGTTTTCGTACATCCTTGTCTTCTTCATGTGTTATTCCCTGTTCCATTCCAATTCAATTCACACAATGTATTAATTTGTTTTACTTCTTTGCATGTGTGTATCACACAGGCTGTTTCCATCTGGTGTGAATTTCAGGCCAACAAACACATTTGATGTTTTTAAGAATTATTTTCCTGGTTGTATGTTGCCCCAGCTGTCATGTTTGGTGGTGGTAGCATCATGCTGTGGGCCTGCTCCACCGTCAGTTGTTCTGTGTTTCACGCAGAGTGTATGGGGCATTAAAATGACATGAACAACCTCAGAATCCTTCAACTTCTGATCAAATTAACAGACAGAAACAAATGAGTTTTCCAACAGAATAAAAATTTCAATCACGCCACAAAAAACAACATGGTTTTGGATAAATTAGGTTCCCGTTAAGCTTCTGTAATGAACCTAGACTTTTTCAAATAATGTATGAACTATGACAAAAAGAATCAGTCGTTTTGGAAAAACTGCAACAAATTTGATTTACTCAAGTTTTAATCTTGAGTAAATCAAAGAAAACTATTGAAAAAAATGTTTATTTTTAAATTAAAACTGATATATTAAGTTATGATATCCAACTATCCAGGATGAAAATGTTATACATTACCAGTGCATTAGATAGCACCAGTTTTATTTTCTTATTTTTGGATCAAGCCAACGTTTCGGCATTTGTGCCTTTTTATTTTGCTCCTTTTGAAAAGGAAAACAATAACCTCCCTGATAACCTTTAGAAAACAGAATTCATTAGAAGGCAAGCTTGTGGTTTTCATGTGAAATAAATAACTGCAGCCTCTTGAGGCTTTCTGATGGCAATCTTCATAACATATCAATAGCACTTATTATGCTCAGAGGAGAGTCAGAGGTGAAGCTAAATTTCTTCTTTATGAAGAGTAGAGGTGATTGGCTTATAGAAAACCTGATGCAAGTTGCAGATTTGAGTTTGGCTATGAAGCTGTTGACACTGAGAGGCTGTCATGTTGAATACCGTCGTGTCTTTTATGTACAGCATCTATAAACACAAGAGATTTATACGGCAGCTGCAGCAATTGTTGGGGAAATTACAATCAGTGCAGGGAGCAGGCAGAAATGTGTGTTATATGTCCTATAATACAGTTGAAAAGGCTAATGCATCCTGCAGGGGATCTCTGATCATGCATGCACCAATCTACGTTTTACATCTGTAATGCCGTCAGAGATGGAGAAAGATTGCTTCAGACCGGCCAATCAAGTTGGCAATTAGTTGCATTAGACATTTCCGTAGGAAGGCAGTTAAAAGGCATGCAGATTAAAATGAGCTGCTGCTAATCTCAATTCTGTGAGCATTTTGAGAGGAGGGAATTATTATGCTCCCAGAAACAGAAAGCCTCTAAAGAAAAGGTTCTGTAAAATCACATTTCAGATTCCCTGAAGACATTTTGAAGAATCCGTAAAGCATGGGACCTGTGATTCTCACATGCTGCAGAAGCACAGAACGGTTCTTTCAGTTACACAGGAACCTGATGGTCGCAGTCAAAAGCTCCTTTGTTGGAAACGGTGGAAACCTTTCACTATAAATGGATACATTCTGAGTAATTCAGTTAGCACTGTTTTGTATGAGCAGTTCCAGTTTCTCTCGCACAACGGAACTATCTCCACTTTACTGTAATATGGACAAATAAGCAGCAAGTGTTTGAAGACAAAGCGAATTAAATAACTTAATCACAATTTACTAGATTTTATTTTCTTTGAAAACACACACATGAAATCCCACACATGAACTAAACTAAAAAATCTGCAAATACTTGAGATGAACCATGTTAACTTTATGGTTTTAGACCAACCTAATCAGTTATTTAACCTTTCATATTTCTGCTGTAAAACTCCTTTGCAGCATCAAAAAATATGTAATTGTGATTGCAGAACTGAATGGCAATATTGATCGTTACATTTCGTTTTTTGGTTCATAAAGTCCTCAGAACTCTGTCTTTAGCATCTGAGCAACCAAAAATCGGCATTGAGTGAAGGCTTTGGAGGCAGTGGAAGTCCATCCAACAGGCCAAATTTTGAAATATAATATTTTATCAAATATTGATTCAAGCTATATTAAAAAAATTGACTAACCATCCCTGAAATTTCAATGCTCTATGCTTTTTCCAATGACATTGTGTCTTCCAATGTAGATACGCATCAGTTTGACATGAATATAAAGCATCAGTTGGTAATATGATGGTAAAACAACCTAATTCGTAAATTGTGATATTTCAATCATTCCAGTCATTTTGTGGGACTTAGCATTTCAGCATGCTGCTGCCTACCCTTTAGACATGGGTTCACTAGGTTCTGTGAACCATTGGATACCTGTGAAAGAAGCTGGCTGGGTAGCAGCTGGCAACAAGAGGCGGACAGTAAATGACTCCTAGGCACTGGGAATAAAACAAGCAGCTGCTGGGGCGGTGGGTGGTTTGGCCCGTCTCTGAAAGAAGCTAAGCTGTGATTATCACAATGCCAATACAGTGATTTTAACCAGAACAACTAGCTGACTCTTAGTGCAAATTAACTCCTGTCGCCTATAGCATGAAACCGTAACAGAACCGTAGCATTTAAATGTCAATGTTTCTGCGTTGAATGTATTTAGATGACATGAAAATTAGCCAGTAGCTTTAAAGCTTATATCCAGGTCGACAGTTCATTTGAAAGTTTGTCTACATTCGGTATGTGGTAAAAAGAAAATTACATTTACAAACATTTCACCCGTTGGCAACTGTAAAAGGAGAATTACCTTAGGTAATACATGTTTAACCTTTCAGGATTTCCTTGGGGATATGCCACACTTCAACTTTGGAATTACAAAGACAGGACCACTTAGCTGCAGAATATTTGACTAAAAACTGAAATTAAACTGATTTTTATTAGTTCTGTTGCTTTACAGAGTTTCCAGAGACAAATCAGAAACCCTCCAGAGAACGAAAAGTCTAACACGCTAAATTGCCCTTCGGAACCTGTTGAGTGATTTGCCAATTTCTACAGGTTTGACAAGACTGCTTTATACCAGGTTGTAAGCTCCCCCTTGTAGATTATAGACCACAGTAGCTTCATGGAGTCAAAACGTACAAGGCCCTTCTTGGAGAGATCAACTTGTTACACAAGAGAGAAACTCATATCTCTGCTCCTGCAGGGAATCAATAATTGCACAGTTTCCATTCAAAATTGCATGTGTGCAGCAGAATCTAATTTAACTGCACCTGCAACCTGAAACATGCTACATTTCTTAATGAAAATCTCTTATTCATGTCGTATAACACAGCTGCTGAAATGGAGGCTTATTTTAGCCAACGCAGGACATTTGATGAAAAGATGCATTAAAATGCATCATGCTGTGATGCACACTGTTGGCGCAGGCAGACATATGGCCCAGCAAGGGAGCTGAGTCATGTCAGTGGGCTGGATGTGGGCTCTTTGTAGGTCAGAGGTAAGTTGTTGCCATGTCTGCCAGAGAAATGACGAACATCCAGCAAGTCAATGAAAGAACAAGGGGAGACACTAGAAAGGCATTGAAGATTTTAGCTCTCACTTTCATACATACTGGAGTTCAAGAGAACATTTCCTCACAGGTCATGTGTTAACACTGCTGTAGTTTTATATATAAAACCCTCTACAACTGAGTCTAAGTGAATGCATATGTTGCCTTGGAGATAGCCCAGGGCAGAATTTGGTATGTGCTTCCACTCGGCAACTTGATCCATTTTAACGAAAGCAGCCTGAGAAATCAAAGTCATAGGGATCACTTCTTCTGGGCAACATTTATTTCTTATATACCGTCTTCACCAGGTTTAAACACGAGTCTGCTTTCTGTTTTGTTTTTTTTAATAATCATCACTCCACTGATCACCCATCCATCTTTAGTAAAACAGATACATCTATTTTGTTGTTAAACTTTACACTCTCTTCTCCTCTAACACAGGCATCCCTGCAGACGCCTAAATCCACTGAGATGGAACAAAGACAATAAGTGCAGAGACAGGCTGGAAGGAATAATATTATGTTTATAAGAGAAAAGCAGTTTTAAAGAACGGAACAGGCAGAAAGACATTGTAAAATGATATTATAAACTATATGAACTGCTTAATTTGGTCCTATGGAATGACTGATTTTACCTTTTATGTGGCCCTTAATCCTTGCTTTGTGTTACAAATACAACTTGTGACACTGATTCTTATAAAACTGTATAGAGACAAGCTGACTTCTCAGGCTGAAGTAACTCTGGTGTGATATTTCAATCTAAATCAGAATCCTTTGCTTCAATAACAACAGAATAGCTTTCAGAAATTCATTCGCCATTATTGTTTGGTAAAGAACGGTATGAGGAGATGAACAACTCAGATTTTATTCGTAGTGCTGATGCTGATGGCGTACAACACCTCCATTCACATTTGGCGGCGCACTGAATGTTTTAACTCACAGCTGTGCAGGATATCGCCGTATCCCCGACTGAGGGAGCAGAGAAGTGACTCGTCTTTGCAGGTTTATGACAAAAATGTTTTGCAGACGAGGCCATTGTTTTGCATTCGGCCTCAACAGCAGCATGATGGGATGCATATAGCAGCTGCACTGGAAATAAATGGAGAACTGGCAGCCTGGAGTAGGAGTGAAAAACCTCTGCAAAACACTGAAAACTATCTGTGACGAAAATGGAAGGTCATGGTGTGATTTTATTAAGTTTTGTGTGAAGACGGACTAAAGGAATGTTCATTTAAATGTTTTATATCAGTGGATATGATTTCACACCAAAGTCCCAATAAAGCACAAGATCCTATGACTGTAGGAGGGGCTGTTCAAGTGTAGGCTTGCTTTAATCAAATAAAACGATAATTTAGCAGATCTAACTGCTGCTACTGACGTTAGATCTGTCAAACAGCTTTTTCACATGTTTTTCTAGCAAGGGATGAACAGGTCTGAACCATGGTGTTTTCTTAATGTTAGATAAGAGATGACGCAAAAACACAGACAACGTGCATCCCTGGAAGAGCCCTGCTAATCACAGAGAGGTCATTAGTGGCAATGAGCAAAATGATTTTAACGATACTGCTCGCAGATGGGGTTTTTTTTGTTTTTCAGACCTGCCACAGTGCGTATTAAAGCGTGCTGCAAGTGCGAGCTTATCATGAGATTGGCTCTCTTAGGAGAGCTTCAACAAGCTTCTTAGTTGGTGCCAAGAGCTGGTGACATCATGCTCTATTTCTGGCTTTCAAATGGAGCATCAAGAAGCTAAAAGGTATCCATTAATGGGGACCAGCTGCATTGTAAGGAAAAAATAAATAAATAAAACAACCAGTCAATACCAGAATCCTGGCTGAGGACTCGGCGGAAGCTTTAAAATAACCCAAATCGAATCAGAACCTTTTTATTCGACATGCCATTGTTGGAAATTAATGTTTAAATCCCAGATAATCCTCAACCAGAGAGAACTACTGGTTTACATTTTGAGATGCTGAAGCATGCATCTTGTTAATACGCTGCATTTATCACAGCTGGAATCAAACTAACCAGGCTTTGGCTTTTGCGGGTAAAATTACATTTCCAGGTCAGCATAGTAAGGAGCATTAAGTATTGGTCTTAACCTCATTTCTTTCTGCTCACTTTAGAGGATCTCGGGGGACCAGTCCTCTAATTCATTCAGGCAAAGCCAGCAAAGAGTGTGTGTGAGGACAGGATAATGTATGTGTGTGAGGACGAAGGTTTGAGAATTTCTTGCCTCAGGCTCTGAGTCATAACCAAGTTTTTTTCTCCGCAGTGATGCAAACAACACCCCGCTCTGTTCCCACCTACACAAATATAGGCTCAAACACGTGCACGTCTGCTCACAGGAGGAGATGACATCAAAGAGCGCCGAGTGCATCAAACTCAGCGATGTAATTTCCAATTAATCAGGCTTTTTGGGGAGAAACAAACCATAAAATTCTATTTTTTTCCATCTAAACAATGAAAACGAGAAATTTGAAACAATGAGAACGCAACAAATGTTATTCAGTTTTGTCAACACAGGCAGTGTGGAAACATCCATAAGATTTGCTTTGTCTAACAGTGCATGTGATTAATATTTGCTAAATTCCAAAGTGATTTTGTATTAATATTTTTTTAAAATGAGTTTTACTTTTATTTTCATAATTTTTCTGAATTTTTTATATACATTTAAGAAACGGCTTGCTGTTATTGGTGTGTTTATCGTCTGAAAATGTAATAAAAATAGAAAAAAAAAAGGTCAAGCCTGTTATACATCAGTAAAGATGTTCGTTTTTACAAATCTCTGGCCAACTGATTGGTGCGGCAGGGCTCATATGGGTGAAGGCTGTAAACAGAAACCTTTTGGAAAAACAATAATCAGTTATCAGGAGTTATTACTTTTTCAGAGAGCCATGTTTGCTTTGTTAGCTTTAAATAAATAACATCACCGTTTTAAACTTTGTTCTATTTTTAACCCTACTTTGATGATCAAACTGAAATATTTAATTCTAAAACTGAGTTTTCAATATTTATCTTCATTATTTTATCTGCAATTTAGGCCATTTAATATTCTAAACGTGATGATTCATTATTGTCAAGGACATGGCATTACTTGGAACAAAATTTACCAAGCTGTGCTTTGAGATTTATGATAAAATGAATGAGTTTTTAACAGCTTACTGTTGATATAACAGTAATTATATTTCATCATTTCGATTTTATAGTTTGTCCCAAATTTAGCCAGACTTTGTATGGCTTCATCTATCTAAATCTAGACATAACTAAGCTAACGCGCGCACACAACAGACTTCATACTAGAAGAAAACATATTTATTGACATATAGTATTTTATTTACAAAGTAATTAAAAAAGGCAAACTCTCATTAAAAAACACCAGTTTTTTTTAATTAGCTGCTATCTCTCTCCATCTCCATTCACATTGGATGCCGCAAATACTCAAGAGTTCTCTGTAACAGTTGTTTTATTTTTTATTAATTGTTAGTATTATGCGAGACACCAACTTGAGCAGCTTAGGAGAGATAAACGAAATACAAGACACCCGACATCCTCGTAAGAGGAATTTACAAGGCAGCCTGTGCTTAGCATGTCAGCTGGAGAATATTAATAAAAGCTGACGAGGGTTTGGCTGCTTATGAAGCTGAAAAAAAAATATGCAAACTCCTAAAATTAGATAACAATCAGCCAGTAAGAGGGACGACACAGTCTCTCCGGGGACAGCGAGAAGGACGAGGCTTTCTGTTGTTAGATGGGGGTTTGATGAGACACAGTGACAATTATGGCAAAGCAGTCGAGAGGTTAGGGTCAGATGAGAGAGCAGTGTGTCAGTAAGCTGGAAAAAGTGGGAGTAAGGGGTGAAATTAGAGGCTGTCTGCAAGATGGCAGGTCGTACCGAGGAGGCCGTCGCAAAAATCACATCGCTTTGCATTTCTAAATCGTATTAAGTTGCTAACTGAGGTTGCATGAGTGACTAGACATCACGTGTTTTATTTCTTTGGTCACCTCTGATTTTGTCAGTTTTCTTCTACAGTTCAGTACTTTAGTTTTAGTTTACTCGTTAATTTGATTTAATCTTCCTTTTTTTGTTTTCCATGCAGTCCAAGTCCTTCCCTACGTATCAGCAGCCCTCTCTGGTTCACAGTCGTATCATTTCAGTTGTCTCTGTTTGAAGCTTAGTTCTGTTAAGAGTTGTGTGTCTGCAGAGCCACAGTGTGTTTTTGGTTTTTCAACACAACAAATACAACCGTGGTTAAACAAAAAACTACCTCTGTCAATTCAAGGGTTTCGTATCTTAGGAGACTTATCGTCATTATAGTCATCATTGTTAATGGTCATAAAGCACCGTTTGGAATAATTATTAGGTAATTGAAAGCGTTATGAAGTTGAATTTGACATGCTAATGTAATGCTTAGCTAATTGAACAACAGAAATATGACATTGTTTAAAATGTTGAAGATCACAAGGTGATGGATGCAGTTTATCTTACATCTCTGCAGCTTCCACAAGATGTAAGAGGGAAAATTCAGACTAACTGAAGCCAAATGCACTCATCATCACTTATATTCATAAAATTGCAAGTTTGACTGCATACACTGCAATAGTTGCCAAAGACTCATTATGCATGGCCCCACATTAGGCATCAAGGATTTGAAGTCACGAGAACTTTACACCGCATTATTTCTATGATGCCACAGTGACCAGTTTTCTCCAGCTGTGCTGTTCACTGCTTTTACAGTCAAAAGATCCTGCGCTTTATTGTGGTTTTCACTTTTTTCCTCACAAACAAAGCAGCTGCTTAGAAAGAACAGAAGAAAAAAAAGGGAGGATATTCTGCACTATATTCCAGTTATCTTAAAGCTAATACAAAATGTTGCTGGTGTCTGGTCTATGTTTTATCTTTGTGTATATTTCAAAATAACTAAACAAAAGCCAAATATACATTATTATAAGTGTAATGTGGTCCATTATTTTTGCAACGATATAAATACATACAGATTTGCTACTACAAAAGAAAGTCATTACATCCTGTCACATGTTTCAGGTTTAATCCAATTTTAGGGTATTTTTTCTGAAGCTATTGTTTCCATACCTAATGCTCAAACATTACATAAACATTTCTCAAAAGCAGATTCAGTCTTCCAGAAATCTGACCACTGTTAGGTGAAAAATAGTCAACCTTATCTCGTCTTGGTACTAAAATCTTTATGGTCATTTTTATTATAGTATAACTGGAGAGAAATGCACAAAGTGCACTGCTTATGTGTGAATAAAAGTTGTCTGCTGTTGGCTTTAGTCTCAAACAGCCCCCTGTGTTTTGTTTCAACCTACAAAATGGATTTCTTCCCCCTTATGTGTTGTTTTATATCCAACTGATTTCTACAAGTTAGGCTGTGTGTTGAATATCTGAGACAGGGCTGAAATAAATAAACACCCAGATGCTGCTGCCTTGTTAGGCTGATCTATGTTCCTGCTACTTAGCCACTTCACAGCACTATTACAGTCTGGTGCGCTGATCACAGCGAGATAATTACATCTGCTACACGGTCGTGAACAGTCTCCTCCCAGATAGCAGTCGCCCGAAACCATCTGCTGGACGCCGGTACCAGCAGCGACTCACCCACAGGACTAGGCCCGTCTCATCTGACCCTAACCTTTGGAGAATATTGATCAAGTATCTGTGATGGAGCCATTACAGTCACTCTGTATGGCTCTGCAATGCGTTTATGTGCCAAGAACCTGTCCGGGTCCCTGCTGAAGATTGAAGGAGTTAAAGGGAAAGACGAAAAACGAGGCAGAACTAGGCAGAAAAAAATATACGGGTTCTACTTTTTAAATCAATATTTACAAGCAAGAGAAATGGTTCAAATGTGTTAATCACAGTGTTAACACAGTGAATTGAGAGGCATTAATAAAACTTTAACTTTTTACATTTTGTCATCTTGATATCTGGGTTTTAGTTTTTCTTAAGAAATATCTCAAAGTGGCTTGAATTTGGATTAATATGACCTCAAATAAATCCAATGTAAATATCTGCCTCCTAAAATCATTTATGTTCCATCTGTGCATACATTATTAAAAATATAAGGGTATAAATTCAGCTGTTCTGCAATGACGTCATAGGTTTGTCAGATAATACTCAACAAACATCATGAAGTTGAAGCGACACAGAAAACAGGACAGAAATACAGTTGAAGTTTAGGTTGTAAAACAAAAAGCAAAACGTTAAACATACTGCACTGATCCGTCATCTGAAGAACCACCTGAACTCACAGGACAGGAAAGTCACGTAAAATCCATATGAAACACATTAACAGCTGCGGTTGTAACTTGAGAAATGCAGAAACAGTTCAGAGCGCTGATCCTCAACAAAGCCGCTGTGTACAGAACCAAAAATGTTGTTTTTCTGCATGACATCGTCAGTCTCAGAGGTACACTCATGTATTCTGAAGATTGTCAGCACTTGACTTTAGAGGAGTCGGCCATCGTAGCTTTTCCTTTTCCAAGGCTTGTCCTCTCGTCCTGAGGAGAATCAGCCACACATCTAGCCTACAGGCGCCGTGAACTGGGGCACAAACAATAACAGTAATCATGGAAAATCATGTGCTGCTCCGGCGGAGAAGACCAGCTGACTGGCTGCTGATGCCCTCGGGGTTTGCAGAACAAGCATCGGCGAGAGAAACGACAAGCAGAGAAACGAAGGGAAGACGGTGGATGGATCCAGCTCACCATCCATCTTCTGGACAAGCTTAGTCATCTTTATTTCTACACACAGCTCTCGTCAGACGCTCTTCCTCCTTCCTCTCACTGAACCGACATGCACTCTGTATTCACTAATCACCACCAGAGAGGTCCACAGATTATCACAATCCGTTATAATAAATGCTAATTTTGGGATGTAAGCATAAAAAGGCCTATATTTAATCCTTTCGAGGGATTTCACTGCATCTTTTTTTTCTAAAAAACTATAAACTATAATGAATTAAACTATAATTTTGATGCCAAATTTAATCAGCAACCATGGCAGATATGTGCAGAAAACAGACAGGACCGGTGCGTTTTACAGCAGGTGCCCAAGCTATGAATGAGAAAACCACAGATCGATCTCTGTTCTATACAGCAATTTGGTCCAGTCTTAGCTTTCACCACAGCTGTGATGTTGGCCGGTGTCTCATTACTGCATGACTGGCCAGATAACAGCACTCAGATCAACATTTGGAGGCTGTAAGGTCATGCTGAAGGTGCAGAGAATCTCCATAAACAAGAGTTTTAAATACTCTAAAATGCCGGCATTTTAGAAGATGTCTGAATCGAAAACTTTACGGAACAGTTCCTTGGAAAAAAAATTTTTAAATCATAATCCTTGAACATTTCCACATTTTGTCACCTCACAAACATAATTCTCAGTGTATTTATTGATATTTTTTGTCGATTTATTTTTTCCCTTCCACGTCAGCGACGGCTGCAATGTGACAATAATAGAAGTTTATGCATTAAACCCAACTGCAGCCATCATTGAAGTTTGTGCTTCCGTCACCTTCTTAGATATAAATATCAGTCTCTGCTTGTCCGAACACCTGCTGACCATTTATGTGGACGCACACAAAGAGAAACTCTGCAAAACATCTGTCCAATAGGTGATAAGACGTGTATTTCTGAGGACTGCAGCTTGGTGGCAGTGAGGAGGATTAGCTGCAGCAGAGGTCTTCATGAAACTGTGTTTGGCAATAGGAAACAGCCAGCATGGGAAGCTGGCTGTGGCCCGCGGGGCCTTTCTACAGTAATGCACAGATGAGTGCTCCGGAGAATGTTGTTGGTCCGCCAGCTCGCTCGTCTGTGACACGACAGGGGTCACAGTGGGATGAAGGAGGGTTGCATCGTACTCCAGGCAACGGTTTGTCTACGCGCTCTGTGTGTCTTTTCCTTCCGCTTCCTCAGAACCGAGTCCATCGAGTACAAGTGAGAGCGAAATAATTAAAAGGAACAAGAAGCGGCGTCACAATCATTTAAACAACCTTTAGCTGTCACGCAAATAGTTTTCAGTGCTCATTTTAAATTATTTTAATGCTATATTTAGCCTTTGATTATATATTAGAATTTCCTCTGATGCTATGGTGATCTGCTGGGTTTCACACGCAGGCTAGTATACGACTAGATAGCTGTTTAGCTACTGGATGTAATAAAGGCAAATAAGGTGTCAGATTTTATGGAATATTGTTGGAAAAAGAAAATCCAGAGAGAAAGAAATTGTGGATTTGTGTCATTAGGTCATGCTTCCTTATCCGAGTAGGGCACAGAATGGCAGCCATACATTTTTTTATGCATACATAAGGCAATGCGACTAGATATCAATAGAAAGCGGCATTCAACTGGCCTTATAACCGATTCCTTCTATCACAAGATTCATAACACACCAATAAACTTGTTTTATTTTAAAAACAAGCACTGTAATTCTGAGCAGAAATATGAATCAACAGCCAAGAAGAGTAATTGTGAAAACGGGAGGTTCAAATTTGTTTCAGCTGGTGCTGCAATGCAACATCTCACATAGTTTTGCAATGCGTCTGTGTTGCTGTCAGACGCATCTGCAACCGCGGCTTTCTCAACTTACCCAAAGTGTGCATTTAATTAAAGCGTTGATTATGCGTGGAGATTGATTTTTAAGTAGACATTCACAACAGCTCTTCTGCAATAATTGCAGTGACTTGTAAAGCTAATGGTGGCTTCTGCCATTCCTCAGCCTGGCAAAAACAAAAATGGAAAATATAAAAGCCTGAAGATGAGGAGGGGAATGGATGGGTTCTGCTGGATTGTTATGCATGAAATTGAGGATGGGAGGGGAGTGTCCCTGGAAGCGTCTAGTGGGGATGGCAAATGTCACTCCCATCAGACGAAAGTGTCACAGTGAGCTGGAGAGCCGTGACCTCTGATGGAAAATGAAAAAAAAGGGGGAAAAGAAAGACATAGGGCACAACAGCACATAACAGAAAAGCCAAAGACGGCAGAAACAGAGAAATGAAGGAGAGGTGGGGAGACCGACAGGAAAAAAGGACGTTTATGGTGCATCTAATCATGCTAGAGCTCTAGGCTTTAGAAACAAGGGAGTGATATCAGTAAAAGCACATTTGCAGGCTGTCTACTGCCTAAATGAGGCCGGTTCTGTCCAGAAAAAAATCTGCTTCTTCTCATCCATCACCTCCACTGCTACCAAATAAAAGAGAAGGACCTAAAAGCAATCTACTGGGCTCTAATTCAACAACAAGTCTACGGAAAATATGCAATAAACATTAATTTTAGCGATTTCCACACATAGCAGCAAACATTAGTTTAATTCACACAACACCCATGCAGTAGTGTTGGCTGCTTCCATCACATTTAAATAAATAATAATAATAATAAAAATAAAAAAGCAGAAAACTCTGTTGAAACATGTCCCTGGCAAAAAGCCTCTGTATGATTACCAAGGCTTAAAAAATGGCATCACAAACCATTTAACTAAGATGGAGATTATACAGGCCAATAAGTAAACAGCAGATTAATTAACAGAATGGTTTGTGCCAGGACATTTCTAGCAGGATGTCACTGACAGCTAATTTAAGCCAGACACCAGGAGAGGCGCTTGAGCAGTATGTCAGCTCTGTCATTACACTATGACGAACAATACATCACAACACTGATTTACTGCCAGGGCAGATCAGAGAAATTGTCTGATAATGGAAATGTTATTTCACTTTGACAGGACGGAGCACCTTGGCCGGGGTGTTAAGTTGTGGTAAATTCTCCGATGCTGCAGATCTAAATAAGCTATTTCAAAATAAAAACACTGTGTGTCTCTCAGAAAGATATACTTTTCATGCTAAACAGATTAGCTGTTTGAGGTCATGGATCTTTAAAACCATGTGGATTAAATGTGATGCATCACATGTGAACAGAGTCTATTCTCTGTCTACAAAAAAACTCCCGAGTGTCCAGGAGTCAGAGTGAAAAGACTTACTGGATCTCTTTAGAAGTGCTAATCTCCACTTCCCAAAGGAAATATTATGCAAGATCTTTCTCTTTCCTCACATTGTGCAAAAATGAACTAAGTGCACCAACATTTTCGTCTTATCACTGTGCTCTACGCAGATTTGATTCACAGCCTCTGAGCTACCAACAAAGACAGTGATAGCTCTGTGACTGTCTAGTTATATGAGGGTTAGCAAACTTCACAACTTCAGGGATTGACTACAGTACTAACCTAAACACAGTGGGATCTCCCAAGATAGAAACATCAAGTGTTGATGTCATTTAAGGCATAAAATGGAGAACCCGTATTTAAAAAATGACAGAATTCCCTTTATATGCAGTGATATAATCTTAATATTATTGCAACATTTAAACAGCAAATAACCCAGGCCCTGCTTAGAGTGACTCTGGCTTCTCAGAGAATATAAAATAATATACTGCTGCAGTCATAGCAGCATTCAAACATAATATTCAACAAAACATGCTCATATATTTTGGAATGTCAACTATTTCATTTCGATTAGCTTGAATTCAGTTAGCATGTAGAAGTCAAAGGGAATGCTCCAGTCCAATGACGCAAAAACTCATTACTAAAAATGTTCTTAAACAAAATTTAATAAAAAAAACCCTATATAAGATTAAGAAATTGGTAGTAACAACAAATAAATGACTCATTCATGCATGCACACCATTCAGTAACAAACTTCAAATCTCCAATCTTCTGCTCCGTCGCCGTGTCCTACCTGTGGCAGGGCGGAGCTGAGCTGGCGCTGCAGGGAGTCTCGGTCGTAGATCACGTCCTGCAGATGCTGCTGAGCCAGTCCCAGGCTCTCCTGGGTCTCCCTCAGCGTATCCAGGAGTCGGTCCCTTTCGTCCAGCATGTTGACCATCAGCTGCTCGAAGTGGGAGTCCGGATCCGAGGCGCTGCTCTGCGAGCCGCGCTGGCTCAGCGCCGTGTCCTCGCTGATGGTGGGCATCACTTCGCACATCATCTTGGCTCTGGTCAGGAGAATGAAGAGTTGAGTTTAACCAAAGATTAAAGCGCCTTCCATAGGACATGTAATTTTTTTTTTTTTTTTTTTTACCATTAATTATGCCAAAAATTATTCTTTTTCTTTTTATGCAAAGGATAAAAGCTCTACTACTGTTTGAGACAACCCAAACAAAGAGCTCACTTGACAGAGTATGCACATACAGTTCTGAGTAAAGCAAACATATGTGTGTGAGTTTAGTGAGAATATCCACATGCTGTTGTTTAAACTGCTGTGCGTAATTGCTCGGGCCCAACACAGTTGGAGCTTGGCTCAGCATTACATCGGTACATCTCAAAGCTCACAGAGACGTCTTGGGATGCTGGGCATTCTGCCCTAGATTTCACGCTTGTGCTGTTTATTGGGGCGGCTCAGATCAAGTTACATAACACACTATATCCACGCTATAGCGGATACGGGAGTCCATATTCCGAGCTCCCTGCAGGGCCTTCCGATGCGCAGGGAGCCGTTCTCACCGGCGGGTTGGTGAGTGAGACAAAACTGTGTTTGCATCAGTGAACGTCATAATCATAAGATGAAGCAATGAGCCACAAAATGACACACATTATGAATAATTCAACAGTTTAAGAAAAAAAAAAAAAACATGGAGGGAGAACAAGTGGATGTTCTGTTTAATAAAGTGGAGCTAGCTTAGCTGGCTTACAACTGAAAAAGATTGGCTTGTTTAAAACAGAGTGAATGTATGTTCCAAATACACACTTTACTTACTTATGAAGGAAGTCCTCATATAGATGTTTTTATGTTTTGAACTTGCTAATACAGTAAAATGAGAAAGGACTTCAGGAGGAAAATATAGTTTTACATCCACTTTGCCCAGCTGAGTGGTGTTACACTAACGAGCCACTCACCAGGAGGTTAAAGGCACAGTGTCAAATTTACTGTTAGCAGAGGTAGAAAAATATGTGACTTTAACAGAGGTAGTTATTTATCAACACACCTAAAATATTCTGAAGTTGAATATTTATCTGAGTTCACAGATTGGAAACTGCACAACACTGGAAAACATGACAAAGCAAAAAAACATGCTGAATATCAAAATGATTATATTTTTCTCGCCCTTTATTCCTGAAATTGAGTTATGAAGACTTGGATGGGACACCTTTACTCAAAAATAGTAAATAGTAAGCCTGTACATATCCTAAAACATGTTTCCACCAGAGCAATAATGCTTTCATTTCTTCTTAAAACGTATAGTTCTCCTCTCCTGACATCTCAAATGTCTCATTTCGTCTTTGGAAGCCAGACGTTCAGCACGCAGGCGACCATGTCCTCAATGTCCAAACGAGCTGGACGAATTCAGCTCTACTTATTCCCCGTGCTTTGACCTAAGCCAGGTGTATTTAGTGAAATTTCAACATCCAATTGAAGCGCCCTCGTTCCCCCGTGGACGTGCTACAGCGTACGGCTCTGTGCCTCGGCGTTTTCTGGCATTAAGACGGGCTCTCCCATGTCTTCTCGGGGCGCCGGGCCAGGCTCCTGACGGCTCCCCATTCAGACACCATCCGCTACTGTTCAGACCAGAGAGACTGTGTCTGCATGCTGTAGCTGGACTGGCTGCTCATGTAAGCCTTTCGCTTGGGGAGGAGACTTGTTGGCAGGGAGGCTAGGACATTGGTTCTTGAATTTTAAGTAGAACAAAGTGATTTATTCGCGTACATGACTCAGTGCTTGAAACTGTGTAAAACATGGAAGTGTTTGATTTTATTACTTCTTTGAAATCCTGCATGGTTTAGTACATTTCAAACGGAAGCATTTAAGGCGCCAGCATGTGTAATAACACCTGGCATATAATAATACTGGAATATTTGTGTACGTAAATCAAAGTGTTGTGCAGATGCTTGTATGCAACTCGGCTCATAAGGTTCCTTTTTTCACCCCTTTTGTTCAGATCTCAGTCTCTCCTAACCTTTCAGTGCAGTGAATCCTCATGATTTTATTATATACATTTGTTAGTTTATTTAGCTAAATCAAAGATTCAGGAACAACCTCCACAAAAAATTGCCATTTTGTAAGAACATTTGATTCATTTACTGAATGGTTCTGCTAAGATATTGTATATTAAGAACATGCAGGTGAATTCAATAAACCAGAAAATTAAAAAAAACAATTATTTCACCAATTCAACTCAATAGAGAAGCTCATATTACATTAACTATACACAGAAATAAATACTTATTTTCTAAGAAACTAAGTTTCTAATAAAATTTCCTAAGCCCAATAAAAAGTCTCTTCTCCATAGATCGTTTTGTACTGTGTTTTTCCTTCCACTTAACTTTACAGTGAAATACTTTAAGACAGCCCTGGGTGAACAGTCACCTAATTTAGGGAATACCTTTTCTAGACCTTGCAGAGTTAGATTCTGGATAAATATTAAATCAGCCGTCTTCCCTGATTTTTGTTTATTTACCAGCCATAATTAACGTACCTAAAGGGGTTTTACGTTTTGAATTGAATTATTGAAATACGTTAACATTTCAATGATATTCTAATTTAGCCACACCTACAGATACATGACAAGCAAGAAACTTGTGTGATTTTGTCATGTTCAACGGATCAGAAGAGCTGAAGGTGGAAAAAGAACTGCAAATGCATAAACATGCAAAATCATTGGGATTTTCACTCCATGCCATATGCCAATCAGTGAATTATTCAAAGGCGTAGGAGAGTTCCCCTCCCCGACCAGAGCGGCAGATCCAGAGAAACTTTCTTGCCTTGCAGCCTTATAAAACTCAGAAATCTGACACCAGATAAAAGTTAACTACTAAGCACACTTTGATTCAGCTGATGTGGAACTAGTAGTTAACATTTTAAAATCGTACATTAAGCCAATGTTCCGTTTTCTATTTTTGGACTTTTTCCACTTGGTCATGTTGCAGCTACAAATTTCAATGCCATCCATGTGAGGTGGTGCCACGGTTGTCTACATTAATTGCAGGTATAAATGTGGAGAGCACAGCATGCGTATGTAATCAACCCACTTCTTTCTGATGCCCCTAAATAAAATCCCGTGCAAGCACTGACAATGTGATTCTGATCCAAATCTAATGTAACTTTAAACTGTTTTTCTTATTCACTATGATGGTGTAATATTTGATTGGAAATTGGCCACGTCTCTGATATGTGTATCTTCATTTTACACCAGGGCTGCATAAAATATTCTGAATATGTTGTCATTGAAATATCAGTATGCATAATATTATTAGCACAACAGCTGTTTGGAAACTTAATATATTTTGGCTATTACATTCCAAGTGTCATAAATACATTTTGCATGTTAAGATATTCATCTTGTTGGATGGATTCTCTCTTTCCCACACCTGGCACAGATCACAGCTCCCTGCATGCTAAAGGTCACAGACAGAGCTGGAAGTACACGAGAACTTCAATCTACGTCATCTTTGCATTATTTCACAATTATATCTAGTCATATGTTTTTCCAATATGCTGCAGCCCTACTTCTGGCTTTTATAAGTTGTGCTTTGCTGCAGAAAAACAAAAGAGGCTTATGTGCTTCTGAGACGTTTTCATTTAGAAACTTAAAGCTGCCTGGTTAAAACATGGATTCAGGAGAGTAGGCCGAGAAACTAAGATGATGATTAACGGAAGCATGCTGAGAATGACAGCTAAATTGTTCCCTTTCCTTGCTCAGATATTGCATTACGAACAAAAGCAGCACACAATGCATGGTTTTGCAAATTCATGTCCTAAAATTCTTGTACAGCAAATGGTTTTAAAGATACACTTTTGAAACTGAGGCTCTTTCTTGCGGATGTGATTGTAAAAGTGGATTTCACTTGTGAAAAGTGCTGCTTGATAACCTGAAATGTTGCCGTTTCAAACAGCTCAGAGTAGGACGGCAGTTACAAGGCAGTAACGTCTTCCAGAGATGTTCTGAAAAACTGAGCCGAGATACTTTTTTTCCCAAAATAAAACTAAAGCAGCCGGTGAAAAACTGAAAAACAGATGTAAATTTGGAAAATAATAGCAGGATCAAATCAGCGTGATGTGCTTAATTTCCCAAAATGACTTCAGTTCATCTCATTTATGTGGCAATTGTATGAGCAGATAAGAAGTAGTGCGAAAAAAAAACAACAAAACAGCTGTATATTCTTGAGCTTTCTATAGCCAACTGAGGCAAATTCAGCACAATTCACCACCTGGAAAACATCAAAAGATGCGCTAGCATGCGAGGATGTGCAGAACAGAACATAGGACTCTGTGGCTTTGGAGATAAGCTGCACTGCTGCATGCTTGTTGAGCTGACTTTGGAAAGACTAATATAAATCAAGTGTGCTTAAGGGGTTCTTATTACCAAGAGTGGCATAATTAATTAGATTGGTTAAGTAAGGGGATGGTCATTTAAAATTTTAGGAGAATTACAGAAAATATACCCAAATGCCAGTTATAGGACAAATTGTTATAAATTTGTAGTCTAGCTTTAGAAACATTTGCAAAAATCTTATGATTCAATTATTAATGCTAATATCCTTGCAACAGGATGAGAAATTGTTGGATATTAATGCGCTCAACTTGCATCAGCACAAGCTGATTACAAGCCCTGCGTTAAGGGGAGAGACTACGGGGAAATTCCACTTTTAAATAATGCCCAATTTTCTTGGCAAACAGTCAAGCACAAAGTGCATCCATTGATTTCATTTGTGAGCTCAAAGAGTAATGAGAAAATTGCTGCTCGTCTTTCCTTCCTAGCCTGGCATCCATGTCAGGCTGACAGGTGGGAGAAGACTCGTGCAGATTTTTTGTGAATGAAACTGGCCAGATTGGATGGTACAACTCATGGTGCTGCGAGATCTCATTCATATGGCATCCTGCGCCTCTGACAACAAGGCCGACATGCCTGCCAAGAAAAAAAAACCAAAAAAAAACCACACTATTCAGGTGTATTTTGTTTTAGAACTCCTGTTGGAGCACACTTCAGCGATTCAGCAAAGAAAAAGCTCATGTCTGCAACGCAATACTGTCAAATGAACGATTACAGGCTGACATTTGCGCTTATTTAAGGGGCAGCCGCCACATGCCGGAGGCGTTCTGATAATATGCCATGTTCTCCCATGAAACATAAACGCATCTTTGTATTTTTGTGATTCTGGTTTTCCAAAGAGACAAAATAGTGAACCAAAATGTGGACAGAGTGAAAAATTTGCATGTTTTTTCACTCTCCAAACACCATTTCTTGGTGTCTTTTGTGCTCACATCTTCTTATGAACACCAATGGCTACATTGAATTACATTTTATTGTAATTAGATAGTGTCAGAGTGTAACAGGTTGAATACAAATGCATGCCACGCTTTTTGTGAAAAATGCTTCCACTTTTAAAAAAAGAAAATTTAAATTTCTTTGCCTTCTATTACAATATTGTTTGGTCTTAAATGATAACATCCAAGTAAAACCCAATTGTGTTTATAATGTGCAAAGATTCACATTATAAATTTGATTTTTTTTTTGTATAATGCTGTCTTATAGTTTTGCAATAGGAACGATTGATACACTAGTGGGAATTAGGAATCACTTCCGCAGAATCATTAAACCTGATCTAAGAATCAGATGGTTTCAACTTAATCTCCCTCTGCAAGAACATAACACAGAGAAATAATTTCTCTCTGATAGGTTTAACATGAGGTCAGTTTGAGGCCAGGAAGCCATTTTTTCCCCCCAAAACTAAAAAAAGGAACCTCAAAGGACAATGAATGATTTATGAATTTTCTCGAGTAAAAACGCAACCTCAAGTAAGATTCTGTTAGTGTTTATTTTTTGTTTTTCTTTGTTTTTTGCACCTTGTATACATCTTTTTTTGGTTGTTGTGGTTCAAGAAGCATCAGAAAGAAAAAGATTAAAGATTTCTCAATCACTTGTGTATACATAAGGATAAATGTACTGGAAAGATAAGATATAAATAAGCAAAATAGGGCATCCATTTTTCAGAAAGCTCCTGGGAACATTTTTTTTAGA
The DNA here is from genome assembly GCF_000485575.1 of Poecilia formosa. Lineage (NCBI taxonomy): Eukaryota > Metazoa > Chordata > Actinopteri > Cyprinodontiformes > Poeciliidae > Poecilia > Poecilia formosa. The sequence continues at coordinate 1,392,367 of NW_006800008.1, read as the reverse complement.
TTCCCAACATAGAAACATGACATTCTGTTCCTGAATGGATTGATTGTTGCTCTTAGGTGGAGGACAACAGGACAGTTAGAGGTTTCTTTTGAATGTTCGCCATTTAAGAGGGGATCTAAAGAGATTTCCACATTATGTCTGGAGGGGTAATTTGAGCCTTAAAGTACCCCAGGGGGAACTGCTTGAACATGTCCCACTAGGAACAAACAAATATCCTCTACATGTTGAATTCTTCACTATTTTACGCTGCATTTCACTGGCAACAGATTAAAAATAAAGTTACTGTAGTTTAAAAAAAAAATGCATGTCTGATGATGAACTTTGCCTTCATGCTATATGTTTTATATATGTTTCATAATGGAACCAGAAATGCTTTTGCAGAGAGAGTGTTTTTTTATGAACTAGTAAGAAATGTAATGTAATGTAATCATAAAACCATACAGTCAAACTGCTATGTTTGACATTTATTTATATTTTGATGCTCGGCACGTTTCATTTAAAACTTACAGGGTCAGCAAAAAAAAAAAAAGCACAGAAGATGTAGAAGCACCAAAAGGAAAAGCACACCACAAAGGCAAAAAATACAGAAAGAGTATCCAAATATACATATATTTGTATTTACTAAGGAAATATGAACTTTCATCTGGCCTGAAGCTGCACATACATGTCATCATGATTTAACTTGACCCACTACTATCTTTAAAACATAAAAGCAACAAAATAAATAGCTGTTGACTGAATTGAAAATCTAAGAATCAACAACAACTTATCAGTTCTCAAAAGCCAAAAGGATTTTTTTTTAATCTTTACTACATTCAGCAGACTTTTACTATGTATATTTACTTAAATCTGTGTTTCATGTTGTGGTCAGCAGTTTTCTGAGTGGAGCTGTGAGATGTGAATGACAGATGAGTTGAAAAGGATGGGTGTGAATTTACACCTGCTGCTGAAGGAGGCAGGAAAAGGAAAGGAGTAACATCATGTGTGACCCTTTTTTTTAATAGAACCCAGAGATCAAAATCTGATCATTTTCCATTGATCGGTTCTGACTGGTGCAGGTCAATCGTTGGAAAATATTTTTTCCCCTCTATTTATTAAATGCATCTAAACTGAAAATTCTATTTATTTTTTTAACTGTAAACACATAAACCAACAGCCTGTCCTTAATTCTATTTTCTTATGTATTTAAATTTAGATAAAGCTTACATGCACACTTTGATGAATTAATGTGATTATTGTCTTTTTTCTCGTATGTTATGTTGAACAAATCTAAAAAGACAAAAAGCAAATCAAAAGGAAAACGGTTATCAGCCTGGAAAAGCTGAATTGTTGCAGCTCTACCTCTGAGTGCACCTTCAAATCTACCTGCAGGTGAGCATCTGTGGGGATGATGAGGGCTGCATGTTCACTGATTGTGTGCTCATCTGTAAGTAAGTCTACATGCACATGAAAGGATGCATGTTTAGCCTTTAATGCTGGCCACAATCTCAACCCTTAAGCAAGGTCATGCAAAGCGTGAATCGATGGAGACTGAATAAGGTGAACGTAAACGGCCAGCGAGGTCAAGCTTGAACTTATTCCAACAAAACTGAACCAATCAAAAGCTTTTCCAACCAGTCTGAGCAGTAGTCACTAAAACGTATAGAAAGGTCATAAAAGCCACAGGTAGCCACTTCTCTACTTCAAGACAATAAACATTTTCTGCGCATCAGACAAATTAGGCAGTTTAGATTGCAACAGGAGTGGCTGTTAAATGAGGCATCCTGACTTCACATAAAGCCTCTATGAGCCATTTACACAGAACGTCCACGCTGCCACAAATCCCATCTTGTGCGCTTGCAAAAAATAATAATAGCAAAGAGCAGATTTGCCATTAACCTTCTAACGAGATGCCAACACCTGCAGGTGTGCGTTCTTCCATTTCTGCATTCGTTTAGTCAAACGTGGCCACCAAGAAACAGGTGGCTGAATGCAGAGGCTCCACTCCGCCGCGCTCTCTCTGGCTTTGAATCACCATAATAGCCGGTAATAATGTGGTTTAAAGGAGGGGCAGCTGTTCCTCACATGACACCTCCTCATCATGCTGTCATTAGCCGCGCAAACACACACACACACACACACACACACACACACACACACACACACAGGCCTGACTGCGGCGCTGATCACATCTTTACACCGCTGCAACAGCTCCTCCTCGCTCTCTGAAATGATAATTGGGGAGAATCCTTGGCCATTGTCTCAAGCGCATTACATCATGCCAGCCTCTCAGTCTGCATCCCGCCCACCTTTAACTCTCTCCGCTGTCTCTCTACTGTGTGACAGCCGCCGGCTCTATTTTTTTTTCCCCCCTGCAGTGTCTTGCAATGCCTTTAACCGCAGATATGAAAATGATTGCTTCTAGAGCATCCCACACCTCCAGCGGAGCCAGGCTCCAGAGTTCGCGAAGCAAGAAGGGCACCAGAAAATCACCTTGAGCTTGCAAGAACAGGGGCAATGTAGGTCAGCACAACACCGGCTGCAACAGTGTGCATACTCACATTTTATCCCTTTACTATCAGCGGAGGCTCAGGCGGCGGATCAGTCACAACTGCAGTCCCTACGAGCTACAGCGTGAAGCGGACAATCCTAGGAGGCTTCCTCAGAGGGAGCAGGCAGCGGCGGCAGCAGCGGCGGCAGCGGCGCCGCGGATCCGGTGGAAGAAGAGGAGGTGCGGCTGGTCCCCGCCGCTGCTGGCATTGTCCATACAGAGAAACACCAAAGGAGAAGCAATAATCATCTAAAATTAGCCGCGTCGCGCGATGACATCCAATTTCCGGGGTCAAACGCGCGCGCGCACACACGTACACACACCGGTGAGGAAATTATGGCACGTTGCGAATTCTGCTGCGATAAGCGGAGCTGGAAAAGACCATTATGGAGCTGACGGAGGGGGAGAGAGCGGATCTTAAAGTTGCAGCTGAGCTATTCTTCCTTCACTCCAAACAGACCAAAAGTAATAATAATAATAATAAGTTCCTATATAACATTGTTTCAAACAAAACATTTAAGATTTTTTTACTTTTTAAAAGGTAACTTTTTTACAGGACACCCATGAATACAAATTTAGAAGCTGGCTTACTTCCCACCCCCCAAAAAACACCTGAGGTTTTATTTACCTTCTTCTGCTGCGTGATGGTCTCCGGCACGTTTCCAAATACTTCATATGAATTCAGTCACATTCATCGAGTGATTTTCATTTATTTATTTTTGCTCATTTACATCATATCTACAACTGTTATTAATTAGCTGATATTTGTAGTATTTTTTTCTATATACTCCTAAAATCGGACTCAATTCTTTTTCTTAGATATAAACGTAATATTTAGATGCTTCTGAAAGTGTATTTACAAAAAAAAAGAATATCTTTTCTTATGTAATTATTTTTTTTAAAAGAACATGTTTTGATTTATTTTCTACCTGAAAACATAAAAAATGTGGTGTGCATTTGTAACGGTATTCTGTAGAACCATTACGGCTGTGAGTCTTTGAGCTGAATTATGATTTAATCTAAACCAGACTCTTGTAGTTCTGATGAAATGTTTAGCAGTGTTGTCTTGATATTCACCTTTTATTTATGCTTTACAGTCAGAATGGTGTGTTTTCAACAGCCTGTGACAATACTGGCCACATTTGACTGCAGTGCCATCAAATAAAATATTTGTTCTTGTTCATTTAATCTGTTATGCTATTCAGCTGCAGGTTATGTGCTTTCTTTTCCTGTAAATGCTTCCTTCTGTTCTTTGCATTAAAATCTAAGAGGTGTTGTGATAATTTGATTCAAATAACCTCCTCTGGAATACAACAGCAGCAGATCTCACACATTCAAAACAGGCAAACACCACTAAAAGAAACAATATCCATCTCTTAATTTCCAACCATCTGTTTGTGTGTATACTGCCAGAGCGAATTATTGCAAAGTCTAAAGATAAAAACCTAGACAGCAAATCTGAGTCACTCCTCTGGTTCTGGCCTGCGGGCAATAAAACGCTGAAATGTCACCGACTGATGAGTCTATACTCAGTCTTGGCATTAAGAGCCGATTTCTTCCCCCAAGGTTTGATGACTAAAAATATGACTCAGTTTGTATGCAAAGTACAAACAAACCTTTTAAGAATCGACTTCATGAAATACCGTGAACAACATGATTGAGAGAATGCATTATATATATATATATATATATATATATATATATATATATATATATGTAAATGTGATATTTTAATTTAGATTTTTATTCTCTAAAAATAGAAATGGTGATAGTGAATCTGCATAATCGTGACCCCTGGGAGCACGCTGCCTTGTGACCGTTTCAGAGCTGAAAAAAAATAATAATCCACTTTTCAGCTCATCAATTATTAAAGATCTTCAAGTGGTTTTGAATGTCACAGAGATCCGTATTGTGTTGATCCGCATAGCAGAGATTTACGGAGAGCAGAGCATAAACGCTACATTCACTCATACAGTACGGTAACTGATAGCACAACACCAGTGTGTGTGATCTTTCTGTCTGGCTTCTCTTTAATACTCGGCTTCAGATTCTTCTGATGAACGATGTGCTTTGATATGTCTATTTCTGCTTGGCTGTCAGCTGAAATTTCCAATGAAGACGGAGCGAGCAAAAGGCCAAACAGCACACCCTCCCACACATCCAAATAAATAGAATTTCATTACGACTGCATCTTTGTCAAGATTCTTAGGCTAGAACTGATGTGGAGATATTTCTTCTTCTCAAATATTGACACAAAGCCCGGTTTTTCTCCTTATAATTTCCTGGTGTGAATGGTAAGGTGAGAATCTGATGTCGAGTTCAACGCAGATACAATAATGCCTCACAAGTGCACTCGTGTCCCTAGGACATTTTCACTGTTTGTCGCATTGCAACCAAAGAACTTCAGTGTTATTATTACATGTTTTATGTGCGACAGAACAGAAAGTAGCCCCAAAAAATATGAATTGCGACAAAAACTGAGTTCACCTTCCATCAGAACCTGCAGTGGAATGTTTTACATCAAAGACACAAATCCGTTTGAGAATCTGTGGCAAGAGATGGAAATGTTTGAGCAGCAATTTGAGCTTGAGGTATTTTTTTCAAATAAGTTGAGGTCAAAATTCAGACCTCAGATGTGCCTTAAAGGAACTGCAGCAAACGGTGGACATGCACACCACACATTACGCATGTACTGTCGATGCAAAACATGTTTGATAAATATACTGTTAAGATGTGATGTAAACGAGGAAACGCACCAGAAAAACAAGGAGGAAGCTCCCTCTTACTGTCTTGTTGAGAATCTCTACAAATCAATTCTTCGTCCCAGTGGTTGAATTCTCTGATTTATTTTATCACCGCCGCTTCAATCTTTAGCTTGAACAGTTTGTATCCTAACTTTATGACTTCTTCAAGTGTCAGCAGCAGCAGGATCAGTCAGAGGCTCTAAATGATTGGAGACTGTCCAGACCTTGATGTCACTGTCCGTGGTGCTGAATCCTTTGTGCATGTTCTGCTCTGCCGTCTTTTGGAAAAAATCCGCTGTATTTTGAGATAAGACAAATTTCAATTGGTTCCTCTCAAATTTCTCTCCAAATGAAACTAAATTAATATAAACGAGCCACTGACTTTATGTTCTGCCTCGTTTTTCTGTCTCTGGGTTGTGTTTTACCTGACAAATTAGTAAAACCACTACAGTACGATGCATTAAAATGCTCCACGTTTCAAGGAAAGAAATACTGTATTTGTAAAAACATGCACTGTACTTGATCCTCTTTGCAGAGGAGCATCCTTCATTGTTTGTGACAGTTTAATGCAGAGCATTTTGTTCATTATCATTTCATTATTCATAGATGAACAGAGCTCATTCCTCATAGCCATTACGATGACCACAATGTGATACACTCGCCTGGTTATAATGCAGATTACCGCTCGTATTGCATCCCACCCACTATATTGACCCACCATGTGTCTGACTGCTACTACACTCCCATATCGCTGAGTCGTTCCATATTAATTTCCCCAGAGGAGTGTGTGTAAGCCTCTGCATATGAATGGGTGTAACGTGGCCAAGTGATGAATATGAAAAGGCTTTCATATCTGAACGCCTTGAAGCAAACGAGTCACGTATATTGACTTTTCTTTCCACCAAGATGGCTGTGCAGGCCAAGGTGGAAACCTCGGTTTGGTGTGACGACTCATTTGACTGTTATCTCTGAAAACGATGCGAAAATGAGCTCGGGTCAAACAGCAGCGATCAAAGGAATAAAGTGGAACTCATGAAACCAGATCTTTAAATAGGAGACACGGTCCACACTCCACGCCCTTCATCATGCCAATATCAGTAAACTAAAAACAGTCTATCGAGGAGGCAGCGGGTAATAATTACCTATACAGGCCAATTGTGGAACTTTACATTCTTACAAGTCTAAATAATTTGTGAGCCTTTCCCAATTTTGGTCCAGACATCCATCCATTCATTTATAATCTGTAGTAAGACTTCCATGTTAATGGATACTTATCAGTTTGAGTATATTCAAGCTATTAACAAAACACAGCCAAAAACGTTTGGCTGACTTTTTTTATTTTTTATTTTTTAAAGCAAACGGGGAAAAAAGATGCTTTTTGATAATGGCAATGCAAACTGAAGACAACCATGAAAGGCATAAATTTAAAAAGGCATGGGAAAAGGAGGACCTGAGAGAGAGAGAGAAGATGGAGGGTTTACACACAAACCAGGAGGAAGTAATTACTGCACAAACAACAGGTGTGACTAATTAACTTGATGTAGAGCAGCTGGGGGAGCTGAGAATGAAGCACAGGGACAGAAATGAGAAAATGAGAGGGAACAGCGTAATTAAACAGACTTTGTGAATGTGACTACATAAACAGAGGAGCTTCATAAGGCCGTATAAGAAGCTTAAACAACCAGTCGGATGTGGCAGCCGGGAAGCTGCTCCCATCACACCCAGGCAGACACGTGGAAGTGTTGTTTAACGGGCCGCTCCGCTTCTCCTGGTTGTTTCACTGACGATCAAAGCAAGTGTGCATCGCAAGCCTGACATTTCCAGCATCTGATAGCACGCGTTCTCCTTTGTTTTCGTGTCTTTGCCGACATCACTATTTGACAGCCCATCACCTCTGTCTATATGCCGCCCGGCGCTGCTCCTGCAGGGGTTTGAAACCCATCCTTATTATTTGGCCCTCCCAGAAAATAGAAACCTGAACAAACATCAGCAGCAGTCTGTTACAGTGCGAGGGCTGCCAGAGGCTCGCTATCGCTCTGACTCTTTTAAACCTGCGACTGTGTGGAATCCAAAGTAAAGCAGGCTGCCAAGCTCACGCTGCTTGATACACTGATAAACGATGTGAGTTTTGGCAGCATGGCGAGATGCAGCAGAAAGACAAAACTTAGAAGAATTACAGGTGGCTGGAGTTCCTCCTCCACCTCCGATCTGTACTGTGATGCTTATTCAAAGACTCTTTGTCCCTAGAATTAAAACCTGCTGTAATTCACATTACAGCATATTATTCTAGATAATTTAGTTTGTTAATCTAATTTGGTTTGGATGTATTCCTTTTTTTTTTTTTTTCTTTCTCCAGACAGTTTTTCAGGATTGTCGTCATGCAAGGAAAACGGGGTTAGGAATTCAAAAGACTCTTCAGGAATCTGGAGCGTAAAATTCCCAATTGAGCCAACATAATTCAGAATTTAGTTGCAACTTTTTATTTTATTTCACGGTTAATTATAATCCTCATCACAAGCGCGAATTAAAGTAAATGCTAAACTAGCACATCTTGTGTTGTTTTGCTGGAGCTCCGGGTTAGAATACCATTCAACATAAAACTCCACTTTTTTTATGTAATGAGCTAATGGAGGTACTTCCTTGTTATTTTAACCACAATCATGCAGATTAAAGTATTTTAAGGCAACTATGTTTAGCCGAGTGTTAAACAATTTTACCATAGTCAAAGTAAAGAATGAACTTTTTCTATAAGAAAAAAGAGGCTTAAAATTTCAGTAAATAAGGATGAATTCACTTAGAGACTTAAACTCTTTCCTAGGGTGTCAAATGTGGATCACACCTTGTTCAGAAACGTTTTTTATTGCGATTAGAAAATGTTTCATTAATCCTGAGGTACTGAATAGAGGCAACACTGAGCACTAGATGCTTTCAGAAGTTCAACCATCTTATACTACTGATGTTCCTTCTATTTTTAAGGACTAAGCTACGTCAGAAGTGATGATCATCTGGAATCAAGCTTTTGTTTTCCTGCCAGATTAACAAGATGGAGGAAGAAGAATTGTGTTTCCCGGCATCAGAAGACGCAGCTCCTGCTTGAAGTGCAGAGACACTGAAGGAGCTTTGAGATAACAGCGGCCTCCTGGCACGGCGTAGCGTTTGCCAGGAGCAATTACAGTCTTTTATGCCACCGCATTTCTGTTCAAACTCTAATCTATTTTTAATGCTGCAGCGCTTGGAACACTGGAACATTTGTTCATGCAGCAAAGCGACTGTTCACGTCCTAAATGCATCATAGAAGGAGCGGAGCAACACGCTGGGAATAGATGCATCGAGAAAGATTTGAGCAAAGTTTAAAAAGAATCAAGAGAAACACCTACAGTGAGTCAGAGCAAAGAGAACAAATCTGTCGATGTTTTCACCCAAACCAGGCGTCTCCAAACTGCAATCATTTTACGCATCGACTGTCTGATCTCTTAACATCTTAAAGTTATTTTGCTTTTATTTTAATTTTGAAGTAAACAGAACCACAAATATCTGTTAATGAAAAACCAGACTTCGGCTCACTTTTTCATTAAATGTGTTTAATACCGGAATGTCAATCAGAAACCAAACGACATATTTCCCTTTCCTGAGAACAATTTAGGAAACTGAATGCATGTCTTAAGAAAAACATATTAGAATGTCCCTTTATAGAACAAAAAATCTTTTGTTTCATTAAAATGTACAAAAATATAACAAAGATTAACCTAAATACATTTTAAAATTTAAGTACTTTCAGTTGCTGATTTTGGCTCATATTTGCACAACTCTGAGCTAAACCATCACATTGTGGTTCGCTGTGCGTTTTGGACTGTTGTCCTGCTGGACGGCGAATCTCCACCTGGGTTTCAAACAACCTGCAGCCTCTTCTTGCCGGTTTGCCTTGCATTTCCCATTCCTTTGGTGATTAGAACAGCAGGTGGCTCCACATATTTCTGTGCTCCGTTTGGGACAGGGCAGGTCGTTTCTTGAAGGTTACGAGAGCCAACTCAGAGGGGAAAGTTCTCCCGGCAGCTCGCTCATATCGACCGAGTCCCCTGCTCTGCTGTAGGACTCGGCGTCTCTTTTTGCCCTTGAAGAGAATAGCGCTGAAGCGAAATCAGTTGAAGTGGAGCACAAGTCTGTTTCTCTCTTTTATGTGTCAAGGAGAGAAGTCCTGTTGCATCCGGTCCTGATTGGCCGAATGAGGTCCCAGTTGCCAGGCAACCATCCAGCGGCCTTGCTGACAGACAGCTGCTAATGAAGCCTGGGTTATAGGTAGAGGGAGCGCGCTGCAGAAAAGGGCAACACAGCCTCTCTTTCTCATGCTTAACACATCCCTGGAACCTGCTGCTGTTCACCTCCACGAGCCGCCACCGAAACACCCACTCCACAAATTCAGTCGTCTCTCACTGGCGTTCCCCCTTCTCCCCTGAAACAACCCGCTGATTAATATGTATACAGTAAAACGAGGAGGGATTACAGAAGGCTTCAGAGTAGGGGCTTTGCTTATTTTGGAAATGGAAGTGTAAAGAAACAGATGGCAGCGATGCAACCACGGCAGCCGCGCTGCAAAGCGGTGATGGCTGCGCATGACTCGCACTCGGGTCACACATACAGATCCTGCGCAGTGCGAGCGTCCCACCCGATCTGTCTGGACACACTGAAGGAAAGCCGTGTATCGCTACTCTTCCCCTCATTCTTCCCCATTTAACAGTTGGGCTGTTTAAAAGAAAGGTAGAGTGTGGCAATTTTCTACTAAGTCGGGGCAGCTGGAGCATGTAGTCTTCCTGCTCTACATGTTGCTTTCACACATTTTGGAGCTCCCTCATGAAATGGACCATTTATTCGCTCTTAATGTAGCTTCACAATGCCTCTCCGCTGAGCAGTTGAGCAGCTAATGTGCTGCCAGTGGAACAACTCCGCTGAGCTGAGCTGCAGAAGCAACTGGTTGCTCCGCCTGGCTGCGATACTTGCAAAGCAAAGCTTGTATCTCTGTCCAAACTGCACTTCTTTCAAGATTTTAAATATTCAGTGTCACTTTGTACTTTATAAGCACATCATCATCATCAAGTGTTTTAGCTTTTCTAGAAAAAAGCATATAGATAGTTTTGCTGGATTTTATTTAGGGTAATCATAGTAAATGGGGCTGAATAAAAATGCACAACACTTTTGTATGTCAGGTATGAAATTGGCAGCTGCAGTAAAGCTGTACGTTTTAGTATTCAGTCATAGTAATCTGTATATTTTTAAATAACTTATCTAGCTCGTCTTTTATAATAATCACACATTAAAGGACATGTCCTTTTGAAGCTTCAACAAGGGAATTATTAACTTCGGGAGCTGTTTCCTGTTTCACCATTTATCAGACAACATGTAATCTTTGGCCTCAGATTGAGCTTGTTGATACATAAAAAGACTCTGAGGTTATACCTGCAATCAGATGAGGAATTAGGACAACTGTGGCTAAAGAAGCCAAGTTTTAATCAACCACCAAAAGCCCTGCAGGTGACCTGTTCTCACCTATGAACCAACTGAGGAGGAAGACCCTTATCCCGCTTTGCTATGGCAACAACCAATGGAGAAGAAATGTCTGCTTCTGAATGGAAATATGATATGGAAGAAATATTTTGTCCTTCTAAAGTTGGTACATTTCTGAGTAATGTATAATTTTTTATTCAGAAAGACGTTCCAAATTCGGCTGATATACAATTGATTTTTATTTTAGAACCACTACCATCCTGCAGTGCTGTATCATTTCTTCCTGAAGGTGGTTTTCTTTACATTTCCTGGGCCAGCTGCCTAAGCTTTGCTGAGGGGCCAAACAGGCAGAAAGCATTAATAATTTAGAGACATGGTTGCAAGAGCTGAATACTTATAGGATGATTGGAAACTCCCCCTAAAAAATGTCTAAACATACAACAAGTACCAACGCTTGGCTGGTCATTAGGAAGCTAAACTATAGAGAAAGGAGAGACGTGTTATGCTACATCTGTGCAGTAAAGGCTGTAGTTCTAGTTGAAACTGGGTGGCAAAAGAGAGCTTGATAGAAAGCTTTGCTAACAAACACAAAATGTACTCAACAGGATTTCCAGTACATGATTGCACGCGCTGAGCAGCATTCTGATGAAAGGCGTTTTCTAATTGAACCTCTGAAATTGAGTCTCTATTTTTCTAAGGGACAACTGAGAACGGTTTTCAAAGAAGGGTCAAGACATAAATCTTTGAAATAAGCCAAGTGAAAGCATTAGGAAGTGGAAAAAAAATCTAAGGAAAAATACTGAGTAATGACTTAATTACAAAATTCATTACATTAGGAGTGCGACTATCAGAAAATCTGTTTTTAATGAGAATGTGAACCGTTTAGTGAGCTGCTATCAGCAACTTGTTAGTAAACTGCTCACAATAGATGTGGACATTTGGCAAAAAGTGACATGGTCTCTTACTCTCTGCACATGTTTTATATTGAATTTATAAACAGCCCCCAAAAAATGCCACGTTTTTAAGCAGTTCTAAAATGTTTTAAGTGCAACCTATATTACCAAAAAAATATTTAGTTTCAATGCTTAAGCTAATCTAAATAAGCATCTGTTTGAAGGATTCATGTCTTAAATTTTTTTATTTTCTTGTTGCTTTGCACATCAAACCAACAAGAAGATGATAAGATCACAGCTCATCATATGGAAACAAATGAGCTAAAGCTCGACTTCCTTCTCATTAAAACCAGCATAGCAGCAAAGGTCGGCTGTTGCAACAAATGTGACTGACAATCTATCAGCATAAAGCTGCCAGCAGAACAATTCAGTCTCACCAATAAAAAAAAAACATCTAGAGCATAAGAATGAGTGAAAAGACAAATTCAGTCCCAGAGGAAACGATTCAACCAGCTGATCCCACTGAAGAAACCAGAACGAAACATGGTGGTCTTTATCCTGTGCTCAGTCTTCTGTGAGCGTACCATAGAAGAAGATCTAGAGGTTTCTGCTCACCTGTAGATATCCGAGTCCTCGTTTCAATTTTCTTCCCATGCCTTGCTGCCCAATGGTTTATTCATGACTTGCTGCTGTTCTGAATATCTTCATAGATACCTCTGGAAGAGAATCAATAGGTCAAATAAAAATATCTTCAATCTAAAATATATTCTCTTTTTCATTCCTGTGTATGACTTAGTTATCAATAAGGTTGAACAAGCATTTTAACAGTTTTTACAAGGACACAAAATGTGTTCATCCCATAATAACAGAAGAGTTGATTGAAGGAGATTTGAAATTGAAGATGAAGTAATTGTTGCGTTTTATTCTATAATCTCCATAACTTTGCTGATCACACAAAGTTGCTGCCTTTTGGCAAACCGACGCTGAAAGTACTGGCAAATTATTGTAAATCATCACAAACAAAAAGCAATTTTTGTTTATGTTATGAGGTTGTATTTCGTTTAAAAAAAAAATTATATAAACAAAAGTAAAGCAGGCCATTTGGTTTAATATTAAATAATGAAATTCCTGTTCACATTTTAAATGTGTTGTGAATATTTTCAGTAATGAGAGCACTGGCAGGACGTTGGTCAGGAAGACAGCGTTCAACACTGCCATCGATCTGAAACGGATCAGTGACGGATGGTCGACCGTCACTGATCTGTGTGGTTAAAGGCTGCTGAGGAAGGATCTCAGCCGTCTGCAAGGCTGATCTCATTATATTATGGTGGGGAACTGAAACATTTACACTTTCATATTAAAGAGTGTAACAGCATGTTACAATTAGTCAAGTTCCTCTCAACTCACTTACATCTTCATTTACGCAATTTTGACTTGTTTTTTCACCATTTACTTTTTATAGAAATCCAATTGAACCTAATAACTAAAATAACAAAAAGTTTGTGCAGTTATTCTTGAGCAACAAAATCAGCTTTCCTCTAAAACGTCTTAAATCTAGTGTCGTAAACTTGTTCCTAGCACACAGAAACAAGTAGCATGACGTAATGTGCTTAAATAAGGATAAAACATGAATACAAATGTTGCTTCCTCATCCTCCCAAGTCTATCACACATTCACACTTGAGTGTCACCTTCCTTTCACAGATCACTATCCTCCCTTTAGATTACACATCATATATAGAAACAACATTCAAGGACTGACTGACTCACTATTTTCCTGCTGAGCCTTTTTCAAGCTGAAAAGATCTACCAGAGAAATGCTCACACTACAGCAAGTAGTTTATCTTCTAAACCAGAATAAATATATTTCCCTTGACTCTGTTCGTGAGGGGAAAACAAAGAACAACGTCACGTTTGACGTAAAGACCAATTCCTCTCATCCCACTGATCACCTGATATTAATAGCATGTTAGTAAAAAGAAGTGATGATGCCTCTTCTGCAGGGAAACTGATTTCATCTTAATAATGAAACATGTCCGTTTCTGAGCTCACCAAATATGACAGCTTGCAAACTACATCAGAATGTAAATATGCTGTCCACGCATCTGCAATATGATATAGAAGCCACTCAAAATATATATCAAATCTTTATCTTGTACATAGTTTATTCACATGTGGCTTTGTTTAGTTTTTGCCCACAACTCAAGAGTATAAAGTAATTAAATCACTGCTTCATCTCAGGCGTGACATCATTATAATTGCCTGCAAATTGCAAAGGAAGGCTACTCTTGGTTCTTTATGGGCAAGGAATGACTCAAGGGGTCACTTACTGAATTCAACATTAACTGCCCACATGCGTCTTCTCCCTCTGCCCACACTTTCTTCAGGCAAGATCACTTTAAACTGTTCTGATTGCAGGAAAACTTTTATACAGTTCATTCTGCAGAGATCATCAACAGAATAACAGGCAGCCTCACTGTTCAAACAGAAACTGAGGCTGTGAAACTGCTGTTGACCACAGGAGGGGTGAAGACATGAAGGGAGCAAGGTCACCACAGAGGAACAAAAAAATCTGATCAACCTGAAACTGATTTTCTGCGACATCCACCTTGTTCAATTTTCTTTTTAATAGTAAAATATCAACTAAAATTTGAGAAAAAAAAAAACAATGCTCTATGAGTTCTCACAGATAATCATCAGCCAGATTAGTCAACAAAATAGGTGATGCATTCAGAGTCCTGAGGTGAAAAGATCCACCTTATTTCTTAAACCAATGATGCTTTTAAAAGCATAAGCCAACCATAGCTGCACGTTCACCTTTCAAAGATTGGAAAAATGGTATGAAGAAGGATTATTTAAACTAATATTTAGATGCTTCATTAACTCCATTGGTACAGAGGTAAAAAATAATAAAAAACATCACACAATTAAATTAGATATTGATCTGGCATTTTCTGTGCTTTCAAATAGCAGACTGCACATTTATTGTGTATTTGGCTATTTTTAATTGGCAGATTTTTTTGTAGCTTGAGGACATGTCAGGGAAAAAAGGAGATGATGCCATCATACATTTTTGAATTATTACATAAATCATTAAATTTGATGTTTATTTTAATGTACAGTCGTACCTGATCCTCTCTCAGCTGTGCCTTTAATCTGTTTCATCTTGTTTCTTCCCCAGTGGTTGGAAAAATCCCAATCAGGATGTAGAGTTCCTCTGCGGGCTTTTATTGACAAAAAGAAAGAAACAAACATGCACGATTTTAGTTGTTGCTTCAATTACAACCTTAACTTTCTTAAAACAAAACGGCTACAAGAGTATGGCAACTCATACTAGCATGTTCTAATAAATTATTTATAGTGATATAAATGCCCTTACGTTCACAAAATCCTTAGATAGCATTGCTCAACCTACATTTTATGGTTAATTTTGTACGTTTCATGTTTTTTTTCCATGTAGAAAAATGACCAGAATTAAAATGAAAAGCATAAATAATTGAAAAACTTAGACATTTGTCTCAACTCCTTCTCTTTTGAAAACTGATGGAAAATACTCCACTGATTGCAGGAATAATCTAGATGCATGTTTAACACACACCGGTTACTACAGCTCAAACTTCAGCTTTAGTCTGATTATAGGTACAGCAGCAGCACTGCTCATCTTCTACATCAACCAGTCAGCAAAGATCATTTCCAAGGAAATGTTTCTGATCACATTTCACTTAAAGGAGACTCTAGACAGAACTAGAACTTGCTCTAGTGTCTCCATGTTGGGTCCCTCCACTCAATGTTCCACAGTCTTTTTTGGAAAACCATTAAAAGGAAAATAACAAGCTGTTAAATTAACACATTGAACACCAGGTGGGTTTCAGCACATGAAATTAAACCAAATCTGTCAAGTTACTACACACACACTCACATTTTTACAATGGACAGTCCAGGTACCCGGTGGGCAGGGAGATGCTGTATCCTAGCAACTGCATTTTTTTCCACAGATTTTTGCCAGCCAGGGTTTTGTGGAGTAGAGTAACTTGGCACAGCATGGCGATGGATTTATGAACCAACATAAAACAGAGATTAATTTCACCCGTGTGTGTGTTTGTGTGTGGGGAAGTATGTGTGTATAGTTAGGTGGGTATCAATCGAGTGATTTTGAAAGGCATAATAAGATCAGCGTTAGACCTCCCAAGCACAACAATTGGCAACAGAAACACTGGACAAAGTAATTTGGAATGACTTATGTCTCACTTCTTGAGAGAAAATGGTGTCACTGACTACATCATAGCCCTGACAAATTAATGCAGAGCAGAGAAGAAAAGCACTTCATCATGGGGGACATAAATTCCCGAGCTGGACAGATTTACATTGATTGAGCATACAGAGACGAGCAGAGCACGCCCCTTTAGGTAATAAAGTGCCACAGTCAATCACCCATCAGACTCTCGGTGCAGCTGCATTCCTGCCATCTCGGCCTATCCAGCAGGTTCCTCAACAAGCTGTCCACTGATGAGTTGGCCTATGCAAGATGAGAGGAATACAAAGCCTGGAGGGGAATGGATGTGAGGATGGAGGGCTGAGGTTGGGAATATTGATCTGCGTTTGAGGAAGACAGGATGCAGAAATACACAACCAATGACTTTGATGAGGTTCAGTTATAAAACACCATTTGAATCTCATAGAAGAGCTCGATATGTTCTCAACATCCTCTTTTTATTCTAATATCAATACAGCAAGTGAGAGAGTGCTCATAATGATGCTAAATAGCAGCTATTGAAAATAACTTTTAGGTTTTCAATCTAAAGATGATGGTTTGTGTTCTGGCTAGAGAAAGTTGCTGCTTGACTTGTAGTTTCATGTCATTATTTTTGCTGAATTTAGATTACAGCAATATTTGTTTTAAACTAGTAGACAGTTTTTCTACATGTGACCCAAGTAGAAATCCAAAATGAGTCAGTCCAACTCGGCACATGCAGCTAATACAGCAAAAATTTAATTAAAATTTTTGATTTTAGTTGGAAGGATAAAGATTCTACTTTTGTTCCTTTTACAAACAGATTCAACAAAATGTTCACATTCACACACTGAAAAGAAATGGAAGAGGGACAAATTGAATCTTTTTATGAGATTCAGAGAAAAAAAACATAATAGCACATAGTTATGAAAATCAAAAATATGTTTTTTCTGCAGGTTTTCACACAGAAAAGACTCGTCCACAGACAACATAGACTGCAATAATAACACATTTTTTTCAACTTTAAAGCGTCAAGGATTTGAAGTTGGAGCTTAAAATCTAAAAACATTCTTGCCCAGTTCAGTTCATAATGTAAGAACAACAAATTGCAGAACATTAAACTTCCATGTTTAATTGTTAAAAGGCAGGATAGATAAGGGGGTAGAACCCAGTATAATGCCTTAACCCATGTACAGTTAATTTAGAATATATATAGTAAATCCCCAGAATGGGTAACTAGATTGTTTCCACCAATTTCAGCTTCACAAAAAATAAAAGCATGAACTTTGGATTTCTTGGTTTCCTAACCTTTACCTTTACCTTCCCTCTCTAAACACACTGCTTACGCTTTGAGCCAGTTTTAATGACTATGTTGCAGCTCCCCACATTTTATTACAATGTAGGTTAATACATTACCATTACTGCTTCCCTTAGACTAAATCAATTATCTGGTGAATGTGCCATTTATTGTGCTGCAATGAAATAGTCACTGTGGGTTCATAGTTGCTTTTAAAATGCTCTTGTAGAGTAATTAAGTAGTCTTATGAGAAATACTTTAAAGACTGACAACATTTAGTAAAAGCAGTAAAGTGCAACTAGACCCATCTTTACTCATGTTGTATATTTGACGTAACAGTTTCTTAATAAGTTGTTAAAGAAGCCAAATGAATCGTCAATTTCTAACAACATAAACATGTAATTTGGGGACAGCCAAACATTCACAAAATACATTTACATTACTTATTTTTTTTAATATGGAGCCCAAGACCAAATAAGAAAAAATACCCTCAAATACATAAATTTGGCTCAGTTTTGTTTCGACATTTAGGTCAGATGAAGACCAAACTGCAGAGAGGCAATTTTGATTTTAATTTGATAAAACAAAACTTACCAGTGTGAGTTAAAGCGCAGCAGCAACAAATCCACAGAAAACTCAGAACCATGGGTGATTATTACATCGGCAAGTTCTGGAGATGCTTGAAGTAAGAGGCAGGGCCTGACAAGGGAACGAACAGAGAGGCTGGGAACGTTAATTACTGGAATGCAAAACAGGTAGATGATTACTAATGGACCGCAGCTGTGGGGGAAATGGGAAGCTACAGAACCAAGAAGACTGGGTTCTGACAGACAGTCAATAGCTGTGTTTCTATTGCAAATGTGCACAAAACTTTGCTAATATTCCGCTAATCTAAAAAAAAAAATGTTATAATAAATAGGAGACGCGATTAAAAGCAGCCGTGAATAGGTTTGTTCGCTGATAAGTCATTAAAAGCATGCAGCGCCAAGACCCTCCAACTACTTCCTGTTGTCTTCTTCTTCGTGGTTTGCGCTAAGGCAACATCCGGTTGTTGATCATGTGACTTGTATGACGTGAAAAAAGTGTTTCCGTTGTAGTTTTGCTAAATAGATACGGCTAGAAACATCATTTCGTCCTAGAGCAAAAACTTTTTTTTAATCAAAAAAGCAAGAGCATTTCGAAAATGGCGTGTTTCCATAAAGCGAATTTATTCTTGGAACGTCAAATTGCGCAGGTATATGGTCCATTGAAATGCAGGATTAATAAATAAGAAAGTACAGTTTCTAGTAAATGTAAAAGTCCAAATGAAAAGAAGGCTGTATTTTTTTAATGTGTTTTATAGTAAGTTGACCACACGTAGATGTTCTAAAGCGCTTTAATGAAGAGGCTTTTAAGGTTTTGTATATTTGCAGGTGTGGTGGCATGACAGAAGCCTTAAAGCACACACTGAGAAGAGTGGCTGCTGAAAGTATCCTTTTAATTGTGAAATATTTTGATGATTTTTTATTATTATTATTTATAACACGGCATCCTCACTCATTTCACTCACTCATGGTGTCTGTATTGTTCCTGTGATGTGCCCTGCCTCTCGCCTGTTGAATGCTAGGGTTGGCTCCACCGATATATCAGTATATGAATGATCCTCAACAGCTGTCAGTGTCATACTATAGTGTCTTGACTGATTAAACAGGCTGATGGTTGCTCAAAACAGAGCAAACACTGAGACAAGTAAATGCATAATTGATGGTGGATGTTCCATGGAAATAATTGCAGATTGTGAAGGTGATTAATTGCTGTTTGTACTCATTATGTTTGATGTACACTGATTGCAGTCCACTCCAGTTACATTCTGGAGATTGTTGCTTAATCAGTGACTCAAAGATACTGCTTCATGGAGAAATGTTGCAAAAACCTCTATTATGTTCACAGCAGTAAATAATCACTGGTATAATCACAATCCAATAATTGTTGGTGATTGCATATGTTTTTCTACAATGTATAATGTAATGCACATGGGAAGATTCAGAGACCTGTTAAAAATGATCTTACACAGCTGAAGCCTTAGTGAGGTTTTATCACAGTATATCTAGAAAAAATATCAAATCACTGCTAGTTTTAGCAGCAGTATTAACAAACTGACTATTTTAACCCTCAATAAAGTTTTATTCTCTTTAAAGTAACAAGAGTTATAGTTTAACTCAAATTAGGTCTCCCTTAAACTTGCTTCAGATAGACAGTTTTTAAATAATTGAATGTCTAAGGCTCTATAGATCCAGAATGTGTCTGTATGCCCTAGAAGAAGTAAGAAATAAACGGAGAGAAAAAAATTCAGAGCAGCAGACATTGTCTTCTGGGAGATCCTGAGTCAGACTGGCATGACTCATTGCTCTCCCCTCCATGCCCGCTTTCTTTTAAAGCAGGAGTTTTTTGTGTCTTGGCTTCCAGACAGTAGGGTCTGTATCAGCAAGCTGCAGAGCCAGGATTGTTTATTTACACTTCAAATAGTCTGAATACCTCAAATCCCAAAGGCTTGGAGATCCTCCATGTCGAGAAAAACCCCATGGCATCGCAGTTGCATTTGGCCTCTTCCACATTCCTATGAATGGATGTCTTCCTGTCAGGAGCAGACATGTAATCTGAGAATGGGCCGTAAGACACTCAATCAAACTGCATGCTTGAGCACTCTGCCGTAACCTGTCGATTGGGTTTATCCATGTAGCATCAACCACCACTATCCATCAAGTGTAGTGCACCGGATTTGCATCTAATGTAATGATCTTGCTGGAACTGACTGCACGAGTCATGGTTGAACGGCTCTGTGGGTTGGAGTGTGTGTGTATATGTGTGTGTGGTTTATTTCTCAGGTGGGTCAGAGTCAGTGGTAAAGGTTACTAAGGTCAGATCTGATCTAAACACAACTGAAAAGTTATTTATTGTGAACCCTGACAGCTCTTATTTATTTTCAAACAAGAAAAAAGTGAGGATGTGATTCTTCAGTATTATAAATATTGATATATACTGAACAGACTGCTGCTAAAGATTGTTCCATCAACAGTTATAGGCTGGCTAAAGTCAAATTTGGATGACTTTAGCATGGAATACATTTGCTAGGATTATATAATGAACTCTAATGAGCAATTGGTGTGAAAACAAATCTCTCTAGTTTCATTTGAATCTTGATTTTAGTAGTTCAAACACCAAATATACAATTAATATGCATTAATACACATGAAGGAATACACACAGTTGACTATTTTAGATATGTTCTATGATAAAAAATATGAATATTTTGGAGTTCAGTTCCACAAAAGAATTCAGTACAGAATGTGAATCTGCAAATAATGGAGTGCGAATAGCTGTAAATAGTTTAAAATCGTATCAAGGTAAAAAGTAAAGATAAAAGCAGCATCTGAATGCATATTTAAACTCAAGATGCAGATGGAGTGCCTTATCTTCTACCAGTAACATCTTTTACTGATCATAATCTACTGCAAGAATCCATTTTTAAAGTATAAAGAGTTACTGCTTTGAGCTTTGAGGATCTGTATTGGGAAAGGCTAATGGGGTCTCCACACATTTTTCATGTTAAGACACCATACTTTTCCAGACTGAAGTTTCAAGTGATCTCAACAAAAGTTTAAGTACAAAGTCTCATCATCCTTCTACTGGACCAAATGAAGCCTCCATATCAAATTTAAGACCCTTTCCAGTCTCCATAGGAGCCTTTATGTAAATTATTCGATTCCTTTGCAGCATCTAAATACGTCAAGCAAATCGAGTGAGTGTTAACTAAACCTGCAAGTTAATTTGTAATCCCTTTTAGATACTCTTTGTGTTTTCTTGTCTATTTAAAATTCAAATGATCCGTCTTATCTTCCCCAACTTGTTCCCACCTTGGTCTGCGCGCTACCTGATGTGTGTATTTTGAGTAAACATGCATTTGTTTATGCGTGGATATTACACCCTTATGTGGTATATGTGCGCATCTGTGTGTGAAGGTTAATTAATTCCCAGGACAGCAGCACACACACATAAACAGGCCTTTCATGATAATAGGTTTGTAAATGGGGGATTCAAGCTGCCAGATCTTGTACCGCGCATGCAAAGACCTCAGCTGGTTGCCAAGGGCGATGTTTCTATGACGGCTGCGTGGAGTATGACTTTCCTCTCCTTGTTTACCGTGAGGGAGGAGACCATTAAGAATAATCAACTCTGTTTGAAGGGAAATTCTGAATCAAAACACTAAATAAAAAAAAATATATATTAAATTTATCAAAATCAGTTTTATCGTGGTATTGTTTCTGTTCTTTTTAAAATATTTCTCTAGCTTAGTTTTTATTCTTTTACATCTTCATGCGAATGCCTCATGGGGAACACTATTTCATTCACTTTTTGTTATGTTTTGAGCTTATGGCTCTTTGCAAAGGTTAAGACTGGTTTGGCCTTGACACGCCAAGACATCTGAAGAAACACAAAGTGAAGATGGATTTTCATTCCCTTTGTGGGATGTCTGCTTGTTTCAAAGTAAAAAAAAAAAGAGGCTAAACTGAGAGCTGTCCTGGGATTTCACACTGAGATACCAAATATGTCACCAGACTTCATGGTCACCGAACTACAGCTTTTACTGACTCACTGTTTCCAAATAAGTGCTACAATGCAAAATATGTCAGCTAGTAACAGAAGATGCATAATATATTTATATGTATGATAGAAAGATATCCAATTTTGAACATAGCAACAGCTCTTAGATGAGACTTTAGCGCCATCTGCTGGTCAAAGAGAGAAAGAGTAACAGTGATTTGACTGAACTAGGAGAGTTTCTCATCAAAAAATTCTCTAAAGATGCAAAACAATAGGTGACTAAATCATTTTGAATTCTCATTTTATAGTACCTTAAAAAATATATCATTAAATAAAAACAAATGCTGTCTTGTTTTATCTTGCTCTGCCAGAGCAAGGAGTTGAAAATGGCAAAAGTGCAGGAACATGGACCAAAAAAAAAAAAAACTAATTTGCATTTTGCATGTAACCCAATAGGTTCAACTTTGGTCTTGACTTTGTTACATGACTTTCTCAAATGTCAAATAAGACTTTTTATTTATTCTTCAAACTCATGGCTGTTGGTTGCACTGGATTTTATTTAGGAGTATTAACATTACAGGGGGCTAACCTACTTCTATTAGCAAAATATCTGACATTATACTTGAAGACTTATACGTTTCAAATAAAAGGTCAGAAAACTCCCTTTGTCGGGATCAGTACTTTGTTTTATATCACTTTGAATTCAATAAAAAGGCTAAGATTTGTATCCCACCATGACATTATGTCTTCTTTTTCACTCTTGTTGCTTTATTGTTCAAATAGCAGATGTAGCGTTCCCTCCTCTGAAGGAGCCTCTGGGTTCATACTGTGCAGGAATTTTAACAAGCGGGCCTCCTGTTGATGAGACGAAGCTGACAGCGTTCAATCGAGTGAAAAGAGGCAAAAGCAAGTTAATCAAGTGGCTTCTGTCTGTTTTTTGTTTATCAGCTGAGCTGTTCTGAGGCCTCCACATGAAATCTGCATCCTATTTTTAGAGTTTGTCAGGGGAAAAAAAGTGTCTCCTGCTATTTGTGCAGTTGCTTCCACGCCTTTTTTTCTCAGAGTCCAAAAGCCCACACACACACACACACACACGCACGCACACACACGCACGCGCACACACACACACACACACACGTTAACGCATATTTACCCAGACAAACATTACTATACAGGAAAGTGTCAAGCACTTGAACTGCTTTAAATCGTTCCTGGAGCTCGGAAGAGTGCTGGCTTTGTTTTCTGCACCCTGGGCGAGTGAGCCAAGAACCAATGAGGGGAGAACGAGGGGGGTAGGCGGGGGGAGAGTGGGAAAAGTTCTGGCCTACGCGGTGTTCTCCCACTACAGTTTCACTCGGTGACCTACAGACACACACACAAAAATGGAGAGGACACAGATAAAGAAGGAGCAAGATAAGGGGAAGATGGAGGAGGAGGCGGTGCGCCTTCGGAGGGAGATTGGGCTGCTGCCTGCTGTGTCCTTCATCATCGGGACGGTGGTTGGCAGTGGGATCTTTATCGCTCCGAAGGGAGTGTTGATGAACAGTGGCAGCGTGGGGCTGTCTCTGCTGGTGTGGGCGCTCTGTGGCATCCTGTCCCTGTTTGGTAAGACCAGGCTAGTTTTCCCTGCTTCTTCTACATCTGTAATAATATACCTATAAGGAAAATATTGCATGAGAGTTAAGATGTATTGCATTATTTTTTTTGTATCCGATATTGCAGGCCGAATAATATCTAATGTCATGTTGTCCTGCTTGTCCTTTGCACTAGTAATCTAGTCATATGAAATTTTGAAGGAGCTGAATTAATCTGCAGTTTATGTTTTCAGTGGGACAAAAGTCATTTATAGCAGGGAAACAAGTAGCAAAGCAAAATATTTTCAAAAATATCTACAATATTCAAGTCGAGTTTATTTGTATAGAACATTTCAGCAACAAGGCAGTTTAAATGCTTTACATCACAAAAAAAAAAACAGTTATGAAACTATAACAATCAATATAGCATTTTTTTTTCAACCACTAACAGGTGGGTTTTAAGCACTGATTTAAAGGAACTCAGTGTTTCAGCTGTTGTACAGTTTTCTGGAGGTTTGTTCCAGACATAAGATAGAAGCTGAATGCAGCTTCTCTATGTTTGGTTCTGGGATCCAGAGCAGAGCAGAACCAAAAGGCTTGAGTTAAAGATCAGCAGATTTACAAACTAACAAAACAAATACTTTTTGGTTAATTTATTGACTTGGGTTCTTTGTCACTGACGTCTAAACTAGATCAACAAAAAGAAGTATTTTGAAATCTGTTCTTTCTGGAAAAAACATGAAAAGATTAAATGAACTGCAAGTAAATAAAAGTCTTCCTTTTCCTGTTTCCTCTCAGGGGCCTTGTGTTATGCTGAACTAGGAACCACTTTCACAAAATCCGGGGGTCACTACACTTATCTCCTAGAGACTCTGGGGCCCCTGCCGGCCTTCTTAAGACTCTGGGTTGAGTTCCTCTTTATAAGGTATAAGGTTTTTGTTGTTGAAGAAAAATCAGAATAACAGACACTTTTAAAGTACAAATACTCCTTTTTTTTTTCCAGACCAGCTGTGGCGTCCTACGTCTCTCTGGCTTTTGGACGTTACGTTGTTGAACCTTTATTTGCACCTTGTCCTGCTCCTTCAGCGCTAATCAAACTCGTCAGTATCCTCGGAGTGAGTGAGTGGTATTCCACGCCTTCTTGTCCACTTTATATTTGGATCAGTGTTTCCCATCCAGCAGAGACGTAATGTGTGATCTGTGTCTCTGCAGCATTTGTTGTTGCAGTTAACTGCTGGAGCGTCAGCATGGCCTCGCGGACTCAGGTCACCTTGACCTTCATTAAGATGTTTGCGCTGGTACTCATAATTATTCCTGGGGTCATAGCTCTAGCGAAAGGTACGATGACGGAAGCAATAATACTGAGTAAGATGGCGTTCCTGGGAACATTTGAACTTTTCAGCTGCTCTTTGCAGGAAAGACAGAAAATTTCCAGAATGGATTTGAGTTGGAGTCCATAACTCTGGACAGGCTGCCACTGGCTTTCTATAACGGTTTATATGCATATGGTGGATGGTAAGTCAGCACAGTTTATATTTTGACAAGTTATTATATACAAAAGTTTACGTTTGATTGGGATTTTACGGGTTGGACTGACAGAAAGTAGCACATAACTGTGATGTGTTTCTTTCAGGATTGCTCTGCATTTTCTCCATCTGTTTTCCTATTAACCCTGTATTTACTCTCCCTGATGAAACCCCCCCACAAACTTTCCCACAGCATGATACTGCCAACACTATGTTTCAAGCTGCAGTGAGTGTGTTGAGGGTTTTGCTCTAGTTTGATCGAAGCAATGTCTTCCACATGTTTGCTGTATGGCCTGTGAGAAAACATGGGTGGGTTTCTCCCAGCAATTGTTTTCTTCTTGTCACTTTAAAGGCCAGATTTATGTGGTACACTCATAATGGTAGTAGTTTTTCTTTAGGGGTATCAGAGTAAAGTTCAGTTTCTCCTTCTTCTCCTAGGTTTTATCTGAACTTTGTCACAGAAGAAGTAATAAATCCAAATAGGTATTTTGCACATTTGCCTCAGATTGAGATCATTCTTTTGAGTGACTTGAAAAGTGAACGTTCACATGTCCTGTGTGAACCATATGCTTCCAGAAACATCCCTTTGGCAATAATCTGCTCCATGGTGACGGTGACGGTGTTTTACGTGCTTGTAAACGTGGCCTACTACACCGTGATGACGCCCGCTGAGCTGCTGCTGTCTGACGCAGTGGCTGTGGTCAGCAAAGAGCAAAATGTTCCACTGACGAAGAATGTAGAGGGAACGTGTTGGCACAGCTGTGTTCTGACGTGACGTGTGTTTGCCTGCAGACGTTTGCGAACCGTGCTCTGCAGGGCCTGGCCTCAGTGATTCCCATTCTGGTCGCTCTCTCTTGCCTTGGAGCTCTCAATGGCGGCTTCTTCGGGTCGCCCAGGTATTATGAGAGCAGAAGCTGGCTGTTCTTAATGTTTTCTGTGCAGTTCTGGACCTATGAGATTTGCGGTTGCAGGATGCTGTTTGTGGGCGCCAGAGAAGGCCACTGGCCACCGATCTTTTCCATGATTCATGTCCGACAACGCACACCGTTACCTGCTGTGCTCCTCCTGGTCAGTACTGTCCAAAGACCGCGAATCAAACAAAACTGTTCCACCGTAACAGATGATGAACAACAACAGCCCATAATCATTCTTCTATTTCTTGTACTCTGCAAAAGTCTTGTTATATTTTGGTGTGGAGCTTTTAGAATGAATCTCATTTTAATTTATTAATCGTCATCAGCCAATATGCAAACAATGTGACATTTATTTTCTCGTGACATTCGATTGATTTTTTCTCATTGTTACCAGTGACACGGTTTTTTACTTACTTCCTGTTGTTTTGCAGCACTTTGCTCCAATTAACATGCTTTACAATGTAAGCTCACCTTGAGTTCCTCCAGTTGTAAAAGTCCTTCTCTTCCAAATACTAAAGTGTCTCTGATTTGGAATTTTTATTAGTTCATTCTGGATCTGCTGAAACAAAAAGGGTATTTTTTTAGAATAAATAACACTTTTTTTCCCCTTTCCTGTCGAAAAAGAAAGACAGTTTGCATTAATATGCATTCTTCATTGCACCGTCTGCACACCCTGGACAGAGTACTTAGAACTAAATCCCCATTGGATTTTGTGGGCTTGTCTTGGTCTGGCAGCTTTATCCTCCTATCAACACACAGCCACAGTCAGCTTTACAATCTCCCTGTAGAAGATCTCTGATCTACCTTCTCTAAAAACAATGTTAGTGTCTCAGCTCCTAAGAACATGTGAAAGCTCTGGAAAGAAGAAGCGACTCCCAGGGAGCTGTAGAAAGCTGGGTTGCTGACAGTATTTGTGTGTTGGCCGCTGTAGCAGCATGCGATTAAAGCTGCATTGTGTCTCTCCAGTATCCATTGGTGGTGGTGATGTTAATCACTGGGGAAATCTACCAGCTCATCAACTTTGCCTCCTTTTCACGCTGGTTCTTCATCGCCCTGGCAACCTTGGGCATGCTCGTCCATCGATACCGCTTCCCCCACCACCCAAGGCCCTTCAAGGTTAGTGTGTTTTCCTGAGTCTTTCAGCATTTTTTTTCCTTTCACAATACAGAAATCTGATCATCTATCCTGCCTGCTCACCCACCTTAAGGTCCCTTTGGTCATTGCGGTCATCTTCACAGTGGTTTGCTTCTTCATTGTGGGTCTCTCGCTTTATTCGGACCCCTGGAACACGGGGCGGAGCTGTGCCCTCACTCTAACAGGAGTTCCAGTTTACTTCGTGACTGTCCATCGCTTTCGGGTGCCACATAGATTAACGCACACTTTCAGTAAGTCGTGCCATTTGTAGGTCACAGTGACTCAACTTTGAATTTATGTGACTTGAAATAAGAATGTTCAGCATGTCAGAGTTTAATAGGAAAGATCTGACTGGTGCATACGTCTCGTTTTCCCAGATTATTGCAGCAAGCAGCTGCAGATCCTACTGGAAGTGGCTCAACAAGAAGTCCAGACATACTGAAGACAGTTAAGACATTTAAGTTTCCACTGACAATCTTTGTGAATTACACCTTTCTTAGAGAGTCCAAACTAACTAACTAAAATACTTCTTTTTGTACAAGAAAACATTAAAAAGAATATTTGTAACAGATGTATATGCATTTGTCTGCTGATTTACCAAGAACATTGAAAAAAGCATCAACAACCCCTACGACGTCTTAAAAAAATGTTCATGCTGAAATCAAAAATTTGCACATTTTTACAAGCAAGGTAAGCCAAACAAAAACCTTTGCTGACCTTAGAATTAGTAATAAAACACATGGAGTAGCTTTTTAAAAAACATCTTGCCCAAGACGGCAAGATTTTTTTTTTTTTTTTACAGTTCTACAACATGTAATAAAGCTTATGTTACACAAAGAGTTGAATTTAAAACAAAGGTCACCCATCCACACCTTGTAAATGTCGTGTTGTAAAGACCACCCGGTTACAGTGATGAAATTAAATGGAAAAATCCTTCAACTTGATGAGGATCTAAGGAATTTATTGTAGTCTTACTTCAGAAAACAACCTCTCTTCATAAACAGATGGATTCATAGTGCTGAGATTAAAAAGCTGAGACAACTCAAGGACCTGTTCTTAAAAACACACATTATTCAGTGGTACAGAAATAGGTCACGCCTCAACCTCAAAGATGATACTGCAAATAGACTTTCTTACTGAAGACACATACTAAATATTCTGTATTTTCTGCCTTAAGAGATAAGTTCACAAAAATTCCTATGTTCAGATAAAATGCCCTTCAGTTGACAACGGCACATCCAATAATTACAGTGAAGATTTCTGACAACAGTTCTACAATCAGACAATCCTATTGCTGTTAGTGCTACTTGTAATACTTTTGTTTTTTTTTATTGCTGGTAAGACTTTGGAACCCAACAACAGAGTTTACCAAGTGATCAAATAATCTATTGTACAACTGCAAGTCATATATTATAATGTGCAAATCAACATATGTATACACTTAAATATTTCTCTTCTCATGCAGCTCCTGTAAGTGACAGCGATGCAGAGCGGCTAAAAGGCAATACAAAAGAGCAGGGCCACACGCAAGAGAAGAATCTGACACACAGAACAGTAAAAAGCAAGTGCAAACATGAGAAAGTTACAAAAAAATAAAAAATAACAGGCAAATACAAAGTGGAAGATGAATGAGTGCAGTCTCTTTGCCAATTAAAGCACCACGTGAGACCTTGGTGAAGCCTTCTGAATACCCTGCTTTGTTATTTGTACTGGAGTGAAATTAATAAATTATATTCAGACAGAAATCAAACTAACCACAAACTGAGATTGATCACACACCTCCAGCAATAACCATCAAAAACACACAACAGGTGGATCATGAGCAGATGAGAAGTACGTCTGTTTTGCTGAGTCGGTGCGTGTGTGCTTTAGTGTTCAACAACGGATTTCTAGCGTTTTGGCCTTCGGGCTACATGAACTGACCGAGGAACTCGGACAGGCTGATGTTGGCGATGCCCAGGTCTTCGTCGTCCAGCGCGGAGAAGCTGATGTCCACCAGAATCTTGCTCAGGCTGTCATTCATGGTGTCCAGGATGAGGCCCTCCGTGATGGAGCGGTTGGACGGCGAAGCGGCGGGCGCGTCCGCCAGCTGCGTCTCGGTGGGGGAATCCGTAGGCGGGGCTCTGCAGGGGGCCGGGGTGAGCAGCTCCCGGGGGGAGCTGAACAGCGGCAGCTCCTTGAAGGGAGTGCTGTTGAAGCTGAAGGTGGTGTACTCCTGTCGGGGCGTGACAACGGGACCGCCCGGCGTGCGGATAGGACTGAAGTCCAGGACGCTTTGGCCGTCTTTGCCGACGGGCGTCACCTTCCAGGGTTCAAGTGTGACGTTGGGCGGTGGCTTGCTCGGCGTGGAGGAGCTCAAGTGGCTGTGACTCTTTATGGGCGTCTTGAAGTAGAGTTCCCGCTCGGGGCTGCCCTGGAAGTGCTGCTGCTGCTCGGTGCTGTTTGCTTCTCTCACGTCCTGGGAGGTGGACACGTCCGAGGCGACGCCAGAGTCAAAGAAGCTGTTGTCGGGGCAGAGGAGGATGGGCTCGTCCTGCAGAGAGTTCACCAGGCTCTGCTTACGGCGGGAGCTGCTGGACTGCCTCTTCGGAGGAGGTTTACGTGTCTCACGTTTTGTCGGAACATTTACAGGTTCCACCTTCAGGTCGACCTGAGGAGCCAGAGCCACGGCTGGACTGTCGCCCTCCGTCACCTGGGAGACGACAAGAACAGTAAAAAATCCCTAACTTTCCACGTGGAAATAAGATATATCATATTTTTTATGTAGAAGACGTTTCAACTACAGTTCACTGCGAGTGTAAGGGAAAAAAGGAAGGAATTAAGGAAAATCCAGATGAAAATATTCAAATAAAAGGTAATTTTTTAAAGATATATTCTATCATTTGTATTTTTTAAGGAAAAAAGCAAAGAAAAAAAAAACGATTACTGAAAATCGGAGGTCAAATTTTGCATTAAAAACCTGAAATGTTATTTTTAAGTCATATGGTCCAGCATCTATGTACAGCATGACTCGAGGTAGCTCCACCTGACCGAATGTGTACCTTGGGGGCAATGCGGACTCTCTTGGTCCCGCGTGAAGCATTTTGTTTGTGCTTGGAGCCAGATGGGCAATAAGAACCAGACAAGGACGGCAGATAAGCAGAGGAGGCAATGGGCAGCTGGATAGGAACCAAGTAAGAGTCTGTGCGGGGCAGCAGCGGTTTCATCCTCCTCTCTGGAAACAAGCAAACAGAAAAACACTCTAAGAAACATACAGTTACACTACGAAACAAACATTTCTGTAAAGTTGTGCTGAACTCACCAGTAGAAGCTGGTGCTTTTCTTACGGCAGATATATTCTTCTTTTCATGCTGGGAAAGCAACACAGAGATTCACTTTAGACAATACAGCTTTAGTTTGACAGAGAAACTCAACATTTTGATCGGTGCGTGCAGCGCCTCACAAAAGCTTTAAGGTCTCTTGAACTTTTTCAGTTTGTCACATCACAACTACAGATGACTATGAAATGTATTAGAATTTTTTTGTGTGATAGATGGACAAAATAGTGCAGTGGCTTTACAAACAAAAATCTGAAAAGTGTGGCATGCATTTCTTTACTGAGCAGCCAGCGTGCACAATTCAGTCTGTGAAGGGAGCTGGATTTTAAAAGGGCTTTTTACAAATGCATGCCACACTTTTCAGAGATTTATTGGTAATAAATGTTGAAAACCAACTGCCCTTCACCATGTTTATTAAACAGTACT
The DNA here is from genome assembly GCF_000485575.1 of Poecilia formosa. Classification (NCBI taxonomy): domain Eukaryota; kingdom Metazoa; phylum Chordata; class Actinopteri; order Cyprinodontiformes; family Poeciliidae; genus Poecilia; species Poecilia formosa. Next base: position 1,361,702 of record NW_006800008.1, on the reverse strand, counting down.
TCATTTTGGTCTAGTAGGACAATAAAGTATAGAGGTATGTCATTGTAACAAGACAAAACATGAAGTGTTCACATGATTTCAGTTTTTCTTCTACCTATAAAACAAGATCTCAGTTGTTCAGCTGCAGCTATACTTTAAATCTAAAAACACAAGTTGTTAATCAGGTCTCAGAAGATATTAAACATTTGACTTTCCATGCTGTTTAGCCCTCTGCTGCCTATCTGTGGGATGAAAATAGTTCTTCAACAAGAGGTGAATCAGTCTTACTTGGTGGGGACACGGAAGCAACGACACAGGAGAAGAAACGGTCCCCGGATCGCAACAAGGCTACAGAAAGAACAGAAACTCAACGAATCAGACAGCCGTTGCATTAGGAAAACAGAGAGGACTATGAGGAAAGAAGAAAAAAGGCAATGGAAGAAGAGCAAAAACAGCTTTATGTATTTAATAAAAGCAACATGTGGGTGAAAGTAGCGATGCTCACCCTGTAAACCTGATCAAGGGTCAGGCATCGATTGATATCTGGTCGAATTGTCCAGAAAGAGGTTTTACCATCTGGCGACCGCTCGCGGATGAACATGTCGTGCAGAGAAAGATTGTGGCGGATTGAATTCTGCAAAGGAACAAAACTAGTGAACTCCCTCATGGTGTTGCTTTGAGATCCATTTTAATTTCCTCCGTTAGTTTTCTGAACCACCTTCCATCCTGGTTTGGCCACTTCTCGGTAATAAGGGAAATGGTCCTCGATCCATGTGTAAATTTCTTTCAGCGTCATGCCTCTGTTCTTCCTGCTGTTGATGGCGAACTGGATCATGGCCGTGTAGGAGTACGGCGGTCTCTGTAACGTGGGCTGATGGGAACCTTCTGGGTTGGAATTTGTACTGTGGGTCTGAAAGAATGCAAAGAGAGTGATAGACAGTCCCAATAACTGCTGAAGGATAACAGTACCAGACTTAAACATGTAAGTTTGAGTCCATTTTTTGCCATGTTGTTAAGACTTTAATAAAAACTTTGATTGTTGTTGCCAAGTTTTAAAATGAACATGTTATGCTAAAAAACCAGAATGTAAAAAGGATGAAATTCAGAATGCAATCCCTCCCACCCTCAAAAAAATGTTGCTTATCTTTTTGGTAAAAGGACCAGATCACTAGTTTAAGATGTTCATCGGTGCAGGATGTTCCTTTTGCAAATCTATATTTCCATTTACTGAAGATACTTAGCAGCTAATTTGTGAGCTTGAACCTCTCAGCCACTAAAAATACACTCATATACTTCCAGACTGTTTTCTGTGATAACAATATTGCGTTCACTGTTGTCAGATTGATGTTTGCAATTTGGTATGTTGTGCAGCTCTAATGAAATGCAGCTAAAATCAAAATCTAAAATGAATTTCAAATCAAACACCATAATCTGGATCTTGATCCTGTAGTCATAGTTATAAGTCATAGTCAAAATATTTTAATTACACAGATGTGTTGCTTTTGCAAGTTTCTAAAAATGTGAGACTTTTTGAAGTCTTTTAAAGATCAATATGAATAATAAAAATAAACTTAGCTGAAAACCTTAGCAAGTCAAAGATAATCACATTTGTGTTTTGTGGCTTTTGATTTGTGTGCTTTTACATCTGGGTTTCCTAACAATGGCTCTGTTTGCACTTCAACAGTGAAAAAGTAAATAACAGAAACAAGGCTGACCTGTAAAATCTGTGGTGCCTGAAGCTTCTTCTCCTTGTCAGTTGTCTGATTTGCAAGCTGTGGCTCCAAAGCACTGGTATTCATTTTTCCCAGCCACTGGATATTGGTGAGGCTGTCATCTAGAGGACTGCAACTTGCACCTATGTTCATTGATGCGTAAAAGAGAGAGAACAGTTTATTCACAGCTTAAAATGGAATATTAATGGGGGGTAAAAAAAAAAAAACTATCGATGAGGGTGAAGCTACAGCTCTTAATTCATACATACTTGACTGATTTCCAGTGAGAGGTTTAGCATCTGGCATATTGTGGATAGTATCTGACTTCACTGGTTGTGCAGCAGTACTTCCTGCAGGAGATGACTCCTCTTTGACAGCAGCCTGGCAGAAAGATCCATTGCCCCTGCTGCCACTCTCGCTGAGAAGGATGAACTTGTTTGGGCCTTGGACGCCACTCTCTTTGCCCTTTGCAGTGAGCACACCGATGATGCTTTGCAGATCTGCCTCTTTAGGGATGACAACCACCTGAGTGTCAGACATGGAGGGGTGATTCATGATGGGGATGCCTGGGAGGCACTGGCTGGCTGCTGGTTTAATCGGCTCCCCAGACCCTGCTGCACCGTGCTGAGTTTGCTTGTCAGCCTGAGTTGGTTCATTTTGCAGAAATGGAAGTTTTCTTCTTTTCAGAATCAGGGGTCTCCTTGGGCTCCGTCTCATGGTCAGATCGCTAAAATTACCCTTCACAGGACTGCTGTGCAAAAACAGCACACACATTAAATTAAATTAAATTAGACATGTAGGTAAAATAAAAACGCACGCGTCTAGAACAGCCGTTTCTTAAACATACGATCGGTATGTTTTCTAAGAAAAAACTTTTCATTTTTTAATATTACTCCTACCTAAAATCACCGCTAGATCAACGTTCAATACTACCGGAAGAAAACTGACAACATCGAAGCTAGTCAGTGGGGTTAGTTCAGGCTGGATAAAAACCGTTCCACATTAATAAAACAAAAAATAAAGTAAAAGCACTTCGTAAATACACTAGGAGTCACAATAATTAAACAAGATATGTGTTTTTCGTGTGAAATTCAAACCCCTTTTGTCGCTATGTCGACTCAGTCGCTCAATAACTGCTCAGTTGCAATCGCTGTTTCCTTAGCGACCTGCGCCTTCTAGAACAGCCGTTTCTTAATTTCACATTTTTTTACCGTTTAATTGGAATACATTTAAAATTAATGTTCATTAGTTAATAGTTTATGCACATACAATTAAATATTCAGAGGATGTGTCTCTCTTTTTAAAGCACCGATTATCATAACTCCTAGTGTAGCAGAGCGTTAAATAGGCTATTTTCATAAAATGAATCCAAACCTTCATATTACTGCAATGTCTCAGGCGATCCCACTTGGCTGAACCACGAGTCGAAGTTGAAACATTGCGTTCATAGTTGTTGTTTTTTGATTAATCCACTGTAACTGTTACAAAACCATACCATGAAGTGTTATTTACATATCTTCAGCTCGTTTTAGAGACGTTTTTGAATTTTGGCGCTGTGGGCGCTGCCTCCTTCCGTCACTTTGATCACGTGGTAAATATTAACCAATAAGGAGCCAGGGGATACCATCGCTAGGTGGCAGTGGTGTAACTGCAGGTTGGCATTCTAATCGAACCAGAAGAAGAAAAAGAAGAAAACCGGGAAATACAACAATGCCTAACAAGACAAGAAGAAAAAAAGAGCAGGACAGACAAATTGTATAACTGAGTTTTATTCGCATATGTTAATTATAAAGACGATGTCTTACGCAAAGAACAACGTGAGAGAAAGAAGACTATAGAAGTAGGTGCTTTAAATGAAAACATTTGAATGTATACTTCTTAATTGATGCTCTTAAACGTTACATTTTGGCATTTTCCGTATGGACTTTTACTCAAGCGTACTTTCTGTGACATATCTTCCTCCAGGTGTTCAGGAATGATTTACATTAATGCCCCGCAAAGCCACAAAGGCGGATAAGCCTGCCCTGCAATTTATCGAACGGCCTGTAGGAGGAAGCAAACTTCAACATGCGCCTGAAGTCCGAGCTGCAGTCAACCCCAAGGATTTTTTTCCAGAGTCACTAACGCATAACAGCTCAGATCTTAATTCGTGGGTAAGTTCTGTTGTTTATTCTTTTATAAGATGCACTTTTGGTGATGGAAAAAAAGCATCCAGAGTTCATAACAAAGTCCATTGCTTTGTTATGAACTCTCACTAATATCACTTTTTTTTTCTCTGCATAGTTTGTATTTAAACAATTCATTTTGTTTAACTACAAATAATCTTATAGGGTCACAGAGGATTTGATTTGTTAAATCAATATAAAAGGCAGATTGATCCTAGAGTTTGCAAAATGAAGCAAAATATATTTATAGCTGCCAGGTATGGGAAAAGTCTGGGATATTTTAGATCTAGACAAGTTTTTATAAGTTTTCATATTTAAATCTTCACCACTGCTGAAATATACACCATAAATTCATAGTGAACTTGGTTATCTGGTAATTTGAGTTTGGACACAGAATTTTGATGTGGAACCCATGGCCATGTTAGTAATAGCTGTAAAAGATTCTTCAATTTTTGTTGTATCATCCATTTAACTTAGTGTTTCAAAATTTCAGGTAAACCCACAGTTTGACTGTTCATCTGCAGCTGCACCTCCAAAGAGACGAGGGAGGAGAAATGGGCAGAAAACCTCAAGTTTACTTGACCAGTGTAGTCAGTTGCCCAGAAAAAACAACACATGCAAATACCCCTCATTGTCATTTCGCATTCGGTTAAAAGACCAGTCTCAGAAACAGTCGAGGACCACAACCACAACAGAAGGTGCAGTATCAAAAGTCAAAAATCAACGTCGTGCATCTGTTTGCCACAGCAAAAGAACTGCAAATTCAGCTTACTCAGACACTCCAAAAAGGCAGTTGGTCACAGCTAGAAAAAGGAATGCTGTAGCACTTCCTGATGGCGCTGCCTCCCACAGTGGAAGTTTGGATAGGCTTGGAATTCAGTCTGAAGAAGTGACAAGTAGATGTAGAATTCCAGCAGAGGGAGCTTCAACACCTACCTCCACCAAGCTGATAACCACAGAAGTCAGCAGTGTTTGCCCACCACCTGATGTGGACACTCCAGAAAGGATGTGGGACGAGGTAAACTGTTCCTCTTCTTCCCCCAGATTTTTACTGTTTGCTCAGCCGTGTACATCACAATGCTGCAGCCCACCTGAAGCCTTGGTGGCCGACACACCAGAGAGGGACTATGGGGTGAAGGTGACATGGAGGAGGAGAAAGGGGCTGATGTTGATGTTAAAAAAAAGGGGGCTCCTTTCTGACTGAGATGCACTAATTCATTGCTAATTTTTTTTGTCATTTCTTTTTATATATTTTGATTTATTGTATAGATTACTGTTGTGTATTACTGTAATAAATCAAGATAAAGCATACTCTTATTTTACCAACTGAAAAATACAAATTACACAGCACTGATTAATTCTATTATCTACATATAACTATGTTTACTTTCTAATTTTACTGTCAAATACACCAATATTTTGCCCGCTCCAAATATAACTCATAATACATCATTTAAAAAAGAACATTTTTCTTCTTAAATCTTATTCAACTGTTGCAGAACAGAATATAAAACAAAGGGGTACAAGTGAAAGACACAGCTTTATTTTCCATTTTTTTCAGAGTATCATCATTAAAAGAATTATGATTTAAATTATATAAAATATATATTTTATTTAAGGCATTGTTGATTTAAAATGCATTATAACTGCTTTTAAATGTGCAACCTTGTACTTGTAAAGCTACTCTATTAAAATCGGTATGAAATGTACTATTTTGATACAAATAAAATTCTACTCATTGTTTTCAAAAGTACGGATAAAATTACTTGTTTTTGAATGATTCCAAATTATTAATATTACTGTTATTTGGTTATTCTAATGAATGCTACTTGTTCCTCCAACAACCCAACTCACGCTAAAATGATCATTTCCTTAGGAGACATCCCTTTTGAGTTCGTGACTCACCTTTGACTTGTCTGGCGAATATTTCATAAAATCAAAATAAGAAACCAGGCGTGACGTTGCGCTCCTCTTCAGAATGTCATCCAATTAAATCCCACCTAACGAAAGAGCGGACCAATAGGAAGGCAGGTTCTTGATATGGTCGGTAACTAAGGACAGGGTAACAGTGCTCTCGACAACAGCGTCCAAGAAAAAGTGCAGTCCCTCCGGATGGTCTTCCCTTGGCAACAGTGCTTGAACATGAGTTACTACAGTATAAGGTGAGCGGAATTCATAATGTTGCTTTCGGTTTGTGTTCGGAGGCCTTCTGTGTTTCCAAATGTAAGATATAAATCCGAGTGTTGGCAACATATTTGCATTGGCACAAAAAACTTAATAGTCGCCTTCAACTTTTCCAAAAACAGCACCGCGAACAGTGGAGACAGAAACAGCTAATGTTAGCTTGTAACGGTAACCAGCAATATCTGACATCCTGCCACTGGCTTTTTAAGACAGTCGCGTTTTTTTCCCTGTGTGAATATATCTTATTTTAATCAATAGTTGTAGTCAATAGAAGGATATTTCTGCCGAGTGAGTGAACCCTTAGCAATATTTACCCGTAAAATCGCTGCTGTAGCATTATTGACAAGAAGGAAAAAAGGAAAACTCGTTATTGTACAAAATGAAGGAAGAACTTTAAAAAGAGCAAACACTGTGGTACATATCCTACAGTACATTGTGTTTTGATTGTTGAATTACTTGACAAAAGTAAAGAGCAACCCTGTTGCCTGTAGTTTGTTTAAACCAATTAGTGGATCTATTTTTTGTTTTTTACAAAATCTAAATACATTTAGATTTTGCAGCTTCATATTTCAGTCACTTTCTGATTACCTACTGCGTGTAAATGCATTTTACGAGATGACGTGAAAACATCCTCAAAGTTCTGTAGCTTTGATTTCGGGAGAAAAAAATCTTGTCATGTCTGAACACGCCTGTGAGTACAGAAGGGTTTTTATTTGTTGTGAATAACAGTAAGCTGTTAAATTAACAAATTATCATATAGGTCAATTAGAGTATATTTAAAAACAAAAAATGTGAAATTATAATAATATTGCTTTTTACATTTTTTTTTTTTTGCATTGTGCAAACTGGGGCTTGAATAAACAACAGTGTTTTTGATAAGCTGCTAAAAAGTTATTTTAATAATGAGAATGACACATTTTCCTCCCAAAATATCAAGCAACAAAAAACTGTTACATTTGTAAAATAAACATGTGCACCAACCTGTACAGTTTATAGTAGGAATGCACTGATTTTAAAATTAAGACTGATATCCATGTTAGATGTTATTCTTGTTGTTATGACCGATAACCAAATTGTATATTATTTATGTATATTTTCCTGCCCTCTCTACAGTGAAAAATGTGGAGAGTTTTACTTTACAGTCTGACACCGGTATGTTAAAAATGGCTGAAAGTTGTCCAGCGTATTAATCCCATTACTTTGTGCTTCACTTATTTAAAGTCTTAGGTACACGTTTAAAATGTCACCTCCAACATGTCAAAGTAAGTAAAAGGAAATTTTATAAAGACTGGGTTTTGAAAATGCTAAATATTGTTTACATTTAAGCCACTTTTTTTGTCCCTCCTCCCTTTCCTTTCCATTGTTTCAATGTCCACAAACTTGCAGAGTTTTTGGCATCTCTGTTACTGATGTCTACCAGATGTGGGCATAAAGGTCATTGAAAGTTCGTTCAGCTGGCGAAATATATTATTGGCTAGACAAGTTTAAATGCAAGGCATCTGAAACTTTAAAATCTAATAAATATTGCATCCAATGACTCCTTTGCAGTTGTGATGATAATGCACACATTGATACTGTGATTATTTTGATTGAAATCATTGTGCAGTTCTAATATGAACCTGATCAGACTGAAGGGAAGTTTTTGGATGAGTTAGAAAGTTTGTGACGAGAGCTCTGTTTTGTTTTGAGAGCTGTAGCCGTGGAGCACAAGTCTCACATCTTTTATTTTCCAGATAGAAATCAAAGTAACTTCAAGTCGTTTCCTGTTGCAGTGCCAGTCCAGTTTAGGATTTAAGCAAGTTTGTGATTTAATCTCTTTAAGAATACTTTTGTATATGCCTGACATACAGATGCTACCATCTTGGATATTTTTTTTTCTTCTGTTTTTTCAGTGTTGCTTTTTGTCATCATGACGGAAATAAACACATCTCTCCTCAGCATACCAGCTGGATCGCTCACCGCTCTGTGGACTCACCCAGACTAGTCAGCTTGTGTGACAATTCACAAATGGCCGCTTCAGTATTTCCAGAAGAAGTGGATGGATGTTGCTTTTCTATTCCAACTCTTGCAAACCTGTCACAGAGTCTCGAGACGAACGCGCCATGGACGGTTCTCTGACATTCAGTGTGAAATATTTGACACTGAATCTGAGGTTCTTGCGTTAAAAGCTGCTGAATGCTGAGAAACTTGGCAGATTTTCTGCTGTTACAGATCCCACGCTGTACATGCTGGGATGAGCTGTTTAAAGAGCAACAGTTTTCATAACAGCATGCCTATGCAGTGTTGCAGGAACTGCTTACATTAGCCAAGAGATGAAAGTGGAAGGTCGGTGTAGTTTGTTGGGGTTGTTGGTTAGACTGCTGTTCAAGGAAAAAAAAAAAAAAAAAGTGAAGTAAGAAAGCCTCTGCGTTGAATCCTGAGCAGTTTATTCCATTTATCCTCGAAATTGAAACTGCACCACTGTGTAAATCATTTTGAAATATCTGAACTCGGACAGTGGTGTTCCTCGGCAGCTGGAACTATGACTTGTGGTCGAGTGGTTTATTTATGCAAACCCCACACACATTTAACCTGACGAAGCTCTTCTCTCAATTGCCTGGAAAGCTGTGCAAAATTTGTGGTATTTTCTTACGCATACTGCTGGAGAACTATGTAAATTTCGCTAAACATTTTTGGTTCCCTGCCGTGGTGAGTCACTTTTCCAGGAAGGAGTTTGCAAAGAGCGCTGTCGGTAATCAGCAGCTTACATTTCTTGCGTTTCGCTGAAACACAGCAAAGGATCGCTGCTGGAGAGTCGGTGGTGGAAGGTGATGCTTCGGGGTTCCCGTGGGAACAGGTATTATTATCAACTCTTGCGGCTTATTTCCATCGTTTGTTTGGAGCTCAATAATTACTCCCTCTGGTGAAAGAGTCCCACGCTTATCATCACTGGCCTTACATACAGTTTTAGACAAACACACACAATGTACTCCCATTTTCTTACTTTGGTAAAATAGGTGTCAAAGTAGGGAGACACTGGTTTCCTAGCAACTAGGTTATGGTTATCCATCATGTTTTTTAGAAAAGGGGAATCTTATCGGTTGCATTCCCTTTAAAAACCATGCATGCACTTTTCCAGCGTCACATTGACAGAGCTGAAAACCTTCTGCAGGCAGTTGAGCTGTGAAAATGTTGAAAGGGGAAACATTTTTTGGAGATATTTATAGTTTTAAAGTGCCACAACTTTCCAATAGTGCTGCAGTTAATCGATTCATTCTGACGATTGACTGGATAAAAAATTGTCAGTTTCTGCGGATCTTTCATTAAACCACCAAAGCTTATTTTATGCAGGATTAAAAATGCAAATTTCAATTCCTTATTTAAATAAGAAAGTAAACGTTTCGCTTCCTAAAATGCAATAACTTAGCATTCCTTTAGTACGGGTTGGTCATGTGTCGATCTTTCAGCGAATTGCATGTTTTTATAGTTTTTTTAATTCAGTTAATGATTACTTGATTACTAAATTAGTTGCCAATTATTTCAGTAATCAATTAATCATGATTCACGCGATTAATTGTTCCAGTCCGTCTTTCAAATATAGCATTTTTAAAAGATGCCAGACAGAATAAGAAGTTGTGGTTTGATTGATGTGCCAGAATATGTCAGAAACTTGTAATATATATACTTTTCTTTTCTCTTCACAATTATGAGCTTCTTTATGTTTTTGTCTTTTTAGAGGCATCTATGCTTGATAGAACTTTGCTGCTTTCTGTCTTTTATTTTTTTCAGTACACTGACATTTAGCGCTGTCACTTCCGTACAAATTCTGTCTTGGCTTCTTGTGCATTGTCTGAAGTGTGAAGCCATGGTAACGGCACAAGCCTCACAACCTCAGTCTACCTTAGCGCTGGGTAACTGTCACTCCCATGGGTGGAAGATAGCAGAACTGCCGTTTCTTTGTAATATCTGCCAGAGATCTCGGAGCGTGGAGGTCGAGTGTGTGTGTGTGTATGTGTGTGTGTGGGTATGTGTATGTGGGTCCGGCAGAGCAGACGGTTTAACCACAAGTTTGAGGGAAAGTTTTTTCACCACTGGAGGAAAATACCTGGATTAGCATTAAGACATTTGCAACCATGGAGTCTATGAAGACTGAAGGATCTCATCCGGTCTACAGCCGCTGGTCGTACAGGTAGCTGCTCATACCGACAGACAAAAGAACGACTCTTAGCTTTGTTTTCCATTGGAAATTTCTGTTTCTATAGAGATGTTGGAGAAGTGACTCTCCTGTCCAACTAATGTGTTTTCAGTCTTTTGCAACAGACGACTAGAATACAAAGTAGCCTTTAGCAGAGCTAAAGCATTGTTTTGTCAATGCATTGCCTTATCTTCCTGACCAGTCAGCTGGCAGGTGGTCAGAGCGCCTTGCTGTACGCTCTTGTACTTCTTGCTCATGTTTCTGCCACCATGTCTTTACTTATTCAAAGCATCAGCTTGAGACTGTGCTTGCTGTAACTAGAGTTGGTGATTTGTGTCTGTCCAGTTGTGTGTGAGCGTGTGTGTGTGCTGTTGGCTGGCTGATTTGAACAGGCATGTAACTAACAACATCCTCAGTGACCTTTGAATGTGTCTTCAAAAAAAATGGTGGATGTTAGCAAAACAGCAAAGATTAGCTCGTGTTCCAGTTATAATGCCATCTAAAAATCTGTTTATTGAACTAATTTATTATTAAGTTAACACATCTTTGTTCACAGCAATTTAGACTGCTTGTATTAAACTTCTTTGCTTTTCATGTGTTCATAATTTTTTTTAATTTACCACCGTGGGGCAGATAAACCATGTTTAGATCTCTCTCTTGTTGACTTTCTTCAGAAATGTTGTGCTTTTGTTAAATCTCATTTTCTGGAACTGAAAGCATTAAATACTCTGAAATAAACCTTATAGTCACTTTTTTGTTCTGTTTAGACAGTATGGGTAATCTGAAAGTTAGATCTTTTCAAATTACAAACAGTAGCTCATCTGTTGCTTGTAACCTCTCATATCTGTGACTGATAATTAATTGCTGCACTTTTTTTCTTGCTAATTTGGTATTTTGAAAGACCATAGCTACTCCTGATTAACATTTTTTCATATCAAACTAGTTGCTGAGTCTTGGGCCTTGTTTGCAGAAAAATTTGAGTCACTTTTACTGTGTTTTCCAGAGACATTGTGGGAGCCATATAAAGATTTTATATCACATTTTTCTAGTCAGCAGTCACGTCTGTGGTGACAGCATGTGGAAATGGGTGCAAGAACTGCTAGAAATGTCTGAAGAAAATAAATTCTGCATTTATTTGTCTATTAGACAGTGCAGTGAATTATACAGCCCTATTTAGATGACATGTTGATTCACCAGTTTGTTAGACAGACTTCACTCTCAATGCCATTTGTTTACATTTAATATTTAATTAAAAGTCGTCTTGCTCCAGGTTGCCCGGTTAAGCGTCTCATTTCTGGACACATCCTCACAACTCAAGTCTGTAAATCTTTACAGCAAAGTGCTAAAGGCCTCCAATTACTGTAAAGTACAAGATGTGACTGGAGGTTTTAATCAATGCTGCTGGAGGTGTTCTGCTGATGGAGCTACGATCTCCATGGTTACTGTGGTCTGACACATGATGAAGGTACAAGAGTTGCTTGTCCTCCTCCTGTCACCCAAGCTGTGAGAGACTAATGAAACATTGATCACTTCCAGCGCTGATGAGGCTCCGTCTGACTTTGTATGGATAAGAGATTTTTTACTCGATGTCAACCAGTTTAACTTGTAATGAGGAATGTTGGCCTTCTTGGAATCCCTTTTGGAAATAAACTAATATTTGTTTTAACTGTGAAACAGTGGAATGGCTTTAAATGATTGAATTCAAGATAAAACATAGGATATTTACTGTTTTGTGTATTTAGTCATTATCTCCTTTTCCCCTTTGCTCCTTCGTCAAAGCGACCAGATTTAGCAGACGTATCGATTTCACAGATTACCACAAACAGTTCTAGTCTTTCACAATGCAATGTTCTTTGCTCTGGCTGACAGATATAAATATACATAGAGTATTTTCCTCTGATTATATGCATAACACATTTAAATGTTTGCCAGGTGGTGTCTTTTAGGAGTTAGACTCATTTAATGCCAATTACTTGGTGAATTTGCCCTTTTATTCACTTCTCTAGAATTGTTTTTTCACTATGTTGTTGAACTGACTGGTGTATTTTTCTCTCCACATAATCTTCTCTTCCCTTTTTCGCTGAAGACCTTCCAGCTCTAACAACTTCTCTTCCAACTCGACATCAAGGTAAACCACAGTCCACAATAACACAATCCTTCATCTTCAACAGCTTTCAGTATGAAACAAGAAGTTAGGATTATGGACATCCAGAGCAGATAATGGCTAAACCTTTTTTGGTTCTTTCTAGAAATCAAAATAACTTGAGAAATGGCTCCAAATGATGTTTTGCCATAAGTGTTAGAAGAGATAAAATGAGTTGGCATAAATGTATTGAGCAATTAAATTTGTTGTGAAAACTGTGTTTTTTTTTATTGTTTTTTTTATCCAAACCTTTAGTAATTATTATTATGTGACACTTCTACTGTTTTGTTTGTCAAAAGCTGAAAAAGTATCCGAGCATATAATATTAGAAACCACTTAAGATGCTCTTCAGAGATATCTAATTACACATTTGGGACCCAGAAATTTGTTAATACTCGTTTTTACAACAGGAAACAAGTTTCGCAGACAGTCGTAATGACTTGCTAATGAGTTGGCCAACATCTCACTACTTTGTCTACTTGCAGGTCTTAATCCCGACTCCTTCCCTTTAAATAGTATTCTCATATGTGTAATTAAGAACTACTATCAGTCTCCACTCCCTTCCCTCCGTCTCAGATGCCAGATGGACCTCCCAGGTGACCCATCTGCTTACCAGTAACAACACTAAGGGATTTATTAGTCAATGCATGGCACTCACTTGTGCAAGATGATCAATTTTGGCAAAGGGTAGCATAATGACTGTATGAGTCATGCCTGTGCTGACTATTAGGCTCCACATTATGCTGAGGGAGACAGACTTATCAAAGCACTCGTGTCGTTTTTGTGCGTTCAGAAATGGCCGTCCAGAGTCCTTCTGTGATGTGAGTCATCAGCTGAAATCTGCAGCTGGAGAAAATAAATGACAATGACAGAAATAGTTGGAAATTGATGAGTTTACATCATGCTGTATGTGGACATCCAGCTTTGATCCCTCTCTACGAACAAAGTCATTTCACTCCACTAGAACGTGCGATATTTCAGATGAAAGAGAAATGAGCCTGATTGGTGAATCACTCCTAATTGAGTTTTGATTTGGCTCTGTTTAGGTCGTGGAGTCGGGGTTGACAGTAGTGACTTCTACTATTGTTCTGCTCTCTCGCTACTGTAGCTTAGCAACATGTCCCTTTAGAAAGGTGCTGAATGTAAGTGCACATCAGCTCCTACACTGCAGGTCGTCCTCCCTTCCTCTTTTCAGGATTACATTTTCCAGAACATGATGATAAACGTCTCTCTGCTCAGTAATTTTGAGTAATGCTTAATTAATAAAAGTAGGTCTTACTGACTTTGCAAAAAAAAAAGAAAAAAAAAAAGCTGCTGAAGTGGGACATTACATTCATACTTTTCTGTAGAAAAACGTGTAAATCCTTCATGTTTGCTTTTCTCCTGCAGTGGCATTGAAGACGACGGCAGCAGTTTAATGCAACAGAAGCTGGAAAGACAGGTGGGAACTGGAGTTTTCTTCATGAAATAGCAACGTTTGACCAGTCACATGATTTCTGTTTTGTTGTTTTCTTGCAGCGTAGCTCATATTGTATGTCGGGTTGATTGTGGCTGCAATTCTAGTTGAGTAGAAAAAGAGATTCTGGCAGCGTTCAGGTTGCCGTTGTGATTTCTGCTCTGATGTGACCAGGTTTGTTCAGAGCTATCATTTCTCAAACGACTGTCTCGCCAGGATAACTGATTTACAGTTTTATGCATTACCTGAACGTCAGCAGAAATACTGACGGTTAGGTGGACCTATGGTGGAGACTAAATCCACCACAGGTTTCTGGTTCACACTTAACCCAAAGTCCCAAAGAGGAGAGGCATATGGAGACTTCTGTTCTTATCAGGAAACACATGAACTGCTTTGCTTAAATGTGAATACATGAAAATTATGATAAATGTAAATGTAAAAAAAAAAGAAGAAAAAAGCATATGTTAGGTACATGTTATATGAAAAAATCCTGAATGCATTTTCATATAGACAAAACCAAGAAAGCATTTTTCACTGGGAGCCCCCTTTATCTGCCCCCTCCTTCTGACGCTAATGACCGCTCATTCAGTTAGCAACGGTGACTGCACAGACACACTCTGCTGCTTGTCATAGTGAGATAGGCCTTTTCTGTCAGAGGAGCACATTATGCAGACGAGGCCATCAACTTTTCGATTGTGAGCTTCAGAAAAGGAGGCAAAGAAAAGCCAGCATTCATTTGGTCTCCTTCCTTTATTGTCTGGAAAAAATTGGACTCTGTGTCATTTTTTGCTCTATAGGATCAATAATTTCTGCACAATGGAACAGGTTTGTACATTTAATCTTTGTTTTTGCTTATCTTGGTCAAACAGGAGAAAGCTGCGCTTTACCAACATTACTTTAGTGTTTCATTGTGAGGTTTTGAACAGTTTCCTTTTTTATCCAGAAAAGTGTGTTCCTTGAATTGGACTTAAAAAAATAAATAAACTATAATCATATTCAGTATCTGCTGTGAACTCCGTCCAGAGTTTTCATTTCCCTGATGTTTTGATTCGCACAGGGAGGACCGTGAACGCCTTAAGTCACTTCCTGATCTGTAAATGCCCAGTTCTCAGTCATAACAAAATAACTGAACCTCACAACGGATTAAAATAGCTCCAGAATGACAAAATAAACTACAGTCTTGATTGCTTCTTTAAAACACCTTACTGTTGTTGAATAACAAGCACAATTACAGATTGATTTATAATAATTGTCTTTTGAGATTTATTTTCATATTGATTTCTTAAATAAATGTAGAATCCTTGACATTTTCTGCAGTAAGAGGATCTTATGAGGAGGTAAGATCTTCCACACATTTAAAAAAATGTAACTAATTTTTATAAATCTGCACAAAATAATAAAATGCTTCTGTAGATTTATTCCAAATGAAATTTTATTATTAAATTCCCTCATATTGATGGTCTGGGTTGCCAGTGTGTGCACCTTTTCACTTGAGATGTGTAACTGATGCTTTTCTAGTTCACTAACAGATGTCATCTAGTTTTTGACTGATGAATTATGAAAGCCCCGTTTTTGGTTTGCCAAATCTGACGCCAGGCTTCCTGGTGTCGTCCAGCTCACTGAGCAGCGTCACTCATCGAGACGTGTTGTTGTGCGTTTTGGCACACTAATTAATCCGCTTGCGTAATCCCATTGGCTGCTCTGATCACAGTTGGGTTAGGAGAGCAGAGGCTCTGCCTGTACATCATAACCACAAGGAGTTTTCAGGAGCACACTGGATTAGATATCTCTATTTTCCATCACAGTCAAGTAGCAGGTGCAGTGCAGACCAGTTTTTATTTTTTATTTTTTTTATTAGGCAGGCTATTTGCAGCATTTACTGGGAGACACAGGTTGCATCTCATCATGCATATAGATGTAATTACCCTCCACTCTGTAATGTTTTCCACCTCAGCTGCATTCAACCTCTTCACATCAAACATTGAATAATTAGTTATTTTTTTCATGAGCACGTGATCAGCTGTTTGGGGAAGGTCAGCCTGAACGTTGTCTGAAAGCCTGAGCTCCCATGATGCCTTGCGTTCACAGCGGGCGCTGCTGGAGCAGAAGCAGCGGCGGAAACGTCAGGAGCCCATGATGGTCCAGCCCAACACCGAGGCCCGGCCCCGCCGCAACAGGACGCGGCACTGCGACGAGCAGGACCCGCTGGTGGAGTCTCAACTCAGCATCAGCAGCGACGTCATCCTTGATGGTGAGAGAATCAAACGCAGGAATCTCTTACGTGGTCACTGTCGCAAAAGAGTGTTTTTTTTTTTTTTTATTAAAAGCAGCATAAATTACATAAAAACGTCTTTCAAGCTATGCATTTAATCATTAAGTACATCAAGCAATGCTAGCTTCCCTCTTATATTTACATGCACAGACTTGATGATTCAGATTATTTTTTCCTAAGACATTCCAAACTCAATTTTGCTAGTTTTATTGTAATTCAACACATGCATCTTCCAAATGTTAAAAGAAAATAAATCCTGCAGGTTCCTTAAATCCAATATAAAATGAAAGGATTGCAAGATAACCCTGTCATTTATCAATAAATACAAAATAAAGTGATGTTCGTACTGATTGTTGATGCCAGTACGATCATCCAGTTTCATTTTTGATGAATTAAAAAAAAATTACCCTTTTTTAGTATTTGACCTGCAGATTATTGGTTATATCAATACAGTTTATTTGTATAATCACACATATATTCCAATTGATCAAATCAACAAGTCCAGTGAAAAGTAATCTTTTAATCATAGATTAGAAGATAACTGGATTCTATTTGTGCATTAACTTCTAACTGAGGAGAACATCATTAGTTCCTCGTCCTCCATCATTTGGCAGATTGATGGAATAAAAACCTGTCCTGTTTAATGTTTTAATGGTGAATCAATCTGTCACCTTAGTTATTAAAGTAAAAAGGTTTTAAGAGGATTAAAATACGTGTTCTGACATGTTTAAGTTGCTGCTCATTGTTATTTTGGTTTCATTCAGAGTCTTAATCAGACATATTTCATAAAAACCAATAACTGAACCACAGTTAATAAAAATGGGGCATTGTATGCAACTTTACATTGTATACTCTTGTTTTGATGGACATCATTTATCAAAAATACTAAACTACCAAAGGTTTTAAGATGGCTTCTAATGATTAAATACAAAACAGTGGATAGAGTGACTCTCTGTGTAAAGATAACAGAATAATAGTAATAACTTTCCAACTGTTGTAGGTATTGATGGACCGGCAGCTTTCCTGGGATCAGAAGCCGGCGATCTGGGAACCAAAATCCAAGTTCGGTCAGTGAGCAAGCCCTCGTCGCCGCAGCCCCGCCATCAGTCTCCGCCTCAGCCGCAGAGTCCTGCAGCCGAAGAAACGGAACAAGACGGCGACACCGCCACTCTGCTGGAGCCCAAGACAGACATCCACCAGCTGCTACAGAAACAAGGTCAGCTTGGTGCCAAAAGGTCTCCATTCATTCTGTTTTCTCAGGAAAACAACGGATTTTGTTTGGTTGCCTTCCTTTTGTTAAAAAAAAAAGAAAAAAAAGATTTCAACTATTATATTTTTTTTGCATTGTTAGCTCTTTGTGTGTATGCTGCTTTAATCTGAACTCATAGCCAGTGTTTAGACGTGATCCTTGAACCAGGTCTTCCATTAATCGGATCGTGTCCCAGACTCCAGCGCTTCTCTGCCATGAGACTGTCATACAGCAGCAGTCTTCAGTCAGAGGATTCTTAAGACTTGTTGGAAGACAGACTGCTACTGCAGACCCTTCCAGCCCAAATCCACAAAGATTCTTTGTAGTTTCTTTAACGATATAATTTGTGACATTTAATTTCCCTTTGGGATAACTAAGATATTTTTGAACTGAATTGAGCTAACTTATTTATCACTTTTAAATGCTATGCCAAGTTAGAATATTCACTGTATTATAATTTCTGTCCTTTCCTGAGATGCTTTAGCACCAGTGGACCACCACTTCTTTCCATCAGTGAATTAAAGTTGGGTCTAGCGGCAGCCAAGAGCTACGTCTTGGCTGATAAATCCAATTACCAATGAGCAGACAGATGCCTCAGGCCTTCCGTCTGCTGGAATCATTTTACATCTGCATGACTGCCTGGCTCCTAGTGTTAAGCCTCATAACAAAAAAACTCTGGCATTTGCAGAGTAGGAAGAGCTGAGTCATTCTCATCCTGTTTCTGATTTGAAATGATCCAGTAATTATTTGAATTGTTAAGATTTTTTTTTTGCATAGAAGAGCAGCCAGCCGTCTCCCTGTGGAAGAAGAAATGCCCCGTAGATCATTCCAGAGAAACAGGAGTCAGACATTTCCCAAGTGTTGCATAATACATAGAAATACTTTTCATGTATCGAAGAGCAGAACGAGGCGTCTTCTTTAATCCTCTCCAGAGATTTATTTAAAAAGAAATCTTGTGCTGGAGGATTTCCGCAACGTTTTCTGCCTTCATGCCTTGCGTGAAAAAGCTTCCCAATAGGAATTCCCGTTTTGCCGATCTGTGCTCATGCTTTTTCCCCTCGTGCCGTTCGACAGGTCTGTGTGAAAGCATGAACTTTGATGAAGCCAGCGAGCACGGAGACGAGGCAAACGAGGAACGGACGGGTTCTCTGTTCTCCAATGCCGACGCACCCAGACCCGCCTCGGCTTCCAGCGGCAAAAACGCTCCCGTGAGTTTTTCACCAACTTCTACCACTCGCTTACCGACTCATTCAGGTAATTCCAGGAAAATTAAGTGCTGCATTCTTCCCCTTTTATCCCAGGAGGCAGTAATCCCCGGATCACTTTCTGCAGAAAGCGTCCTTGCAGACGCAGCCAACCTGGAGGAGTTTGTGCTGCTGCCGGCTCCTCGCGGCGTCATCTTTAAATGCAGGATTACTCGGGACAAGAAGGGCATGGACCGCGGCCTCTACCCCACCTACTTCATGCACATGGAGCGAGACGAAGAAAGAAAGGTGAAAGCCAGACAAATGAACTTATGTTACTCACAAAGTCAGGTCCCTAGTTTTAATTCTACAATATCTTTTTCTCTGCAGGCGTTTTTGTTGGCTGGAAGAAAGAGAAAGAAGAGCAAAACATCCAACTACTTGATTTCAGTGGATGCCACGGATCTGACACGAGACGGAGAGAGCTTCATCGGCAAACTGAGGCGAGCCGAATGCTTTTTCGTAGTTTTCACAAAGAGACTATATAGTTTTAAACATTATAGTTTCTTAGATAATCAAATAGATGTAGAATAATAAAAGTAAGGTATGTGTTTTT
Source organism: Poecilia formosa (assembly GCF_000485575.1). NCBI lineage: Eukaryota > Metazoa > Chordata > Actinopteri > Cyprinodontiformes > Poeciliidae > Poecilia > Poecilia formosa. Next base: position 1,342,568 of record NW_006800008.1, on the reverse strand, counting down.
TTTTGTCCATTTAATTCTAAGATGCTGCTTATCAATTTGGAATTAAGAGTTAATGAATTTCAAACAAATCTCTAAAAAATTTGGGAATCATCCCGCTCAGGTTTGTTCTCTCTGAATGCACAACTGAAGTCCTGATTTCTTAAAAATGGTGAATTAGCCCTTTAGCTTTGCTCAGAAACATAAACAAATAAATGCTCCAAAAGCACATAAACAATTTAACCAGGAAGTCCCAAAACATCCCAGAATAACATCCAAAGCTCTAAAGAGCTCACTTGCCTCAGTTAAGGTCAGAGTTCATGATCTAACAATAAAAGAGTGACTGGGCAAAATGGCCGCCACGGGAAAGTTTCAAGGCTAGAACCACTGCTGACCTAAACAAACACATTTGTGGGCATGTTGGTTTAACAGAAATAGTTTTAAAATATATATATATATATATATATATATATATATATATGCGTGTGTTTTCTCTTTAACCAGGTCCAACTACACGGGTACTAAATTCACAGTGTATGACAACGGCATCAATCCCGGCAAAAACCTCGGGATGCTGCTGGAAGAAAGCAACACACGACAGGAGCTGGCTGCAATCTGCTATGTGAGCCAGTGGCAAAAAACCAAGATGCTGTTGAGCGTGTCCTTTATGGTGACTTTATCACATTCTTTGTGCAATCCTTTTTTTTTTTTTTTTTTTTTGTCAGGATACCAACCTGCTGGGATTCAAAGGTCCACGTAAAATGACCGTTCTCCTCCCAGGGATGAACTTGAACTATGAGCGGATCCCTGTAAGACCTCAAAATGTGAGTCCAACAGAAAAAAGGTTTATGCAAAAGTATTTCCTCTGAACTCTGCAGTGTTGGCTGTGTTGTTAATTATCTTTAACTCTCCTCGCCTGACCTGTTACGTTAGGTGGACGACCATATCTTAGTAAATTTGCAGTTATGTCATACATACTGGATTAAGAATGCTGGTTAATAAACTAAATCTGCTTGAAACTTCTCAACACAACTTTCTTTATGTTATGTTCTTTAGTCTTTTGTGGCAGTGGTGTCATTCTAACAATGCACTTCAACAGAGATGATAGTAACATGTCCAAGATAATGTCATCAGTTGGTTCTCATTGTCAACTTCTCTGGGATCTGAGTTGTAGTTAAGGTTTTAACATGTGAATCAGCTGCTCCCACTTTTAAAAACACTTGTTACCATGGATATGCATTATGACAACTGTCTGAAAGTAAAAAAAAAAAAAAAAAAGTGAGAGCAACAATTCTTCCAAAACTGAGGAAATAACTGTCCATTAAAGCAACGCCTCAGCCAAAAAGAACAGATCAGAATGATGAACTACCTAAAGGAGTTCTGTTACGTTGCCACCATGCTGCAACCATGACTGGTGCAATTCTGGAACAATTTGCTGATTAGATGTCTTCTGAAGACAAATTGTTGATAGTGAGGGGTGTGTATATTTTCTGGAGGTAGCATTAGCATGTTTTGGTTTATGTGGCAGGAACAAGAGACCCTGGTGAGCAGGTGGCAGAGCAACGTGATGGAAAACCTGATTGAGTTGCACAACAAGGCCCCCGTTTGGAACGAAGACACCCAGTCTTATGTTCTGAACTTCCACGGCCGCGTAACACAAGCTTCAGTGAAAAACTTCCAGATAGTACACGACAACGACCGTGAGTGTTTACTTCAATGTGTGGCATCGCTGTTGACTGTTTTCTTTTTGTTTTGTTTTTTGACTGTCGACTGAACACGGCGTTTCCTCCAACCACAGCTGACTACATCATCATGCAGTTTGGAAGAGTTGCCGAAGACATCTTCACCCTCGACTACAGCTACCCTATGTGTGCTCTTCAAGCTTTTGCCATTGGCCTGTCGAGCTTTGACAACAAGCTGGCCTGTGAGTAACGGGAGGGTGTCCTGCAAGCAAGCCAGCTGGCGTGTTTCACTCGTCTTTCTTTTTGATTTTCATGCTGTAAAACAGCTTTACACGGGTAGTTTCATATGATTTGAACCATCTGTGTTCAGCTGCTGTTAATATGTAAAACATGTACAGGCTAAAAGAGAAAACTCATTCCATCTTATGAGACACCATGTACAAGAAGAGCTGATGTCATGCTTATAACCTCATGTAAAGATATATGAACTGAACTGATCTTGTATTCTGTTGTTTCTACTCTATTTAATCCTTTTTCCCTCTGGCGCCATCTGCAGGCACAAAGTTTAGCCTCCTAAATAGAAAAGTGGTCAGTTATTTTTTGTTTGCCTTTATTTTGTTTACAAATTCAGTTATAATTAATATTATTATTATTGCCACCTATTTTAATTGCCCCTTGTGTCTAAAGTGCATTTTTATGCATGGATGTTTTGTTTTTGTGACTGAAATGTTAGTTTTGGCGTCACAAACACATAAATGCACCATTGCACATTTTAAAAAATACAATACACATTAATTTTATTTTATTTTTTTTGGATTGATTTACTCCTTTTACCAGAATATAAAGACAATCTTTTTTTTAAATTCCTGTTATAACACTGGTGAGCTGTTATTTTGGTGAACAGATGCACAAACTGTGATTTTTGTTTGTTTGTTTTTTGTATTAATTACAAAAGCCAAACATAAGTTAAATGAAAATTTGTACTGCCCATATATAATTTCTCTCTACATGGTAGTCAGCCATGTGTAGGTGCCTCATTTTTCTTTCTTTTTCTTCTATAAGACGTGCAGAAGTAAGAATTTCACACAAATCCACAAACGTTATCGAAACGCTACACATGTAGGCTCAAATATATACATACATCTGTACTTCATATGTGACCGCTCTGCTCAGCAGAATTTTAAGTTTACCTACTTTAAACGGCTAATTAGCCAAGACTAATTTAGCTAATATCATTGGGGTGTGCAGTTATATTTGAGTATATATTTACAATTTTAACTGTGGATCAGAGAAGACTTCATAAGAAGTTCAAACTTTAACTCTTTGTTTTTTAAAAAATGTTAGGTTTATATTGTATTATCCTCTCCTGAAATAAGGCCTCAAATGGCCCTCTGGAGCTCTCCACCTGTTACACTCCTCATGTGCTACACAGTTTCTCACAAATATTTCAAAAATCACTTTTGTCTGAACTCTATATGGCAGATTGTGCAATAAACTGTTGAAGAATTTAGATTTCCATAAAAAATTACCATCATGTTTCTCTGTTCCTGCAAAGTGAGTTTAGTGAAAAACTTCCCAGTCTGAAATGTATGCTTTTATTAGAACCAATACAAATGTTACAATTTCTCAATTCCTGTTTTTACATTTAATTATGTGTGAAAAAGAATTTTATTGACTGAAAACAATTTTCATAAACGTTTCAATTTGATTCTGGGAAATTTCAAAAGGGAACTCAAAAGTGCTTATTTCCACTGATGTACGGTCTTTTAAAGAAGAAAAAATAAAGAACTTGTAAAAACAAATCAACTGTCAATCCTTTTTGGTGAAAACTTCATTGCAGAACTGTGCACTTTATGTTAACCAGAACATTTTCTAACATTTCTAAATGCTGCATATTGTCATGAACACTTTCTGACAGACTATTTCTGATTTAATTCTCATCAGTCGAGAATATTAATCTCTTCAGATAACTTTTTGTACTTGATCAGGTAGTATGGGTAGCACTGGCAGCTGTCAAACACTATAAACATCAGAGGGTTTTGCTTGTTGTCGACGCAGGCATCGTAGAGACTGACCTTGGCGTTGGGCGGTCGCCGGTAGTTATGTTTCCCCAAGCAAACTCTTCCCACCAGGACTTTGGCCAGAAACATGCAACCAACCTCATCGTACTCGTTTGCTTCTGTGTACTCGTGGGACATGAGCACGTTGGTAGCAAAGTAAGAGCCGAACCCGTGAGAGTGTCCGTTGAGGCCGGCCACCCGGGGGTCAAAGCCGTGGAGGCAGATGCTCTCTGAGGCGACCTTTGTGGTCCCGTGGAAGAGATGTCTCTCCAGAGGTCCCTCGGCTTCCGTGTGGTGTTTCTGCATGTGTGTTTTCTGCCTGTGACGACAACGCAGGTTTATTTTATTTTTTTATTTAATTATTACTTGACTTTTTGTGTTGCAATTCTCTAAATAATAAGGCCACAACCTTTGGTACTTGTCCCAGTGCAGCAGGTTCTGGATCTGCTGGATGCTGATGATGTCGACCTTGGTCTCTGGCAGGTTTTCGTGGAAGAACTTTTTGATGCTCCGGGATGCCTGAGTCCCAGCCGGAACATCAACCAGGAGGTAATCCTCTTCTGAGCCCTGAAGCCAGACTGGAGGGTACCAGGAGCTGAACTCCTGCAGAGGATCTACGCTGAAGTTAGCCGCAGCAGCGTTGGCCTCACAATTATCTAAGTCAGACTGGACTCCAGTCCTAAAAGCAAGAAGAGTTTTAGAAAATATAAATATGTCTAACAAAGATGCAACAGACGGAAAGGGAAAGATCCAGAATACAAACTTTAGGTAAGGATACATGGACTCTGGTGAGCGGTAGGCAGGTCTGCAACAAATTTGTCTCTGGAAGCCGGTGCTGATTCTGGTCTGGGTCATACTGGTGAAGTCCACCTCGTACTTCTGCTTACCGATGCTGAAGGAACATTTTAGCTCCTTTTCACTCATCTTTTTCAGGAGAAGGGCAGACAAATCCTAGAAAGACATGAACATGAGCGTACTTCGAGTTCAGTCATTCACACAGCGGCGGTGAAATTAAGCTGTAAGTTGAAAGCTGTAGGTCAAAACTGGAGCAGGTGAAAATCTACAGCAGAAAAACCCGATGCTATGCTTTAAAGGTAAGAGGGTCCAATCATATCAGTGCTTTTCAGCAGCAGTTGGATTACAATATAACATCCCTCAGGGGTTTCTGGATATACTCTGCCCCTGGTGTAATTTTTCTTTTAAATATGTTTCTTTTAATTTTCTTGTTGAGGACTTTCAAATTTATATCTCTCTGAAAGTGAATAAAATTGCATTCAAAATCTTGAAAAACTGACTTTAAACACAAATACTGAATGGAAATTAATGTCACAATCTTCAAGAAACCCATCTTCTAACCTTATATGCTGTAGCTCCTTTAATGGGGATTTCATCTTCCAAAGTGGGTTCCTCATATTGATCAATCCACAAATCGTAACTTCAACTACAGTAAACTGTGATAAATACATGTGTATTTTACAAGTTACTCTTAACTTGTAAAATAAGTCATTCCCAGCTCCAAGTTTCGACTTCAGAGGTAAATGAATGACTGCTCAACCCTGTTGCCCTGCCTCATGCACAGCTGTTTTGGACAGCCATTAACTGAAAACTGTGGTTTTGATACACTGCAAACTTAAACCAAAGGAGAATTAATAAAACCAATAAAGCAAAAGTTACCGCGCTGTACTCTTTGTAGTTCATGCCCTCACACCAGTAGATTTTGCTCTTGCTTGGAAAGTGAGGGTTTGTTTCTACGTTCTCTGAGTTAGTAAGTCGCCTAACTGCATCATACTCTGAGAGATCGTCCAGCTCCATTGTTTCAAAGTCCAGGACGTGGTATTTTTCCCTAAAAGGAAATTCAAAACAATTACAGTCATTAGAATCCATAAATTGATGTCTAAATTATTGGTAGTTGAACCAAAACTCACTTGTCTATGAGGGTAACGTCGCTCTGTTCAGCACAACAGTAGCTCCTCTCCAGTAAGACCTGAGCGCGAGGTGAGAGGTCGATCCATTGGTGGGTCTTTATAGACCACAGCTGCCAGTGGAAAGGGTAAGGTGTGTGGTGCATCTTACACTTTACCCCTGCATCACATGCACCCAGAAGGAAGTTATCGCAGATGCAGACATCAGGGGAGACCTTTGTGTGAAACGATAAGAGATCAGGTTTCTTGGGTTCAACATCAAGGTCGCCGGAAACACTTGTAGGTGGTTGGATAGCAGGTGGGGGCTTTATGGTTGCAATGGTGCCAGGCTGATATCCTGGTGGAGAATGAGTGATGAGGAGAGGCAGTGACACAGAAATCGGGTTGACAAGACTCTGGTTTGGTTGATTTGTGTGGGGCGGCGTTGGCAGGCAGCTGTGGGAGAAAGTCAGCAACACACAGGAGGTGTTCTGGATCTGCAGCTGAAGGCTGGAGGTTTCCGCCACACTGGATGTGTTTTCTCTCTCACAGGAAGCGGTGACGTCCCCCTGCTTCACAGGAAGAGGTGTTAAGTTGATACTGATGCCGTAAGGTTTGACCGTCCAGGTGACGCCGACTTTCAGGGATCTCACGGCATCCCACACCGGGAGGCTGGTGTTGGTGTCGGCAGGCACTTCCAGGAGGAGAAGGGATGAATTGAGCATCATGGCTTTGGGACTGTCAGATGGGCCCTTTGGGGCTTTGGGTGCCAACTTTCTTTTTTTTCGTCTCCCACTTGAAACATCAGACATCTTTGACTTCCTATTTGACATTGGAGAAAATAATTTTGGGCACATTGGAATAAACAGCAAAAATAGTTAAAAGATGTGATGAATAATTTAGGAAGAGCTCTTGGATAAATATAAAAGACATTTTATCTTGTTTTGCAGTGAATGACTTCGAGTTAGCTCTTGAAAACATACCAAGGTAGCATCAGCAAAATAAATGTATGAGCTGAACTAATTTCTAATTAAGCTAATAGCTACAATGTAGCACGAGCTCTGTTGCTGGAGCTAGCTAAATAAAATAGAAACGCGGTAATAATTAATTAACCTACCGTTAGTGCCTTACCGTGGATGAAATATTGAGGAGTCAACTGGCTCTGCAAAGAGAAAACTCGATTTTAAGACCGAAGTTTTTATTGGTGAAAAGTGAAGGTAACTTTCCAGAAGGTTAATGACGACGACCTTTATTCTACTCAGGCGAGTATGGAAAAACTTTATTACAAAAAAGACGTAAAATAAACAAGTCTACAGAATAATATGAAATTAATGCACATGCAATGTTTACATATTTAAAGACATATTTGTCAATAAATTATAGTGTAGTTGTTACCTCAAATGTGCAGGGCTTTTTTTCTCTTTTTTTTCCACTATGTGTATTAATTTGACAGCCAATTAAAGAAATCCGCCCTCTTTTTAAAGGAGGAAAAATAGAAATTATTATCTGCGCGTTCTGGTAATTTAATTTTTCAGTACGTCTAATGAAAAAACAAAATAACAAGTAGTGGGTTTGTTTTTGTTTCAAAATATAAAGTAAAACATCGAAGTACACGTTGTTTTTCTTTTTTGTGTTATCAAACTGTTGGGAAGACACTTAAATTTATTTTGCGTTTGGTTTTTAGAGTTGAAATCACAATAAAAACACAAAATTGCCGGCAAACAGTAATTAAATATAGACTCTTAAAACCTCAGCTTGTTGTACAGCGGAGATTTTTATATTTATGTATATAAGAAACAGCGCCTCCTCCTGTCAGATTGCATGACTGCCATAGAATTAGGTCACTGCCTGGGATACATTTTTTTAAAAAAAAGTCCCATCTTTATTTTTATTTTAAATGTGATTATTTTTATTATTTAAAAAAAATAAAATAAAATAAAATATTTAAAAATCGATTGATTATTAAATTTGGACACAGAATAGGTAAATGACTTGCATTTTATTTTTTTTCCATTAAAAAGTAAATGCAACATCAAATAAAATATTATTTTAAGAATTTTATTGATAAATATATGGTTAGCATTTGCAAATAAAGTTTGATTGGCGTTAACACAAACCCAAACATGATTATGCAGCCCATCTGACTAACACTAGCATAATTACATTTCAGCCATACACACTGAAGGTTATTTATTTGCAAATGAATATACACAACCACCATCGTTAGAAAGAGAAATCCAAATCATCATTAAAAACAAAAAAACAAAACCAAAACTCTGTTACGAAATTAGCTTTTTGAGTAAATGTACCCTGAAAACATTAAACTGAATGTCAGAGAGTTCAGATCAACAAAAGTTAGAGTTATAGAAACGGTCGCCTAAGTTAAAAGCTTAAAAATCAGCAAGTTTCAGGAAAACATCCACTGGTTCAACTGTCAAAGGGCACTTCTGACAGCCTACCCAGAGGTAGGGAAACACCGCCTCAGTGATGGTGTGTTTGAAGGTGTAGATATGCGTGTTGTTATGCGGGTCATAGAACGACACTTTGCCCTTTTCACAATCCAGCTGCACTCTGATCCTCTGCGGATTTCTTTTCAGACTCAGCCGAGTCAAAGGAGAAGTACCGGCAAAGTACATCTTGTGGTAAAAGTACACACACAGGTAGCCGTTGTTCAGGACTGAAGACACTTTCTCCTTCCTTTTGATGGACTCCTTCGCCACGCCGACAACCCACGCCGTGTTGTCTCCTACGTTCACCTCCCAGGCGTGCTTGCCCGAGGCCATGCCGTCCCGGCCCAGAACGGCCGTGTCAGGGTCGAACCGCTCCGGATTGTTGGGCAGCCTCTGCTTCTCATCGCTGTCGTGGACCGTGGTGAGGTCATCTGACAGGACAAGCCATGGGGCCGCCGTGTTGGGATCCAGAGTGACTGGAGCTGAAGAGAACATGGCAGAGTTCAGGTAACAGTCCCCGATCAGGAATATACCCAAAGGTAGCTGCTTTTCCAAGAGTTATAGGTTTAGCACGTCTGCAGAGACTCACTGTATTTGGCAATTTTATGCATCTTCTCCCACACCTGGAATGTTAAAGAGCCGACGTATTTGGCCACATCTATTAGTGCAGCTGGAGCCATGACTGGCTCTCCTACTGGAACATTTGCCCTGCAAAAGATACAATTAGTTGTTGTTTTTTTATGCGAGTGAAGTGCAATAGCAGAAAGGAAAACATTTAAACAGAAAATGTGTCTTTTTACCTTGCAAGTGTACTTTTGCATTTCTGAAAAAAGAAAAAAAAATAGTCATTTAGGACTTGGAAGCAATACGCATGCATGCCTGCACACCTGTTCTTATCGTAAACTAGCTTACATGAAGGACAGACAGGTCCTCCAGAGCCATCTCCTCCTCCAAAACTCTGATAGTTTCAGACATGGACGATATGCTTCTCTCGATTTCCTCCATCATCTGCCTCATCTGTCCCGTCTTCTGCTCCTCCTCCCTGCGCAGCGTCTCCATCCGGGATTCCTCCTCCACACGAAGGAAGCTGTGGAGTTTGTCAAACTCTTCGTGAGTCCGTCTTTCCACGAATTGAGCCTGAGCCTGAAAGAAAATATTCTTTCACTACAACCACAAGCTTCAGAGTAGTTTGGGGCTTCTATGTAGTTTTGGATTTTTTTGTTTTTCAAAAAAATCTGAATATCTGTACCAGTACAACCATTTTTTAATTTTTTTTAATCAAAAGTCACCTATTGAGTAGAAATCTGACTGCTAAAGACGAGTTGCAAGAAGTAGTTGTTTAAAAATACCAATTTGTAATTTACCACAAGCCAGATAGGATATATGCAAAACTTTACATGGAGGAAAACTAAGAATGTGCATTGTCACAAACACACCATCCGTAGGGTGAAACATGGTGGTGGCAGCATCATGCTGAGAGAATATCTTCGGCTGGGAAGACGAGGTACTGCACCTGAATGTGTGTGACTGCATCCTCACAGTTTTTCTTCATTTTGTCAAATGCGTCCCTCTTCTCCTGCAGCGAGCTAATAGCCGACTTCATTTTCTCCTGCATGAGTAATTAAAAGTGAAGCTTCTAATGCATAAGACCTTATAACATTAGAAGGGAACATGTTTGCAGTATTTACCTTCACATCCAGAACTGCTTCGCTGATAGGACAGCAGTCGTGCTGCTTGTGTTTTCTTGAGGTGTGGCAGACCACACAGATGGGCTCTTTGTCCAACAAGCAATACAGCTTGAGCTTCTCGTTGTGGACAGGGCACATCTCTCCTGGATCGCAGTACAGCTCCCCTCCCGTCTCCTCCACAGGGAGGCTCTCCTCCTGCACACACGACTCACACAGGTTCTTCAGGGTCAGACTGGGCACGGGGTCGTCCAGGTTCTGGGTTCTGCACAGCGGGCAGTCCCGTCTTCGCCCCCTTCCGGTCCAGTACTGTTGCAAGCAGGGAGCACAGAAGCTGTGGGTGCACTTGAGGACCACCGGGTCCCTGAAGATGGCGCAGCAAATGGGACAGGTCAGGTCCTCCTCGGGCAGAGACAGCCTGCCTGCCATTCTGACTCTTCACTCCTTGTTTACCCTGAAAGTGAAAGTGGGGCAAAGTGATCAGACACAGGAGAGCCAGAGGCAGCAGCTGCAGACTGTTAGCTGTCTGCAGGGAGGAGAGGTGAAGCTGCGTCAGAGGCAGAAGACCTTACAGAGCGAATGAAGATTCACAAACAGGCAAAAGCAAACCAAAAAGAAGAAAAACTGACAGAAGTACGAGTCTGACTGTAAACACTTCCTGTTTCCTGTTGTGCTGAGTCACCCGAGAAGGTGGAGACAGAATGAGAGAAGAGGCAGTTTAACCCTTTACTGCCTTCTCTCATTCTGTTCAGTCTCAACAGGAAAAAATGAAGCACCTAGAACACGTGTCAAACTCAAGGCCCGCGGGCTACATGTGGCCCGCCATGTCATTTTGTAGACCGATAATTGACTTAAAATAGGTTTTGAGCACAAATTAACTAAAAACTACATCTCCCACAATGCATTCCGATTGTTACCAGCCAGCATTACGGCGTCTCGCCACTAGAGAGCAGCAGAGTCACCTCAAGCTGCTTATTGATTTTCCCAGCGAATAAAACTGAGACATCGACAGACAAGCTAACATGAAAACGTCCAAGAAAAGAAACATCGATTTACAAGTAAGATTGTGAATGAAGATGTGTGTGAGTTGGTGTCAGGGCGGCAGGTCGCGCTAGACGTTATCTTGACCGACAACATAAAAAAATCGGTCATGTACTATTTTTATCCGTGAAATTACATTCATATTAACATCGGCTATTTATTTGCATTTTATGCGGTTTAGTGAATATTCACCGTGAATCCAGATCCCATCACAGATTAAGCAGATAAATGCATCTACATTTTTCTTGTAGTGACAAAAACTAAACATTTTTTAATGGTAAAGAATTCTTTTTATTTTTGAACCCTTGTTTATATTGAAGTGTAGATTTTATTTTTGAACCCTTGTTTATATTGAAGTGTAGATTTTATTTTTGAACCCTTGTTTATATTGAAGTGTAGATTGTCTGAAGGACCTTAGACATGCTTTGCCCCATATTGGGATTGAACCGCTGACCTCAGGATTACCAGCAGGGTGCTCTAAGCTGCTGAGCTAACCTACCTTAGAAACTGTTGAGTGTAGTGGTTATCATGTTTGCTTTACATGCAAAAGGTCTGGTTTGAAACCAGACAGAAACAGATTTCGTAAAGGTCAACAAGGGTTCTGTGGTGTCATGGTCTGTACTCCGATTCCAGGCATCCCAGTACAACCCCTTGTGAAAATTTTCAAGCGTTGGATCTCACATCATCAACTTTGGAACCTCAAACTGAAACAAAGCAAACAAGTTCAGTTCCTGTAGTGTAGTGGTTATGACGTTTGCTTTACACGCAATAGGTCTCTGGTTCAAAACCAGACAAAAACAGATTTTGCAAAGGTCAACAAGGGTTCTGTGGTGTCATGGTCTGTACTCTGATTCCAGGCATCCCAGTACAACCCTTAGTTAGGATTTTCAAGCGTTGGATCTCACATCATCAACTTTGGAACCTCAAACTGAAACAACGCAAATAAGTTCAGTTCCTGTATTGTAGTGGTTATCACGTTTGCTTAACACGCAATAGGTCTCTGGTTCGATCCCAGACAGAAACAGATTTTGCAAAGGTCAACAAGAGTTCTGTGGTGTTATGGTCTGTACTCTGATTCCAGGCATCCCAGTACAACCCTTAGTTAAAATTTTCATGCGTTGGATCTCACATCATCAACTTTGGAACCTCAAACTGAAACAAAGAAAGGAAGTTCAGTTCCTGTATTGTAGTGGTTATCACGTTTGCTTTACACGCAATAGGTCTCTGGTTCAAAACCAGACAGTAATGGCTTTTGTAGGTTATGCATCTCTTGAGGTGCATTGAGACAATAAGAGCCTTCCTCTTTCGTGATGGTTAATTTGCCAATCGACTTCAATGTAGGCTTCTTTGAAATCGAAGCTACTTTACTTCAATTACCATTTGGCAGTTCTATGGCGTAATGCTCAAGGCTCGCGTGCCACATGTGGCCCCCCAGCATTTTATAGACCAATGATTGACTTAAAACAGGTTTTGAGCACGAATTGACTACAAACTACATCTCCCACAATGCATTCCGATTGTTACCAGCCAACATTACGGCTTCTCGCTACTAGAGAGCATCAGAGTCGCCTCAAGCTGCTTATTGATTTTCCCAGCGAATAAAACTGAGACATCGACAGACAAGCTAACATGAAAACGTCCAAGAAAAGAAACATCGATTTACAAGTAAGATTGTGAATGAAGATGTGTGTGAGTTGGTGTCAGGGCGGCAGGTCGCGCTAGACGTTATCTTGACCGACAACATAAAAAAATCGGTCATGTACTATTTTTATCCGTGAAATTACATTCATATTAACATCGGCTATTTATTTGCATTTTATGCGGTTTAGTTAATATTCACCGTGAATCCAGATCCCATCACAGATTAAGCAGATAAATGCATCTACATTTTTCTCGTGGTGACAAAAACCACTGACTGAGGCCCCAATAACTTTTAATAAATTAAATTAAGCGACTTCACTTAAATTAGCATCACTTCACCCGCTGGGGTCTGAACAACTTCCTCCTGGTTCCCATCTGCAGAAAATTCTGCGCTAACTCATCAGTCAGTTGGATCTGTCTGATCCAAACAGATCAACTGAACTCTGGGTGTTTTATTTATTTAATAATTATTATTATTATTATTTTGTTGCGTGGTTTCGCTTCTCCGAAACGGGCAGATGTTACGTCTGCAGCTCCTCCAGAGCGCCGCCCTCCTGGGTAACGTGAACCCAGAAGGCTCCATTTGTTAAATCCGCTTCTGGCTCCTCAAATGGATTAACACAGTGTTTCTTAATTCCGGTCCTCATGCCCCCCTGCCCTGCATGTTTTAGATGTTTCCCTTCTGCCACACACCTGGATTCAATATTTTGGTGATTAACGGGCCTCTGCAGTACTTGAAGGTCATGCAATCATTTGAATCAGCTGTTCTGGAGTAGAGGCACATCTAAAACATGCAGAGCAGGGGGGCCTGAGGACTGGAATTGAGAAGCACTGACACAACGTTGCATTCTCTTTAGTTTTCTCTGGTCTGTAATGGAAACTTGAATTGAACTCGCCATTTCAACCAAAGGTTTGTAATGTGCTTCCTAACCAGCCGCTCCAAAGCGTCCGGTCCATAACTCTTCAACACGCTGTCAGCTCCCGGTCAGAAAGACGCATTTAGTTCAGAGACCATGAGATGATATTCAGAAAGGATTTTTAAAATTAATAGATTTCAGTTGCCTCTGAGACTAAATCTTTGCGTAAAGTCTATAATGTCTGCCCATGTGACTTGTTTTTATTATTTGTTTGCTCACCTTTAAACACTGATTTAAATATTGTAATTTTTAAACTGAGCAGTAATTTTACATCCATGGAAACTCAAATGTAATATTTAAAACTTCAATACATAAAATCAGTTATTTAACAATATGAGGTGTTTAATGTATTTTTAACACTTTATTTTTATACATTTATGCTAGGGGTGCCCAAGTCTATATTTTCCAGACCATCTGGAGCTTTAGATGGTTCCTTCTCTAACACACCTGGACCATCGACTCATTATAAACCTCTACAGAACTGAATGAGGGAAGTCAACCTTTTGTCTGGGGTGTGTTTTAGCAGGGATGCCCTCCTGATTTGTACCGTCAATGTGGCCCGTTGAGGGGGGGCCAATATGCCGAAGTGGCCCTCGGTGAAATTGAGTTTGACACCCCTGGGTTACTGCGATGAAGAGATACAGGAAACGTTTCAGCTCTTTGTCATGCTGTTTCTAAACTCATTTTAATTAGATGCCAGGAAAAGTGAGTTTAATTGACAGGATTTCCCCCCTAACTCTACACATGGTTTGTCAGCTGGCTGAAAGAAGGCTTGTACATTCTCACTTTGCTTATGAGACGACCTCAAATTTCAGGTTTCCTGAAACACTGCAAGATTCTTGCCTTATTCTAGACTAGATCAGCCTGCTGTGTCATTCTGATACCAGCCTGTCAATATTTGTTTTAGACTTTTGAAGTAAAACTGCTGGTGGGAAAGACATGTAGGCATGAGCAATAAAAAAACAGCTAAATCCCGAGAATACTATCCAAGCATGTTGTAAGACTGTGGATGTACTCTGTGTCTTTCTCTGGCTGATATCATTACTGCAACAATGGAGCATAAATAACTGCTGCCACTTTACAATCAGACTCTCCTTATAAATAATGCATGATAATTCTTGATTCTGTTACTGAATAAACTGTCGAGACATTAAAACAAAAAATCATTAATAGATTCCGGTGAAGCTTTCTACAGGCATGGAGAGAGCAGAAGTATCTTCTGAACGTAACGTCTGCTGTGGAGAGTTCAGTCTCCTCAGACTTCCTCTGGTTTTACGAAGAATGAGTCTTCATAAACGAGCATCGTCACGCAACAACAGAGTGTCTTCAGTCAGAAGCTTTTTCAGACTTGCTGTAACACTGGCGGCTATTCTTCCCACCTACAGCCAACACCATCTAGTGACTCTCTAAAGAAGAAACATCCTGTTATAAATTGGTACCAAATAGCTTTGTGTAGTTAAAGCCTGATGAATGTGTTTGACTTTATTTTTCGTTTTCTCAGGTAGGAGTCCAGTTTCACTTCCCCCATCCATCAGTGACGGCAGAAGGAACTCCGTCTGATTGCCGCCGTCACCGAGGTGAGGCCTGATGAACCTGCTGTGCTGCGTTCCCGTTTCCCCTCTCAGGCGTCTGATTAGCGCCGCTCACTCCTCACCAGGTAAGCCCCACAATCACTTGAGCTACAGTGAGCGGTCTTACAGCGAATATGTGCCAACATTTGCCGAAATATAAGAGCCGGCTTTGAGTTTTAGAGGTGCAGGTTCGACAGTGGTCTGGCAGAATGAGTTGCAGGATAAATCTGAGGTGTAAATAATTGATTCAGGCTCGAGATAATTTAAACAGTCGTGATGCTGAATGTTTCATTTCTCACTTCATGTATGATTCAGCATGTCCAGAGCAATAGAAACCTACTGGATGACAAAGTTCATCATTTAATGTAACCCATCAACAAATACGTGGTGAATTGAAAAGACATTGCGAGCGTTTGTTTTAATTACAAGAACCACAAAGTGTAGCAATGAGAAGATAGCAAATTTTGGTGTTTTGTTGCTATTTTTCATGTGAAATTTAGATCCAAATATGCAGACTGTGATTGTCTGATTATATTTATAACCTACCGTTTCCCTTAAACTTGTTTCTGAAGGAGCTCTCTTTGCCTCAAAGTAAAACTCTGCCTCACATTCAGCTCATCAGAAGTTCTGCTAACTATGCTCTGTTGGTTCCGTTGGCGATGATGGGAAATATGTGGTTTTTGGACTTGAAACAAGCAGCACAGATGGCTTGTTTGTCACCGTACAGGAGAGTTTGATTTTTGCAGCAGATGTTCTGCTTCCTGTTCTCCCTCCACGTATGATTTTTTTTTTTTTTTTTTTTCTTTTGAGACAGACTCAGCTTAACTTCAGCTGGCCACTAAAACTGGTAACTTTATTGGTAGGCTGTATACGACTTGGATGCGACAAGCACACTGTCATGTCTTTACAAGCCTATTTGCATTATTGCATGCAGATTATTGAAAACTTTAGCAAATCCTTTATTATAAATTGTAAAATAAGCTTATAGTTATCTTTATGAGCCATATGTCAAGTGCAACATTAGATTTTCTCTGATGTGTGTCCTGGAAAGAAACCTGTTAAATGCTGCAAAAATTTTAGACTGGATTTAAATGACCTAGTCAAAGTCCAGACCTACTTTTAATCAATGAACTACATTGAAATGATCATTTACAGACAATATACATCCGATCTGATTCAGCCGTCTTGCAAGAAACGATAGAAGTTTCAGTCTAGATGAAAATAACTTTTGGCTTTCATCACTACTTTGTTTTGATCTATGACATTTTTCCTCTTTTGTTTGTGGTCAAAAGAAAAAAGATTCAAGGAGTATGACTAATTGGTTGTACAAACTGTTGTAAGCATTTAACACCACTAGGTGTCACAATGTTCTCACTTGTGGCAAAAGCAACAAACAGTGAGAAAGAGTAGATTATGTTGCTGAAGTTATTTGAAGGATTTATGCTGAGGGCTTCTTAATAGCTCGAGGTGAAGGTAAATATGGAGAGATGCAATCTTATCTGAACTTACTTTAAAAAAAAGCATCTGCATCACCTCAGGATGAAGCTCTTAAACCCTCACATTTATCCGGAGGTCAAGCTTCTTCTACCCCGTAAATTGGTTGTCAGCGGGTTTGACCTGCGCTAATAGTGATTCATTATTGCCTACGCCGAGCCGGAGAGGTCCGTCTCATTTGTGGGGAGTGGGTGAGCCGGGCTGTGAGCGTAGGGGATGGCCGTGTCAATCTCTCTGCATCTAATGAGGACAGGCAGGAAAACAAACAAGACGGACAACCTGTGTGAGACCTGCCTCTCCGCCTGAAGGTCCACAACGAGGGAGCTGCTAATCTCCTCATTTCAGCTAAAAAAAAAAGAAGCACATTTTCAAAGTCAAAACACTTTAATCTTTTAGATTTGTGTCAACATGGTATCTCAGTCCTGCACATTTAGATTTCCTCTCATTTTAATAAATAAATAAAATAAATCAGCTTTTGTAATTCCTTCAGTGTCCTCTTGGGGGCACCAGGTCACCTTGTTTCTCTAACTAAATATTATTTACTTTAAAGAGACATAATCAACTCCAGCCAACTTAAAAACATGCTCATTCGATTATATCTAGTTTTTTCTAAGAATATGTTTTGATTGAAAGTTTTCTCCAGATTGTTTTTATCCGCTCTAAGCTAACCGTTTCCTGTTTATACCATCTGTTCACATTCGACAGAATGGCTACTGATTGGTTATCACCAGGTGCACCTTGATGAAAGCGTTATATGTCAAGCAGAATAAATAAAGCAGAGCTGAGGAAAAGAAATATAGGAAGAGTTTCATACCACCCTGGGCTATCGCCTTATTGTTTCCGCCTGCCTCGTGTCGTTAGTCTGTCTCGCGTTTCTCTGCTTACATTAATAAATGTCTTGGATGACATGTGAATAAATTTAAATTTACCAATTTGCATCCATTAACAATTTTCACAAAACCCTTCTCGGAGGGGCTTAGGCGCCTTTTCAGCCTCTGTGTGTTTCCTGAAAGGACAGAATCAGTGAGGAGGAGGAGGAGGAGGAGGAAGAAGAGGCTGCAGCGTCGCTCACTTGCCAAGTCAGGTTTTCCCAGCCCAGTATGAGCAGCTTTGTGTGAAGATCAATGCTTGTTGCAGCCTGAGTGTGTGACGTGGCTGCTACAGATGGGCTGCTAGCAGCGGGACTTATGGAGGTCCAAAAGTGCCGCAATATAATAAATGGAGAATATGTGAAATATATAAATCAGGGATAAATGTAAGATCAACATTCATTCAAACTGTTTATGGATGCAGGAGCAAACTGGCTTATTCTACTGAGGTAAAATATTTTCTAAAGCAGTTTTTATATTCCGTATTTTTTCACCTAGCCAGAAATCCCACAAATGAACACTTCTTATTACATTTTTTTAAGCATTCATTAAAAGAGTCACAATCATTGCTTTCTGTAATAATCGATATTTCACACAGTTATTCCCAAGCAGTGCCGCTTGAGGAAATTAGATTCACAAATATGTGTTAGACATTAACGTTTCACCAAACACTGAAACGCTGCAGTGCAAACAGCTACAGCCAGCAGGCATCAGCTGAGTCAGAGCGGAGTGTGGAGAAGACTTTATAAGATGAATCTCAGATTTTAGTCACAACTGTAAGAGAAGAAAGAAGGGATTTCTCTATTTGATCCTTTCAGATTAAAATGTGACGGACCTAAGTCATTTGCATGCTCTTCACATCATGACTCATGAGCGACGAGCCTCTTCACTGCACATCCATTTCATCAGAGGAGGCTTTCATTTTGTCTCTGCTTTCACACTTTAATTGAGTTCCCGCTACAAATTGGATTAAATGCACAATTTCACAAAAGCTTGCGCGGCCGTCTTGAAGACCAGGTAATGTTTTTTTTTTTTTTTTGTTTAGGCACGTTGATGTCACCCCTTAGTTAAGGCTCACGCAGCCGCTGCCAGGCATGCGTGATGAAGTATGAGAGTTTAGGCCTTTTTTCCTCCTAGCTATTTTCGGCATCTATTTGGAGGCATGTGGGAGCCTGAAAAGACACACTTTGCATATGTTGCTCACACACACCCACACGTGAAAGTACACACGTCGATAAACACACACACACACACACGCAGAAAGACCCTGACATTTCCACAAACGCAAATATGTGAATTGGAGGTAAATTTGATCTTTTTGGAGAGGCTGCTGGAAACCCGTGGGGGGCTCAGAAGGCTCCTTGAGTCTCTGGAAGGTCGCCAAGCCCTCCAGATTTCGCAGGAAAACCTCGGCTAAGTCGTGCCCACACCGCTAACAAACATAAACACCTGCACACAATAGGCCAGCCCACTGAAATGTTCAGGAGTGACATCAATCCAATAAGCCCAGCCTATCAGGGACAGAGCAGCGCACCACAACACAGCTGCTCCCTGCGTCTCTTTGCTCACCCGTTTCCCCTCCAGGCTTCCTTCTTAACTCAGCAAAGCAAAGTGATGACAATTATGTTTTAGCCGGATGAGTCTGCTGATGAGGATGACCCACATTTTTGTTATTTTTTTTTTTCTGGCCATATATTTCAAAGAATATCGGAGCAATAGTTGAGAAAGTGTCTGTTCTCAGTATTTTGTGTTATCTCTTTAGACTTTTAACTTGAATATATTCAGAACCAAACAAGGCAGCGATGGACACATGAAAATCGTGCTGGTTCTGTGGGTTTATGAGGATCATTAGGCTCAGATCAGGGCGACCCAACATCCTGACATCCCTGATTCCCTCTGTGTTTCTATCATTCATTTCCTTCATCTCCTCAGCTGAACTTCAGTTACCTGCCCTCCCTCCCAGCTGCACCCCATTTCTAATCAACCACCTGCTCCTTGTTCAGTCATCACACTTCCTAGTGCTTAACTCTCCTACTTCCTGTCACTCTGTTGATTTTAAATTCCATCTTTTCATGTGCTGCAAGTTTTTCACTTCTTCTGATCCATGCCTATCTCTTCGTACGGCTGTAATTTGAGTCCATAAATGACACAAATATTCATCCACATTAAACTCACAAGCTTGTTGATTTCCACAGAAATCAGTGTGGGCTTCTTAGGGCTCAGATTGATGAGCTTCCTTTCCAAGCAACATGCCCAAAGGTGCCTTCACATGATTATAGGATCATTCATGGGACGGATTCCCATCGTCCACATGGCGCCGTGCGGTGTAAATGATAAGATATGGATTGCTGGCTGGAGGCCACACACTCCCTCTGTCGACTGACCGCGATGAGTGAACATATGCTCGCATGTCAGTATGTGATCCTGATGGGGGAGAAGTAAAAGCACGTGGCAAGATACTGGAGAGCATGTGATGCACATCAATGTGTCAGTAAGTGACCTAATGGTCACGAAAGGACAGAGAGCTCTTCAAAGATGAATCAGAAACATCTGTTCAGGTGGGCATTGCCTGACACGACGTTTCTGAGGAGACTTCAGGAATAATTATCATCCCTGGAGCGACACGCATCCGAAGGATTTCCGCCAGTGTCGCGTCAATGAGATTATATTTATGTATCTTATCTGAGCCGCAAGGAGGATTTGGCTAATATAAATCTCCATTGCCAGAAATGGGATTGGAGCTTTCCCCCTGGTGTCAAACAGTCCACGACAGAAGTAATCCTGTAATCTGGGCAGTCAGCAGCCCTGTAAAGATCCTTATTACTGTACAAGACGGATCTGGCAGAGAAGTGATGCCGACTCACTGACCTGCCATCAAGGCCACCAGCAGCTCCACCACCACATCTCATCTGTCATCAGATCCCACCTGCTCACATTTCACGACCTTTCGTTTGCAGCCAAAATCAGATTTTATTACATTGAGAGCTTATTAAAAAAAAAAAAATCTGCCTTTTTTAGAAAGAACTACACAACTTTCACCCATATTTATTTATAATATGCTACACGCCTTTCGTTTTCTTAAATGGAAACAACAGCCTCCATATTTATTGCTGTTTAAAATAAATTCCTCTTTGAAGTGCAGCATCACAAACGCGCACTAACATATTTAGAAAAAACACTACTTCCTATAGAATAAGTATTGGAATTGCTGAAGCATTTTGAACTTTGTTTTTAGGTTGATCAGAGTGTCTCGGCACTTTTCATTTGTAAACCAGGACCTGCTACTAAACCACCAGACAGGACAATAAATAAAATGATAAAACTTCAACTATGGCAACAAAGGATGGACAATAACCCTGTATGCTCCATTTCTAAACCGTTGTGATATAAATAAAGAAATGTTTTCCCCAGCAACCAACAAATACACAAAAAACATTTGAAGACACAAGACAAGAAGTTTGGACATGTTGCTGCGATACGAACGTCCTGAATGTTTTGATTGCATCCTTTGCTTAAAGATGAACACTAAATTGGATTACAGTGGCTCTTTGTGCCTTATTAGTCTGACATTTCGACAAGAAGAAGACTCTGTCCTTGGCTGACTCAGAGAACTGGCTGCATTTAAATGTCAGACAACAAGGGCTAATGATTTTCATGTCTTGACATCTTTTAATACGCTTATGAAAGCAGCGGAGAAAAAAAAATGGTTTCGGAAGTTGTGGATTGTAGGGCAAGTGGAGAAGCTGATAAGACGGGTTTTTTTTATTGCGGTTTCTTTCAAGACAAAGAGAAACAGCAACTCTTTAACAGAGGCCCTGACTGAGAGCATTTGATGATAGAAATTGCATAATGAGGCCTTCCTGAGCGCTAAGCTTGAAAAATCACAGGTTTATCGTGGACGAGGTGGAACAATTGAAAGTCTTTGAGGTTCCCTCTCCCCCCCTTTTCTCTTCAAAGATTATTAACAGCATGGCAGCCTAAGCCTAATGAATGTCACATCTAGTTGAAGGAGGCTTCTCTGTTCTGCATTACGTCTACTTTCTAAAAATACCACCACAGCAAGTTTACGTGGCATCTTTTTAAATGAAACAAACATGACCTACAGATGCTTTGATATCATAGCTTTAGTTTAGTCTATAATACACACAATCTATTTATGACTCTTGCAGCAAGGAGTGGACTCGTCGTCCAGGGAGAGGTGCTTAAACCACAGCAGAGTCTGTAATTGTCCATCGATCCACGGAGAAGGAGATATTTGTGGCTGCATTCGTTTTGATGAAACAGTAAGGCATGTGGAGTCGATGTGTTGGCGTTTCCCGCTCTACGACGCCACACTCCCGACATGGGTCAGGACTTATTGAGTGCTTGGTTGTGCTTTTCACCTCGGCTCTGCAGTAGCAGTCATGGTCATGGCCAAACGTGGCGCTCCAGCCGTGAGTTGTGCATGTACTAAACTTAAAAAGCATCTTATTTTGAAATAAAGAGGGGAGATAAAATGGGAGACTGGTAAATACATTTTATAACCTAAAAAGTAATCTGAATTACTTTGTTTTTGTCTGGCTGCAGCAGTTGTCAAATTAGCTCAGAAGTTGGTGGTAGCTACTATTTGCATAAAAAAGCTAACTTTTTTTGTGTGTGTCTATGTTTCATTTGACTATAAACAGATAATAAAACAAATTTGCATGGATTTTATATCAAAGGATCAACTGATTGTTCATGCAAATTTTATGTTAAATCTGAATTAAGTTTAATAACTTCAAACCACTTTGATGTTCTTTTTGGCAGAGCTGGGTTTTATTTTTTTTCCTGTTTAATAACTTGGAGAGGTTTTCAGTTGAAACAATAGGAAGCTTTTTCAGTTGGTTCCCTTATTGCAAAAATGCCTTTTTTCAATTCTCCCGTAAACAGTAAATTTTTCTCTTTAGCTAAAAGTTTTAAGAATATTTTTATCCCAATTTAAAACGGTGGAGGGGTGGGATGCTTACTGATCTGTTTATCTTGATACGTTTATTTTATCAGCACCATTACAGTCACGGATTTTAGAAAAAGACACATAAAAAAAAAGTCTACTTTTAAAAGTGAGCCTTGGAGCTCTGCAGCTGAACATGGCGTAAACAGAATCTGAGATCAATGTGGAAGCATCATCTCTGCCTTGAGAACCGATTTGCTCCATTTAAGTGAAATGTGGGAAGCACAAACAAACGTAGCTTCTTTTCCACCATTACTGTGACAGCCATCTTCACTAACGCTGTGTTCCTTGTTTGTTCGAGTCTGCTCTCTCTCGTCAGCAGCTGTTCACTTGTCTGTGCTGCTCGTTGTGATTTGGACATGTGATATGCATGAATTGTTTTGCATCTTAGTCGTTTTATTTTCTCTGTACATTTAGGCTTCCCTGGTCTGATGTCTTTTATCTAGTTTTTATTATTAAATCTTTTTTTTTTCTGGTCTTCCTACAATTGGGTTAAACTAGGAAACCAAAGACAAAATGCCACGTAAACAGCAGCATTAGGATGAGACATGGCAACGTGCAAAATCCGATGAACGGGTTGCTTTCGCACAACTGTAGACAGTGCAAAAGATTTATCAATACCGAGCCCAGTAAGGATCAGAGTATCAGCACCATGACTGGGGTCATGGACTACAACTTGCACCAACATCAGTCAGACAAAGAATCAATGAATGAGGCAGTCTAGACTAATACTTTCAACTACATAACCCTTCAGACCTTCGTTCCCGCTCGTTGATTTCACCATAAATCCCAGAGTTGGAAAAGTGTCTATGTTTTTGTTTTTGGAGATGTCTGGCGGAATGATTTTTTTTTTTTATGAAGAAAAATAATTATTAAAAAAATGATAGTAGAGAGATTCTTTAATTATTGATTACAGTTTAGAGCTGTATACATTTCTGTCCTGGGAATGCATAAAGTATGATTATCAATGACTGGCAGATTAAACACAGACTAATACTAAAGCGAACCCAGAAATAAACATAATTCTTTGCAGGTTTCTGTGATGATTTACATAAATAAAAGGACAACACAGGATTCACATGTCTGAAGATGTGAACATTTTTTATTCAGACGTTTCTATGCAGAGGGAGGAAATGAAGGAAGTTGACTGACAGAAAAGCTAAGCAGACTCACTTGCTGTTCAAACTAAACCACTTCATGCCTGGTGTTGCTTCTTCTCAGCCTATTCACAGAGGAAACACTCCACAAGAAATAAACTCGGATGATATCATCAGTTCACAGCTGTTTCAGGTTTGTCACGATGGGTAGAGGTTCAATTTTCACTGCTTTTAATTACCAGCTGTGGGAGGCGCATCAGGAAGGAATAACGGAGGCATCGGGAGGCAGGTTTTATTATTTAAATGCTTTATTTTCAATACAGACCAGGAGAAAAGGACATCAGTCAGGAATGCACATTTCTGCTATTAGTCATTTCATTGTATTTAGTTATTTCTTCTGGTTGCAGCAGCGCCCCCTCCAGCAGTCGATGCCCGAGGCGGAAGACTACAAGTTTATCAAGGCATTGCACCAGAACTGAGAGGCTTACTTCAATGAATTTCTATCTAATCAACCATCATGTGATTCATTTGCGAAACAGAGAGAGAACTGCAAGATAAAAACTCTTGACTGCGGCTAACGTTGCTTGAGAAGGACTGATTTATATACAAGGACGTGGGTTAGCTGCAATCCTGAAACATTTAGATGCATCCTTTCACCTGAATCAAAGCTGGTAAAGACATATTCTATACTTTAATTTATGCATTTATTTAAATTAAAACAATGCACATTAATCAACATGCCAGCAGTAAGCAGCAATGTAAATATGTAAGAGTTAGTTCAACAGCTAATTTTCATTGGTTGTCCTAAGGCAGGTATAAGAACAAGAGATGTCCCTCGAAGGGAAGCACAGACTATAATACAGGCGTCACCTATTTAACACAAACAACAAGTTACAATAAAGACGGGAAACCATAACAAAACAGATAAAGTAACCTCTCTTTGGCTTTCAACCAATATGTCAGGGTTTTTAAAGCTTGATTAGGTACCACAGTTCCTGATATAAGCTGGCAGTGTAACTAAAATGAAAGATGCTTTTACAAAGTACTGACCCAGGGAAGATGGAAAAACATTCACACCACAGTTTTCAGGGTTTCATTTGCAGAAAAAAAAAGCATGAAAAAAACTTAAGGGGTATGAAAACTGTAAAATCCAGTGAAATCTGGGTTATCCTCAAATTAAGTCTCTGGAGCGTCGGTCTGCTCTCTGCAGTCTGTCAGGCTGCAGTGACTGATGCTTATGAGGTGTAAAGGTCAACAAGGCCAGCTTAACCTGCTTGGACTTGGGCTTTGCTGAACCTCATTAAGGGAGAATCACAGAGCTCCCGCCTCAGACCAGACACATCCTCATCTGTATGCTGGGCGGCGTTGATGTGACCGGCGCTCCCCTCGTTCTGCTCAGCTGAAAAAATCCAGCTAACTAAAACATGAATGAAACATGGATCCCTGCAGCTGCTTTGTTTGAGCCATTTTTCAAATATAGGCAATCAGAAAACGTGACGTCCGAATGCAAGCGGCGCACAGCGGTCAATTTTTCATCCTGGGATCAATATTCGTGTGCATGACAGAACTTAGAAGTAAGACTCGCAAACTAAATACATGCACACATTCAGGCAGAATCGAATAAAGAAACAGAAAGTGACCAAAAATGCTTTTGCTGCCAGATGAGGCAGTTTGACAACATAAGCTACATTTAGGAGGAATAGCTTTAACATGCACCGTCAGACAAAGCACTGCATTAACTTGGATTAACTTTGCAGCCAAAGCCAAATCACCACTAAAATGACCGTTTTAAGACGTGCACTTCAAATGATGATGAACCCCCTTAGAGCAGGGCAAAATTCTGCATTAAAAATGGAAGACTTTGGAATCTGACCCGCCATTAAGTGAAACCCGGTCTGTTCTGCCCTCTATTATGAACACGACTTTAACTCCTCCACTTAAGGCAGTAAGGTGGCAGAGCACCTTCTGTTTCTCTTTAGAAATGTGGTCAATCTGTTTGAACTCGTCTGAGAAGCTTCCGCTTCGTTACAGAAAGCTGTTCGTACTTCAAAGCCGTCTGCTTTCTCCTTTCAGGAGAGAACGATATTGAAGAAAGCTGTAGATGTTTATCGTTTACCAGGAGATCACAAGTTTGAATGTTTAAAACTCAGAAAACATTTTGGATCTTTTCTGAATTTTAACTTTTTGTTTGAAAATCAATTACTTTTGGTCAAGTTTGATTTTATCTATATGTTTTAATCCCTTAATTATTGCCCAAAACTATGCTTTATCTTTTTTTCTTTGCTTTTTATTTCTATATGAAATTTAAAAAAAAAGCCCAACTTAAGTTTTTCAGGAGGATTTTAAAGTTAACTCTGTCTTTCAGGTACAGGTTCAAGTAAACTTTCAGGTTTTGTGTGGTTAATAATCATCAGTTGTCATGATCCGTGGTTTTCTGTTTATTTTGAGTTTTTCTGTGTTCAGTCCTGTGTTCCTGTGAGTCTCTGTCCTGTCCTCCCCGTTGATTGCTCCCCAGGTGTGTCTCATTCCCTTGATTACCCCGTGTGTATTTAAACCCTCCTGTTGTCTGTGTTCCTCGTCGGGTCCTTGTCGTCGTTGGTCATCGTCTTTGCTTTGTATCACGCGCCAGTAGAACTGTTAAGTCCTGGTTTGTGTTTGTTTCCGTCACTCGCCAGTAGAACTGTTAAAGTCCTGGAAGTGTCAGCTCTCGTGTCTAGTCCTGTGAATCAGTTGCTACCGGTACTTAGCTGTGAGCTAGTCTCTGCCGTGCTGCCTGTATGGACTGTTGAGCTATTTTCATCATTAAATTCATTATCTTCACCATAACCTGGGTTCTCTGCGTCTCTCCTCACCACCAACAACCCCACTTCGTGACATCAGTAGTGATGCTGTGCACTGGTTGTCAGCTGGCTTAGAGAACTCAACTGAACTACTTTACCACTTACGAAAAGGTTGCTGGAAATATTGTTAGTCAAGTCAAACAGCCATGTGTGAAAACTAAAGCAGCATTTCTTCCTCTTGCAGCGTCATATGTTACATTACCTACTTCATTCATGTCTTCCAGAATTGATCCTGTTTTCTCAGACGTTCATGCATGTGCTCATTTGTTTGAAGTTTTCTGAAATGTCGTCTGGTAGACCTCTTTTTTTTGTGCTGCTTTAGGGCCTCCTCTTTGCATCATCGTTAAGCCTTGCGAGCCGATAAACACACTCCTAATTAACAAACAAGAAAACAACATTCAATCAAGACTGATTATATTTTATCAACTAAAGGAAATCATTTGAAATGCTGCAGGTAGACGTGACGTGCATGCGTTGTGGGATTTTAATAGCTCGTGACACTTCCCTGCTGTTTTTGTTTTCTAATCATGCCCTTCACTTGATGATGACGCACTGTCATCATGTGTGTAGCTATGGATGAACAGTAAGGCTTCAGTCTGCAGAGTGCCGGCTGCAGATGGTCTGAGCTCTGTTGTCATGTGGACTTTTATTTACTTTACCTCCTCCTGAACTGACAGTGAGCACCTGCAAAGGGCAGAACAAGCGCCTGCTAAGCTGATGTGTGTTTAAACGCTCGGATGATTTGCAGAGAAGTGCACAAGTGGAGAAATGAGGCAGAGGGCCCCCTGCCAATCACAAACCTTTAAGCTGTCTCACCAAATGTTTGTTACAAGAGAAAGTCAAAAACTGAGACAAATGCATAAAGTTTCCCATCAGTCAAACACTTTCTGATGCAGAGCCAAGTTCTTTTTCTTCAAAGTTGCGTACGTTTGTGCGAAGATTGAGCCGCAGTTACAGTTAATCTTCGGCCCTCTGCTCAGGATGTCGCTGGTAATTTATTTTCCAATCGATTGAGATTCTATGCCTGTCCTTGTACTTAAAAAATGCGAGCAGGGTGAGTGAGAGAGGTATTTTACTCTGACGTTATTTGCTGCTTCTTTAATTCGCAAAAGAAAGCCACAGTAAGGACAAGTTGCATCCCACAGAAGTGGGTATGAAGTGCTCACAAAAGTATTTATACTCATTTAACTTAAGATTTTACCACATTGAAACCACAATTATCTCTGTGAGAGGCAAACATAAACTAGAGGCGTGTTGTGAAGTGTAAGGAAAGTTTTCTGCAAATGAAAGTGATATTAACTCGGATACCCCTAAATAAATCCACCTCTGTGTGTAATTTAGGATGCATTCACACCAGCCCTGTTTAGTCTGCTTTAAGCAAACTCTAGTTTGTTTGTGTAGAAAGTCTGCTTCTTTTATGAAGGTGTAAATGTGTGTTGATGCAGATCCAAAAGAACAAACTCTGGTCCGCCTAAAGCACCAGGCCTCAGTTTGGTTGACTTGAACTCTGGTGGGATTAGAATGGATATCTGGATGTCAAGCAGGCTGGAGACCAGGAAATGGACTGTAGTGCAGGGGATTCTGGGTAAATGCAACCAAACCAAGCATGTGATTCCAGCACTTGTGGGAGAAAGTGCTGGAAAATCGCACAATTGCTAAAAGTTGATGTAGGAAGTTGCGTTCAAAGGTTTTCATGTCGTTTCCTTCAGTGGTTTTTGAATGTGTTGATTTACTGCAGAAATCCCCAAAAGACACACAGAAATGTGACAAAATACAAATTGTTTCAAAGGGGTACAAACACAAAGTGCTGCATGTGTGAGAGGAAAAACTCCCATCATCGGCACAAAGGCTCAGGAACATCAGATTTGTAGCAACCAAAGCGGATCTGTTGTCAGAGCCACTTTGGACAAAGCAGGTTCAGTGCATGGTCACAGAGCTATTCCTCTTACTTCTGTCTCTCAATCGGCAGATAAAAGGCTGGAGCCAGTGCCGAGCAAACATATCGCAGCCCACTGGCTACAGACTGGATGACAAGAAAACAAATCAAAACGAGAGAGAGGAGCACCCTGAGGGGCTCAGGCTCCATCAGTGATAGCAGCGATCCCTGGCCCTTTTTTTTTTTTTCATCCCCCGCTCCTCTGCCTCCCCCCCCCCCACTATCCAGCCTGGCACTAATCCTATTGTTAAAGGTGACTGCCGAGAACACACAAGGCGCTTTGAGCTTAAGAACAGAGCTCCATGTTTTTTCTTCTTCTTTGAATGACACAAAGTTACTCCTAAAAGAGCTGGGAAAATGATATGTCACTTAGGTTTTTCTTCACCTCCCTCTTAGTGTCGCCCACGTCGTGCCGTCTGCGTAGCGTTTTCTCTCACAGCGATTCCCTCGCTAATAGGCCTCAAAGCCATTGTGCACCTGCCATCTGAGATCCATTCAAGTATACGCACTTTCTTTCATTTTTCTGGCTCCGGGTTGTTTTGACAACTGAAATTCTGAATTGGACAGAATGAAATGAAATATGGAGTACAGAAAAAGAAAAAAAGAAAACATTTAGGATCCCAACAACAGTTGAGGACAAGACTATAACTGTGTGTCACGTAAAAATGTCCTATTATGTTCTCCAATATGCAATATTTATAACATGGTTCTATTTCTCAAATTTTTCATTATTTTTTTTTTTCATACAAGGCGACTAAGCGACACTGATTATCTTCGTTTCCGCAACATCATCGTTACGTCCAAGAAACCTCGCATGCGGCACAAACTCTCCTTAGACGGAGTGACTTTATGAAATAAAATTAAAAACGACATTTTCTAATCTCGCCTCTGCTCCACACCGCAAGATTGAAAAGTCATTAATGAGAACATACGCAAGCCATACTGGGAACACCAAATGAAGCCATTAGAGATTAATGAGTTTTTCAAGGAAGCGTATGGAGGCAGATAAATGCTGGGCGACGGGGCCAGAGTGTTGGCTTGGAGACGAATCGGGTAAGGGGTGTTTTCGCCAGCGCCGTCATGCTCCATCGCCCGTGCTGGAGTGGTTTTTTTGGGTCCTTCAGATTAATTGTCAGTCATAAATTAAGTTCTGTGGTCTTTTAAGGGGGCTTCACCAGGAGAGGCTTTTTTCCCCCCCTGACATTCTTATACACGGAGGGAGAGTCTGAGTTTGATTTATCTGGTCTGAGCTGCATTATTATTCAGCTAAGAAAGTTCAGAGGCGTGGGCTGAAAATTGAACCATGTACTGGAATTGATTTCTATTGGTTTGACCGGTTCCAAGTTTTCAGACTCTGACATTTAGAAAGAAGCGTTCTGGAACTGGAGGAACAGTCGTTCAGTTTCAGTCTGATCGTCCTTCTAACCATTACAAACCTGTTGCAAGTGTGTCATTGCTAATAACCATTAAATTGTTTTGAAATGAGGTTAAATATCCCATAAAGACTTGAATATGAATGTACGTGCAGTCCTGAATGAACAAACGGTGATTCATTGCTTCAGAGTTTGCAAAATCTAATCGTCTTTGACTTTGCAAAATATAGTGAAAAAACCCCAGAAAAGGTTATTTGGAAAAACAATCAATTTACTGTTCAAAGATGCATGTTTTCAACCAAAAGCTTCTGACTTATAAATGAAATTGAGGATTTTGTGAAATTGAATGAACATAGTGGAATTAGTTTATTACTGATTAGGTGGAGACAAAGAGTGTGAATTCAGAATTTGATGAATTTCACATTTACTGAGGTGATTGTTAGTTATCATGCATTATTAGTTGGAGGAATCAAGTCAATTTATAAATCATAGGCATAAAACTGGAATTGAGTTACTGTCTGGTACAGTTGGACTGCACACTTTACTTATCAATACATCTATAGTTCCATGACAGAAGTGATCATTCCCCCCCCAATTTTAAATGTGATTGCATCCTTAACAATTTAGCTAAAGATGATGATAAAAAAAAAACAATTTTTGGAGAAATTTTAAGAAAATGATTGCAACCTCTTACATCCTCAAACTAATACTTTGACATAAAATCGGTTCAGTTTATGCGTGCCATCGAATCTAACCTGAAATAAAAACTAAGCCGGTTCATTATTTCTCATTGCCGTCATTTTAATTGATTTCATGCAAGACTGAGCTGTTCAGTTTTCTTTCAATGAATGGAATATACATTTAAAAACGACGTTGCTTGCTTACTTAGCCTGTCATAGTTTAATATAAAAAAATATCGACGTGTTCCCTTAACAGAGCAGAAGCTGCAGAAATCTGTAAGGTGGCATGTACGTTATCACAGTGCTGTTCATACACAATATGAAAACATTTTTATTTTATTTTTTATTAAAATCTACATAAACTTCTTGCATCTTTTCATAATAAAGTAGGTAGATGTTTCAGGAAACTCCCTTCAGTACTAACTTTCGATCAAAGTGAAAATAAACGTGTTTGACTTGTTTTATTAGCCCAGAATATGGTTGACCTATGATTTAAATGCCAGTTAGGGCACTGCAGATGATCAGCGTGTGTGTGTGTGTGTGTGTGTGTGTGTGTGTGTGTGTGTGTCGGTGTGTGTGTGTGTGTGTCGTCGGCGTCTGTACTTTGAAGCGCAGCATGTTACTTTCTTTGAGGCAAACTATCAAGGCATTTGCTGCTCTATTTGTTGCTTGTGCACAATGTTCTTACTGCGAATGAATATGATATTATAAGAAGAGCCAATATGCTGCGTTTGATTGTCTCACAACAGAAATTTTTTTTTTTTGATTCTCAACCAGTTATTTTCCCTTTCTCTTGAAGACATAAATTCAATCTTCATTTCCTCCCAGACTTGTTGCACAAATTGAATACTTGCTTTTTTTCTTGGGGAAAAAAAAGAAAAAAAGGGTGTAGAAAAATGACTTTTCTGCCAATTCCTGGCACTCTCATCTGTGTGTTGTGTTAAGGAAGGACGGGATGAAGAGGGAGAGCCGTCGGAATCTGTAGTTGGAATGTGGTGAGCGACTTTGACAGGCTGATTTCATTCTGTTTCATCAGACTCGTACCAAAGAGGAGCCCAGTCACTGCCACTCCCGTTATTGAACTGCCGGTGGACATGTGCTGGATGAAAGGCGCTGCTGAAGCTCCGACCGCTGCTCAGTTCAGACTCATAATGACAGCAGCCAGTTAGGGGGAATAAAAGTGAGGCAGCAGTTGGACTTAATATAAAGATGGTTTCTGTGTTTAGTTAGTTTGATTTCTGGTGGAGCTTTCTTTGATCTTTTGATACAAGGAAAACACTAAAAAAGGCAGATAATGGTGACTATTCATGAGTGTACTGTCATTTCCATGCAGTGCCCAGCGTACATCCTCATAAACTGTGCAAACTTTTTCCACGTTGTGATTCTGTGACTAAAAATAAATCAAAATCAAATCTAGTTTTATAGTTTTAACATATTTCAAAAGCAGCTGTGGGTTTTTAGTCTGGATTTGAATATTAAGTAGTGCATATTTGCAAAAGTTCAGTCACGTTTCTGTCGCTGTCACACAACTAGAGACTGAACGTTTACACCATTGTTTGCAAAATTGATGGCTAAATTTGAAGTTCTCTCAATTGGTCTTTAGTTTGGGCTTTGATTGTTCCATTTTCTAACATTTGCTTTGATTTGAACCGCTGCATTGCAGGATTGTTGTCCTTCCGGAAAATGAAGTTCTCCAGACATTATAAGCACCTCTGTCCCTGCTGAAGAAAAGCTTTCCCAGAGTTCAGAGCTGTCATCACTTTGCGTTGTTTGGCTTATTGCTCAAAAGATAACAGGATCACATTTAAACTACAATGAAATTTAGTTGAATATTGTGACTATTGTTGGTAATTTTATTAAACTGATTTGGTAAAGATGGTTGAATTCTTGCTTCTGCTGCATCTTTGCCATCTTAGCAGTGTCCTTTTGCTAGAATGCTCTGATTTTCTTATCTTGCCTTTCTTTTCTCCTTGGACCTGCATACATCAAACCCCCTTTGTCTGAGATGTATATCCTGCATATTCTCTATGATTTGCTTTGTAAGCCTCATGATATATTGGTGCCAAGAACCTACATTAGCTAAGTTAATTATCATAAAAGAGTGAATCCAACTGCAGGCCTGAGAGAGTAAGTGGTTGGTTTTCCAGTCTGCGTGAAATCAGCCCACTTTCTACAACCTCAGCAAGTACATTTAGGTTTGTGTTTGTAATTTACCTTGGTGTGAAAAGGTTTAAGTGCTGTGAATACAAAGCAGGGATTCCCAGTCGGGGTAAAATATCGCCAGAGAAGCTCTGTGCATGTTGGTGGGGCTGAGTGGGGTTTTGAAATCTATAATGTATGAGTTGACAGGAAGTGTGGATGAGTGTGGGTTTATCAGCAGGAGGCTATGAGTCATACTAATTACTGACCATCATGGAGTTGATGGTGGAATCCCCAGCAGTGCAATACGATCCTCCGCTTCCCAACACTTCATAATTTACACCCAACAAAAATCTTTTGTAGTGATTCTAGAGATGGACGTAAACGGTTAAAAAATGCCTTTTTTGTTGCCGTTTGATCATCTTGTCAAAAGTTGATTCAGTTTAACCCTGGTGTCTGCTTTCATTTTATATTTAGTTAGAATGAAAGCTTGTTTGGATGCACCTTCTTACTCATCATTTTTGTGATACTGCCCTTTCGCCCAGTAATATTTTTTTTTTCAACTTTGCACCTGTTTTGCTCTCTTTCAAAATTACATTTTATTTCTGAGGGGGGGAAAAAAATCAAGTAGTGTGACTTGTGTTTTTTTTTATATGAATATAAGCCTCTTGAAATACATCAAGCATCCTCATACTTTTAACAGCAAAATTACGTAGCAGAAAATAAGACTTGGACTGTATGTCTCAAATCTTAGTCCAACTTCAGTAAATATTACAACAAATTCCAATAGTGATCAATATTTACATTATGAACGGCTGTGCATAGCTTCTAAAGAGCAATCTTTGATCTGTCGGTCCTAAAGAGGTGTGTTTTATGACTCTTGGAGGCATCCTGATCCACTGCAGAATTAAAACATCCAAAGCACTCAATCAATACCCCAAGGGTGGCGAGGCAGCCGCATGCGAGGCCGTTCCTCTTTGTGTGGA
Source organism: Poecilia formosa (assembly GCF_000485575.1). Classification (NCBI taxonomy): domain Eukaryota; kingdom Metazoa; phylum Chordata; class Actinopteri; order Cyprinodontiformes; family Poeciliidae; genus Poecilia; species Poecilia formosa. The sequence goes on along the minus strand of NW_006800008.1, from coordinate 1,309,261 downwards.
CTTCAGAGAGTTTATGAAGGCAAACCGACATCAGTATACTGGGCTTTGTGGACAGAGCTAATGGCACATGTTATTGATTGGGTGTGTCGTAATCTGTCAATCAAGGCTTTCACAGCCGTAACAAAACGCTCTGCAGGGCCATTTCCAGCCATCTGCCGTTCCCGACACCCTGAGAGCATCCTGTATTTATTGACAAGCTTCTTTTACAAGATCTTTGGGAAGGAATCGGAGAGGAGTAGAACAGGAAGGTGGCAAATTTAGATCATTTAATGAGCAGCTCAAAGTATGAGGCTAACAACTTCAATTAATCAACTGATTTAAGTAGCTAACATCTGCTAGATCTAAATCACATCTGATGCTAGATTTCTGTTTAATCACCTGCTCACTTATTGCGGTAACACTTTATTTGAAGGGGGGTGAATAAGACTGTCATGACACTGTCATAAACATGACATAACACCTGTCATGAACATGAATAAGAAATCAGGAATATTTATGACTGTTAAAGTGTCATTCGGTAAATTATGACACTTTTAATACAAAGCTGACATTATTCAAAATGTCTTTGTTATTACAACTTGACATTAACCAAGAAATCATTACTGATATAAATTTGTTATAAAAGTATTACTGATTGCACTTTAAAAATTAGGTAACTTTATGTTATTAAAGGTAAAGCTTAAACAGTAATGATTTCCTGGTTAATGTCAAGTTGTCATAACAAAGACATTTTGAATAATGTCAACTTTGTATTAAAAGTGTCATAATTTACTGAATGATGCTTTATGACAACAGTCATAAATATTCATGAAGGCTTATTCATGTTCATGACAGGTGTTATGACATGTTTATGACAGTGTCATGACAGTCTTATTCACCCCCCTTCAAATAAAGTGTTACCCTTATTGCTTATATAAGGCCCGTCCCGACACCCGAGAGCCGAGAAAGTGGGACGGGACTTTGCAGGATGTGTGCCTGTAAGAGACTTGGTGTAAAATTCAAAGTTATGAATCTGTATTTTAAGAAAAAAACACTAAAAATGATATGATGTGACAAAGTATTAGTGTTTCGTACTAGACAAACCCAGAGATTTGCTCAGTTTTTTTTTTCTCTCTTTTCGGTCAATACTCCATTGATTGGCTGTCTTCCACTTGTCCATGGAACAACACCATATTTTATATAACAGCGCGGTTTGACTCCACTGGTTCGTGCAGCATTCCGTTGTGTTTGCCCACGCCTGCTGACTATCTGCCCTCTCCGTTGGCCTTTGGATCAGTGTCGCTCATTGTCTCACTTTTCCCTCTGTTTATCTGCGTCTCTTCTCTGCCAGCTCCTTCTTCCTGGTCCCCATGGATCTCCCTGTGCACTCGGGCTCTTAGCTGCCCTTTCTCTCTCTCTCTCATCCTGCCTCTCCCCTCTTCTCTCCGGTGTCTCGGGGAGTGCCAGGCAGGGCGTCCCTGGAGTGACCTTGGGGGGTAATGAGCTCTTGATCACGAGTCAGGAAACCCAGAGTTTAACACCCCACCCCAGAACCCTCCCCTCAACCCAAGCAGTACTAACCAAAGAAAAAAAAAAAAAAAAGCCTGCACAACCATCGTTTGCTCAGCCCACAAAGGGAAATAGTATTGGAGAGAAAGGACAGCAGGACAGAGGTGCAGATAAAGAGTCTTGAGAAACTATTGCTTCAAAACCCTGACATACAACTACCAGACCTCCAGAGCAAAGTAAGTGGATTCTGATTTTCTTTTAGATGCACACAGAGAGGCGTTGCTTTTACAGGTCTGATGAGCTGGTGAGATTGTTACTTGACCAGCCACAGAAAGCAGAAAAGTTCTCAGTGTTGGAGTTTGTGCAAGTCTTGATTCTTGCAAATGGTTTCAAGGCTCCCCATCTGGATCTTGGTGTTCAAACCGTGTCCGTAATTACTTTAAAAAAAGAACTTTAACCAAATCTAAACGAGGAAAGTTTCTCTTTTGGATCTGTACTGACGTCTCGCCTTTTGGTCAACTGTGTGGACATGCTGCTAATTGGTTTTTGCCGTTAGTCCATGTCAAGCTTAATTTATCCTTGAGGCTGTTGATAAAAGATAATAAACACATGAAAATGAAAGATTATTAAGCTTAAACGTTGAGAATTACGGTCGCAGATGGAGAATGGCTTGTAGACAAACCGGGTAAACAATTGGAAAGCACTAATAATCCGGCAGCCATGGGCTAAACAGTGTTGTGTTAAATCATTAACAGGCCCGTTTTCTCAGTGATTAGACTTCAAACATCCATATGTTTGTTTATTATTGCTATCAGCCAAAAAATATGCAAACCCAATTAAGTCGGCTTGTGCATGTAAGCTGGTAGATGAAGACCACTTTTATTTTCTCAGGATATTGTAATTTGGGTCAGGCCTGACTAGAATGACAAACCCTTCTCTTCTGAATTGCATCAGCGCCATGTGATCCAGGAGACCTTCTGCTTGCGTTGCCATGGCGTTATTCAGAGCCTCGTAAAGCAACCAAAGTCAGACCAAACAGGGTTCCTCTCTGTCTTATGAGCATTCCTTCAGGGGACAAAAGCTTCCTCTTGCTCATTCTTGCCTAAAATGAAGTGTCCGCTTCATTTCTCTACAATCAACACACGGTGTGGTCCTAATGAAAGGCCAGGGGAGTGATTAAACATGAAGTGGAGATGAGATTGAGAAACCTGCTTTGGTCCGCAGGAAGTTGGAGCACAATGAGGATTAAGCTGGACGACAACCAGCAGGGTCAACCTTATAAAACCGCTTTACTACCAAGCAGGTCCTGGCATTTTCCCTCCATGATGGACCCTCAGAGCCCTTTAAGTGACATTTTGCACATTCTTGCCTATTCTCTTGTTAATAGCTTGCCCCACGTACCTCACCACATGATCTTGCCTATACGTCAATGTGCTTAAGCACAAAGTCAGTTCATTTCCTTCTGTGTTCTCACAACCCCTTTGATTGAACTGGTCTTCATGGAGGAGCCGGAGCAATAAGGCATAGAAATGTGCTGTTAGGGGCCACAGAAGTCCACTCCAGGGGGGAGGGAGGCACCATGAAAGGAGCCAGTTCTTCTCTATAGGGCATAAGTAAGTGAAAAAATAGAGAGGAAGAAGGGTAGGCGGACTCCAGACATACACAAAGGTCTTCACATTGAGAGACTGGTTTATTTTTTTGTGAGGTAAGCGCTGACCCTTCACATGTGAGATGAACAGGATGGGGTCCAGAGGGCCTCCACCGAAAAGGAGGATGGGAAAAAAAGAGAGAAATGGAGGAAAGGAGGAGGTGGAAAAGAATCCAAAGAAGAGACCTGTCAATGAGCCATGCGTCTAGCAGCCAGTTCCCAAAGACATGCTGCAGAAATGACAGAATAGCAGGCAACTAAAAGTGAACTAAAAGAATATCCGACAATATATTTCAGCTGTTTGCTTTTCTGTGCTCCTTTGGCCAAAATAAAAGCAAATTCTCCAACTGTAAAAGGGTAAATTAAAAAGGATTACCCATGTTTAGCTAAGTTTTCCTACAAAGGGGTTTTAAACACAGAGTTGTAGTTCATTAGTATGTTCAAATCTTTAACGTGTACACGTTATCTTCTTTCCTTTGCTTTTAAAAATAAACATTTTGTTAAAGCACTTAACAATAATGTCAAAATTAAACGTTCTCAGACATGAATTAAGCAGCTGATCATTATGATCAAGTGTGACACATTGAGTGTCTTGAACCACAAATGCTGTCTTGTTGATCTCCTTTGTCTTGAGCTGTAATGTGAGAAGGCTCTGATTTTTTCTTAAGTTTGTAAAGGGTACGTGTTGAAGTACATCCCTACTATCTCTCAACTTTACATTTTTTTCTAGAATATCTCCAGTTTTTCCACTTTTCCCATTTTTTAATCACATCTAGAGCTTCACCGTGTTAGAATAGACATTCTACTGAGTGTGTGTAATCAACCTTCACCAACTCACACACAGCTGACCCCCTCACCTCGACGCTGGTCTCTCTGGATTAGCTCCAGGGTGCTTTTTTTCGCTGTCATGTTTCCTTTCCTCTGTAATGAGTCAGCTCATTAGTGGTTCGTTCTGCAGCCCCATACCTGTACACATGCCCAGATCCAGACAAACACTTCCCAGACCTCCCAATAAATGACTAAAAAAGAGAGAGGGTAAAGGTCTCAAGGCTGCATGTAAGGTTCGATACCTAAGAAGTAAACATATTGCTGCAATGTAATATTTAGTTAATATATTAGATTTTTCTGTTACCTTAGAACTCAAACAAATTCTTCATAACCTATGCTTACTTCCAACAATATCAGACAAACCTAGTTTAAGCCCGGTATAATTTCACCACTGCAGTAGTCACTTAGTGATTTTACTTGCCAGAAATAAGATGAACATCAAAACAAGGTTTACATTTAATGGAAGGACTTCTCTCAGACTCCACCAGGATAATAGATTCCTTTTTTTGGTATTTCTTGCAACTCAAAACAGAGGTTGACTGATAGAAGCTTTCAATCTAGAAAGACAATGGCTTGTAGTCCACACATTCTTTTTTGATTGATTTATTCATTGGGGTGATTTGGGATTGCAATTTTGTATTTCTTTTTGCCAGAAGATGGATGAATTAAAGGTTTCTGTCTCATTCTTTGCTTCTATAGATTTGGCGGTGGAGACATTTACAGAAAGCTAGATCAGTGGCTACTGCGCTGGCGAAATTTACAGTTTCTCCTTGTCTCTATAAACCTGGTGGAGACATTTTGGAAGACTTGCATGCATTATATTTACAGGTTTGCCTCTTGCACAACCTTTAAAGGAGTGATTCCTTGTTCCTTGGCCATCGTTTAGTTTGAATTGAGGTGATTACGCTGTCTTTCTGTTCTTAAAAACAGAAAACCAATAACGAAGATGTTACCTAGGGGAACTGAAAAGTGTTGGAAGAGCAACTAGATAGCACTAAAGCATTACGTATTTATTAATCCCTACATCTCGACATGTTTGATATAAGAGAGAATGGTAGGACTGTATCTGCTCAGCCTGTACTTTATATCAGAACATGCAGAAATCTGGGCAGAGTTTACGCTTTGGAATCAAATATGAAGTAGCAAACTGCTATTTGGGCTTCTTGGACTTACTTTTCTTTGTGTTGTTTGGTTGTGGCAATATAACTGGCAGTTTTTTTGCGGACGGAGGTAGGGGTTCAGAGACTGTTCTGTTGAATACTTGTTACTGCTGAAAATAAAACGAGTGAGGTCAAACAGAAGTGCGGTGAAAACAAAACGGTGATTCTGCACAGGTGAAGCTCTGCAATCGAACACAGCAGGGCATACTTGACTCTTGACATATTCACTGATCCATGTTTTAATAATATATGCTGAATTTCTTCTTAGATATCAGCCAAAGATGTGATATTGTTCATCTGGGCCCACATTCAAACTGTTTGAGACAAGCAAAAATGCAGAATGAGAACCGCACATGGGTGTAATAGGGTTATATTTTTTAGCAAAACTGTCCTGGGGGAATATAAGTACTGAAGGTTGTTTGTGAGGGTTGAGACGTCAGTATGGGGAAACACCTGGGATGCAGAAGGTACCAAAGATGCAGTCGAAGATCACTTTTAAAACATCTGGATTCCAAGAGCGAATTAACTGCAACAGTCAGTTTAATGGGACACACGTGATCCTTCCTCTGTGAATACAGCTCTTGTTAAAATGCTGCAGAGGCATCGACTTGGAAGCATGCAGCAACTCCTAATGCAGAACCCTGCTAAATTGTTCACAAGTAAACCCTGAAGGTATTAAACCGAATAAAGCCAATAGGCTGCCAAAGCTCCACATAACTGCTGCAATCTATCGGCACAATCAATGCACCCTCGTATAATTTGGAGAATGCGACCGTGTTTAAGGTGGGAGTGAGCAGCAGCCCGCCAGCAGAGTTTTAGTGATATTATAATTGTTTCGGCAGAGAGATTTTTAACCTCACAAGGCGTCAAAATTTGTGTTGGCTATAAAAGAGGCAAAAAACAAAACGGAGCTATTCACATTGAAGCTGCTCAGACCGAGATGCAGAGCCTACTGATAAAATTCAACCTCTTGAGCTTCTAGACAGACAGACTAAAAATCACAAAAATGACCAGATTGTATTATGTATTTTCCAGATACGCATTGCGCAATCAAGTAACTGTTATCCTGAGTTGTGCCGTTTACAACCGTTCTTACAGGAGCGGTTTGCATGATGAGCACAGCAGATGCACCGTTCCACCAGGTGTTTGCCAACTGCTGCTGCCACTAGTCTGAAGGAGCTGGCAGGGGAATGCATGGGGAGGGGTGTTTTGTGTGGTGAAAGCTCAGCTGGAGGCTGCAGCTTGGAGGAGGATCTTTGTGGAAATGGGTGGTGCTTTGTGAGAGCAAGTGTTCGGGTACCTTTGAATGGTTGCCATGGGAGATCCAAGGATTTCTCAGAGTTGCAGGAAAACAAAAAATCTAAGCAAGACTCCAGGTATTTTTTGATGAGGCAATATCAATTCTGTAAATAATTTTCCTCTACTTCTTTTTGCTATTTGCATGCTTGTACACACACACACACACACACACACACACACACACACACACACACACACACACACACACACACACAAAGCTAAGGTTAAAGGAAGTGACAATTATTTCATGATATAAATAGTAAGGTTCCACTCCACTGCAACACATAACACAACACATTTAATGTCAAATTTTTGATAATTTGACAAAAATTGAAACCTTTTTTTCCTCCTTATATTTTATTTTTATATACATAATCTGGACAGTTTTTTCAAGGGACAAATCTGAAGTAGTTAATAACAAAAAAAGATTAAAAACAGTTCCTTCCTCCTCTCTGTGGGGTGTAATGCTTGGTTAAGTCTCAGCTGGTTTTAATCATCCCTGTTGGGGGGATTGCTGTTGCTGTGGGAAGTTTTCTTTTTCCCGTGGGGCAGCACAAATGATGAGGCACCAGGATTTGATTAGTTAAATACCTATGATGGATGAAGAGAGGATTAGATGGGCCGTTGGTTCCCAACAGAAAGGATGGCTTCATGTCCACCCACCGGTGAGTGATCAGAGAACAGGACCGTCTAGCAGAACTGTGTCATCTTCTTGGACTAAATACCCTTAAATGTGTCATTGGTAAGACATGCATTATGCATTTTGAGTCCTTTTCTTGTAAACACTTTATCCATGAGGAAGCAAAAGGTAAAAAAGAAAGAGAGGAAAGGCAAATAAGATCTGGAGGAACGGAGAGCGAATCATTACTCATGTGCATTAGTATTCCTTCCACAGCTTGTGCTGTGAGACAGCCGGTCTGTCCAAACAAACAGCAAACAGAGGGGGGATGCCTCATTATAACTTCTCCGTTTTGTTTCACCCAGAGTTCACATTCCATCTGACCATAAACACTGGGCCGGAGCTGCGACCTTGCCCTGTGTCCATGCTGGAGCTTAGAGTTGTGCAGAGCAAGGAAAAGCTGCGGTTCACATGCTGCTGAGTCCGTGCCGACGGCAGTGCAGCAGCCTGGGAGAGGGAGGCAAAAGCATATTATAAATTTCTATTATTGAGTCCTTGAATCATTTTAGGTCTGCACTCGGCGGGGGCAACCAAAAGAGATGATAAATGAATCTGACCACAATATTCCCCATAGGTAATAGCTTAAATGTCCACTTGGACCTGACTCAAAAAGCAAGCAAGTAATTTTCTATAAACTACCACCATAGTAATTGGGGCTTTTAAAACTTTTACTCCCATTTGGTAAAACTTTGGAGGAGTTACGTTGCCTTGCAAAAATATTCTTGCCTGGAAAGTGTCACAGTTCAGGAGTGTTTGGGTTTCAGCTGTGTTTGAACTTTGATTATTTCCTTATTCACTCCAGTCATTATGTCATCTGTCTCTTCTGGACGTAGCTCCAGCTGTTTCTCATCCCCTTCATCACTCCTGTTCTGTTGAGTCCTCTCCTGCATCATGCTTTACCCTTTGTGCGTTTAAACTTTATCAAGTCGTCATGCATCTGCCCAGCTCTTGTTTGTCCTTCGATCTGCTTTAGAAACAGCAGGATATGTACTGAAATTTTTGTAAAAGTTAAAAAAAAAACATAGTTCTACAATAATACCACACTAAATAATTGCATTTTTTAACTAACATGTTAGTTAAAAAATGATTTTAAAAAATCACAAACCTCAGGAGAGATGAAATCAACAAATTGACGCATAAAGCCAGGAATAATGGCTGCAGTGAAACCAGGCATTTTTACATTTGTGGCCATGAAGAGACACAAAACAGCCACTAGTGGTTGCAAAAATATGACTAGAGTTGTGATGGAAAATAGGGCGAAAAATAAAAGGAAAAATGGATTAGGTTTTTTTTTTTTTTCTAGGTTTCTGTTCGGATGCTGGTGTTTGAACTTGGGCTTTCATTGATGTTCGGTTTTGATCATTTCTTTATTGTTTATTTGCTCAGATCTCGGCATTTTAGATTTTCCTCTTGTGTTCATTTATTTTCATCGCTTCTGTTTTGGATTTGCTTCCTTTGTTTAGCGTTTCTGTTATTAAAGTTAGTTTGAGGCCTTTTTATATTTCTTTACCTCCTCTGTTCTACCTTTCACCTTTCATCAGCCTTGCTCGGTTTCGTACTTTGTGTATCTTAACTGTGATTTATGTTGCACAGCACTTTGGGACCTTTGTGTCAGTGAAAAGTGCTTTATGAATAAACTTTACTTCGCTGCGCAGCTGTTATTCATCTCCTCATTTGCCTCTGACTGCATTCTTCCTCAGCTGTGCACCGTTTCCTCTGACTGGTCTGGTTCTCATGTTGTTCTCCATTCCTCCCTCTATATAAAAGCTTGTCTATCCTCATTTCTGCTTCCCTGGTTCCTTCCGCCATGTTGCCTTGTTCTGGTCTCATCTTTGCTAATCTTTTCATTAAACATCCTGCTTTTACTGTACAAAGCTAATATGCCCATTTATCGAATGCTTCTGATTGGATAATTTTGCTTTCGCTCAAGGACATGGGATCCTTAGCACATCCTTCCTCGAAGGTTATTTTCTCTCATCCCTCCTAAAATGAAGATGTAAACAGCCAAATGTCAGATTCATTTATATTTAAAATGCAGTTTTTCCATACACATCCCCTGCAGTGTAATATGCTATCTGATGGTAGCAGGAGTTGCATAAAGTTTCTACATAAACGTTGACAGTATTTGCAGATATTTTACTGAAAAGGTCTGCAGAGAAAAATGTTAATCAGTTTGCCTTTGGTGCTTTTACATGAAAATGAGACCATGACAAGTATTTGTTTGGCCTCCCTCCAATCTCAGATAGCATTTGTGTCTAAAAGGATAAGTGTCCCCTCTGCCCTGCTGTAGTGTTTTCACATAAACATGGCTTCTCCCCTCTGGGACTGAACTGCTCATGTTGTGGTGAAAGTCGTCCACTTAAGTTTGATTATTTTTTGCAAACATTTGTGCAGAAAGTGCATGTGAGCATTGGTACAAATATCACTAAATGAGGAGCAACATTACTGCTCTTTTTTCTTTTCTTTTTTTACGCAAGTGAACTTTAAAAAAAATCTTCATTTGTAGAATTAAAAAGTTAAATTTAGCAGCAAAGTGACCTTATCATCTGAAAATACAGAAGCGAATCTGAGTTCAGCGTAAATCTGAAGGGCTCCCAGCCCTGAGGTCCTTCTTTCTTCCATGTTTGGCTTCAGGAGACAATAAACTGACCGACCAGAAGAACATGTCAGGACTGTGACAAGGACATCAATGCTCTCCGGCTACCAGCATGCAAACTGCGGTGCTGTGGGGAATTGAACCCGGTGACTTTGCTGCGTGAGCCCCTTCTGCTCATGATGCATTATTCAAAGATTTACTGACTTAATACTTTTTAATGACTTTGCTGGTTTATTGGGGCAGATTGGAATGTTTTCTCTCCACTCTGAGTTATTGGCAAGTCGACTGAATTCATTCAGCTCTTTTCTTCCCACACCGATCGCTCTCAGCTCTTTGCACTAGAGCCACTTCATCCCAGTTACACACACATTCATTCACAGATCAGTTGGACAGTCGGGGTTCGGTGGCAGGAGGAAACTGGAATCAAGTCCACAACTTTTTGGACTGCAAGACAAACTCTACCTCCTCTCGAGACTTTAGTCTTTTTTTTTTTGCCTGTGCTAAAATTGTACTTTATTACCCTTTAGCTCCAAGGAGCCAGGGTTTGCTGCAGGCATTCAAAGTGGGCTTGATCAATAGTAATTTAGATTTACTGGTTGTGTTTTGGCTGCTTTTTCACTTGTTTTTGTGGACAAAAGAAGTACTGAAATAATACACAAAGATCTGCCACATGGACTAAGTGTTATGACTAAACTATCACATCCAGCGTTACCATATATGTTAACACGATGGGAAAAGCAGTTAGGCACGATTAAATGTAGGGAAATGAAGCAGATTTCCAAGTCTTTGGAAAGATACGTGTTGCATTTAATCCACTAGTGGTTTTCAAAGTCAATAGCAACAATAGTTTCTTCAAGACTCCAGCACGGGAAGAGACGGACCTAAAGACAGAACGGCAGGGCCTGTTGACCCAGACGTGCTTTAAATTGAGGAAATACAGCATGAGCACGATAAGTTTGGAGCAGAAATTGATTCAGTGATGTCAGGAGAGAGACACGGTTAAGCACAGAAGGGGGAACTTCTTTGGAAAGCAAACGCTACACAGTAATACCTTGGACCAAATTAAATCTAAAAGCAAAGTTTGTGTAAATGATTGAGGAAGTTTTGACCAATAACATATAAAAGACAAATTTTAAGACATTAATCATCTTTCTGATTATATTTCTATTATTTACAATAGATTCTTGAAGGGCTAAATATTTTATTGTGCAATGTTTTTCTGCAGAGGGGAAATGTGATTTCCCATCTACTGCATGTTTAGAAACTCCTCAGTGAAACTGCTGCCTTTACTATGAAAATGATTGGATCTGTCCCTGCTGCAAAATAAACCCCCCAACTTATTTAGATCTTCTGTCACATTCAACATGAGCTCACTGATGGTCTGGTAAACAAACCTGGAGCAAATATATATATTTTTTGGACAGATGTATATGGCTGTTAGAGTTGTTATGAGAGGAAATGGGCTTTTCCAGAGGAAAGGTAAAGGTGGATAGTTTCCATCTGTGAGGTGTAATTTTCCAAACAATGAAATGGACTGTGTGAGCACAGACGTTGGCTCGCAGAGAATAAGCCATGCCTCATTGTACATGCTAATTTTAAAGGTTCAGAATTACAATGTAAAATGGGGTTTAAATATTAGGCTTTTTAACTCTTAATAGCTGAATAGGCTCATTAAGTGGGGGGGTAATTATTTGGGAGAATCAAACCTCCGAAAATCATTTTCTCCTCTTTTCCAGCAGAACTTTTTAAACTGTTTCATCTGAATTTTATGTGACGGTTTAACAGTAAGAGACACATGGATGATTTATATATCATTTCCAAAATTTATTTACAAGGGGAAAAAATCTGAAAAGATCGACAATTTGTGCACAAACTCCACCAAGAAAGAAATTAAACATGCTTTAGTTTGCTTGTTGTTGAATGTATCACCTCTAGCAATCAGTGTAACCGCAAGCTAACAACTGACAGGCAATTTCATCGTTGAATATATTAGGCAGTGTGGAGGCTTTGTATTGAATTCCCCTCAGCCGGTCCGGCTGACGTCAGAAGACCTCAGGCGGTGGATGTCTGTGGTGCTGCACATGCCCTCCTGTGTGACTGCGCCGACTGCTTCCACACGCTCATAAACACGCAGACACACAGACAGCGCCGCGTTTTAAAGCAGCCTGTTGAGGTCGTTTGCAGATGTGATGAGTGCATTTGTTGCTCACTGGTTGCTTTAATCGGCGTTTGCAGCTTCCTAGCAGATCCTGTTGGCATTTGTGACTTTTCAGGGTATAAAGCGGATGCCGGGAAAAGTCGGAGAGAGAGGCAACAGGCGAGGTTCCATGCTGCTGCTGTGAGCAGAACAAAAGAAAATGCAAAAGTGGGGGTTTTCTTAGCCCCAAAATCTGAAAAAGTAAAAATAATTAATGCCCTTGACATTTGTGATGACCAGACTCAAATGATGAAAAAAGGAAAACTGCCTGTTTTAATAGTTCAAACAGCTAAAATACCTTAAAATGCATCAATATGGACAGTGGAAACCTTCAGAAGACAATATCTACAGTCATCCACGTTGGAACCAATCAGAGCCTAGGGACAAAATGCAGCTCCTGGATTGGCTGCTTTGCAAATGGCAGTAAAAGTATCTCACCTTTTCCAAGCTACATTTTCTTTTTAGTATTTCAGATTTCGTCTATGAAAAGAATCATAGAGGATTTCAGTCTATTCACAGTCTGAAGTGTGAACAGGTGGGGATGATTGTACCTCCTTGTCCGTCTGTCCGTCCATGTCTCCATCCATTGGACAATAATATCCAACAGAAACATCAGCCAAAACAAAAAAATTAAAAAAATAGTAACGTGTGGGGCTGGAAAGAAATGAACTTTGACATAAAAACATGCATCACTTTGATAATCTCTTGATAAGTTGGTCATGACGCTTCAACTAGAGACCAAAAAGTGTAAGTAAGAATCCAAAACAAATTAAGTGACTTCATTTAAATAATGCGATGTATGATTTGTGATGCTTTGTGGCATTTTAGCTTGAGAATAAAGTTGAAGTGAAGCGGAGGCTTCATGCCTCAAACGGAAGAATGTCTGCGTTTTGACACCATTTGTGAAGGAGGCTGGGTTGTTGACGTTTGAGAGGTTTTTTTGCACTTGGCAGGTGTTTCATGTCTTTCATGGAATAAACTGTGATGGGCTTCTGTGGTCCGGGCATCTTTAACACCGTCGGGAAGCCTTTGTTCTTTCTCTGTTTTCATGTCGGATCCCCGCCAGCCCATCGAGGAAACTCTACTGTTTCTGTTTGATCAACTTCTAACATATTTTAGCAATTTAGGCAGGAATGAGTGTAGATAATTCAAAGCCTGCCAGAAGGAGTGTTGATGAGGAGACACACAGATTCACAAGCAGCAACGGAGGATCTCGGGTTTTCTCATTTCTGTGCAGATGCGCACCCTAAAACTCCCCGTCAACATGGATGAGACTTTCAAATGAAGCCCTAATACGGCTGACATCTTCCATCGACGAAGACCGGATGAAATTACCTTTGAAAATCTCCCTTAAAAATCAGTTCTGCATTTCCTCGGCGTCTTCGCCCTCAGGCAGTAACTATTTTCCCCCAGTGGAGGCCAGCATGCAGCTGATGAGGTCACCGAGTGAGTCTGATTTCCACACTACAACCAAACTAAGGTTTAGCACACCTGAGGCCGAACGACAAAAAGTCGCACAAAATGTTGTAACCATTGGGACTTCGATCGACAGACCAGACTCCAAATCTAGACGGATAAAAACTTGTTAGCTGTTAAACTTGCTAGCATGCTAACATGTCCAAACTTTACCGTTGCTGCTGCAGCTAAGCAATTAAAACTGGATGCCAACTCATGACAATAAGTGATTCTTATCCCTGGCAGATTTAATTTGAAGGCGCAACAGATCAGAGTTGTGGTCAACCCAAAACAATATTTTAAAATACCAGTGAATATTTGCAAAAAAATAAAATAACTCAATAAAGGTAAGAAATATCAACCCCACTGCTGAACAACACACAAAATGAACGGGGAATGAACATGACTGACTGAACCAACGTGTTTAAGTGTAATAAAAATGCGGTCAAATGATTAATACTCTTAGAAATGACTTTTTTATAGTGGTCTGCATGAGCAGGGGAAGAGGAAGTGTGCATGTTCCACACTCTTACTGCAGAAGAGGTCAGAGGCGTTACAGATAGATCATGAGAGCCCTCTGCTGACAGCTACATCTAAGGAGACCAGAGCAGCTCCCCTCATAGTAACATGCCTGCTCTACGTTAATAAGAAAAGCAGACTGGTCTCGACACGTGTGATAATTCTGCACCATTCAGTCGTCTAAAATTAGTTGCTTTTTCACCTTTCATCGGAAGAACTGGAGGTAGGACTGGGAAGTTATTAACATCACCCACTCAGTGTTGTAAAAGAAATGAAATAATGATTTACTGATCTGGAGAGGTGTGGAGGTGAACAGGCTCACATTTTTTATTCTGTCTTCACAAGTGACCAGTGAGTCGTTTCTTACCAGTTGTTATCTGAACCTGAGCAGCTTTACAGCTGTCATTTCAAATGTAACTGATTTTCTGCTGTAAAAAAACGTCTCTGCCTTAAAATTAGACTCTTATGAAGGTTTCCTTTAACTTTGAGAGTCCTTACATATTTAGTATTCAGTAGAAATTTTAAATACAATCGTCTGCTGACCTTGAAGCACCAAAGAGTGTGCACTTTTGAAAGGAGGCCAAATCTTTTAGCTCCATGTTAACAGATGATAATTATCTTGATACCAAAAAAATGCAAAGGGAGATTAAAACCAGTGATTAGTGGAGCTAATATCATGTTGTACAAGTGCAGTGGGACATTGCATTTGTCAGCTGAACCTGGCAGCAGTCGGTAGGCAGAATGACACAACCGTAGACAAAGTGACTGCAGTTAGGATCAGGCCCACCCTGCAGGTTTTAGTCGTCACACTGGGACAACACACCTGAATCAAGTGATCGGTTCATTACCCGGCCTGTGTGGAACCTGAACACATGTTGAGGAGGTGATTTAGCCATTTAAATGAACTCTGTGGGGACAAACGACGCGTCTGAAACCTGCAGGACACGACGCGCAACATCTGACCGGTTAACCCAGAGGAGTCCAACTACACTCTAACATCAGTTTGACAAACCACCGTAACCGTTTACTTATAATTCACTGAGTTAAAAATAGACTTTTTAAATAAATATTGAAATGGTTACAAACCAATACATTTGATTTTTTTCATATATTTACTTGCTTTATACTTCATTAAATATCTTTCAGCTGCAACTCATTTTCCCTCTAGTTGTGCTGGTCTGCTCAACATTTAACACAAACACAAAGATTTATAGCTTATCTTTACTTCTGACTTTGCCTCACTACATACTAGTTTTAATTAGGACCGGGATCCTTACAAACCATGTGATGTTTTAACTCAATAGGCCTTATTTTTATAGCATTAGCATGTTTTTCTTTTCTCACTTTTTCTTTTAGTTTTTGACACCAATTTCAAATTTGAAATTGTCCCTGACATTTTACTCAGGTCAATTACTTCTTTCCATCTGTACAAAACTCCTAACAGAAGAGGACAAAAGTGCAAATGTAAAAAGAAAAAGCTGTCGAAAATCACCTCTCACCAAATCTCCAAAGTTAGCCATTAAAAGGTTTTACTCGGCGGCGGCCATCCCTGAAACGTAATGGATTTCCAGATGATGTGGCTCGTCACGCCGCTGCAGAGAGCAGATGCTGTAGATGCAAAACCAATAGGGTGTTTTCGACTCCACATGCGGGGGGTCCGACAGGTCGGGGATGTGTGACGTGCATTTCACAGATGTTGAGCTGTAAATTTTTATTTTTTATCCCCCCCCCACCCTCTTCCTGCTGGTGCCGTGTGATCTGAGGTGAGCCGCAGCCTGGAGGAGATTGTACTCCTGTTTGCCTCCGTCCAGGTTTTGTAATGCTCAGTCAGGCTGTGTTCTGCTACCACACGGCCTAAAAGAGGGCCACGAGGTTATGGTGGAGGATATAAAGACTTCAAACACGCGCCACAGTAAAAATTGTCCTAATGATAGGTATGTGAAGCACAACACCCACGTTATCTAAAGTCTTTCCCTGCAGTGACAATAATATTGTCAACATTTCTTCTCCTTGACAGCTGGAAGAACTGTCAAATCTGTCCAACAGCATTTGTTTTGCTAAAGTGAACAAGCGTAATCCACCCTCACTTTTTCTCTCTTTTTTTCTTCTCCTCTCGCGTCAGGACGTAGAAAAAAAAAGCGTCTCATCAAGTACACGTCTCTGTTTGGCCTCATCGACTGTCTGCCTGGCTTCGCTGCAAACACACCAGAAGCTCTGCAGGCAAATTGCAACATTTTTTAATTCTTTGACAGTTTTGCATTGTATGTTTTTTTGTGTGTGTTTTTGCGCAACTATACGACAGACTATATATTTTTCCAGATAATGAGATGGAAAAACCAAACATATCACTCGGTGTGAATGAGTCGACCCAGGTGCGAAGATGTTTTGGTGAAACTTCCTGTGTTTAAAGGTTATTTACTGAGTGCAGAGAGAGAAAAGCTTGAATAAAAACCAACTAAATCAAGTTTTGATTGATTTTATAAGAGTAGATCCAAAAGTTTGCAACAGATAGATAGAAAAGTTGTTGTTTTTTTTAGTTTAAATGACAAATCCCGCTACAAGAACAAGTGGGTATAGATAATGGATGGATGCAAAAGAATGCTTTGTCTGCCACTGTTTTCCAGTATTTTATTAAATTGATGCAAGTTGTGATAGTTTGATATAACCACTGAGGGTGTGTACTCTCCTGGGGCCACACACACACACACACACACACATGTTTGTGTTGCTATCTTTGTGGGGACTTTCCATTGACTTCCATTCATTTCTACAGCCTAAACCTGACCTTTACCCTTTTCCTAACCCTATCCATCACATACCTAACCCTAACCCTAACCAAAACTCAATTCATACCTTAGCCCTAAATCTGACCCCTGACCCAAAAACAGGGTTTCCCCTCGTGGGGACCGGAGCCTGGTCCCCACGAGGGGAAACGTAGTATATGTCAGGAAAATCGTCCCCACAAGGTATTACAAACACACACACACACACACACACACCTCTGTGGCTAATGATCTAGCAAAGATCTGAGCAATCCTTATTTTTGATCTGAACAGGTTTTCATCTCCAAGTCAAACCCAGAGGAAAGTTTTTCACTAAACCTCCATCCTTGGAGTTATTTAGTTTGCGTCGGTACATTCCCATGTGAAAGACTTAGACGCTAGCTTCAAAAGGGCTGTAATGAACGAAATAACGGCTTATTATTATGTGTGGCATGCAGTGCTGCTGCGTCGGTTTCATTGAGACCAATTTGAAATGTGAACGTGGGAAAAAGTGAAGCCTGCTGGAACGAGGTGACACAAACTGGAGGTAATCACATGAACCTCCGCTCTGCGTAGAGCGTAGGAGTGAGGCAGAACATCAGGCCTCGGACGGCGGCAGCCGGGGATTGAGGCTCGCTTCAGCCGTTTGAAACAAAGCTTTTGTTTTCTGCGGAGTTGAGCGAATCCTGCTGCGGGTGACGAAATCGGGAAATTTAACAGCAGTGGTGATTCTAAAATTTACCGAATGAAAATCTCAGCGCTGTGGCCGTTTCTTCCTCTCGTGCTCCTGCTGAGGTTTTGCTCAGATACGTGAAGCTGACCTCTCAGATGGTCAGCTTCTGTGCTGGCAAAATAAAACATTCCTACGGAGCTGAATACATGCAGTAGCATGGTGCTGCTGTAAACACTGTGAAACACCTGACTACTGCATTAAAACACGTTTTGCATGATATTGTTCTTGAATAGGTTTCGACACATTACAGTTCTTTATTTTGACTGTTTTTGCAGCTCCTGTAGTTTAGTCATATTGCTTGTGTTTGTCTTTGTTTTTAAGTTTTATATGTAGTCATTTTTCTTTTGGCCATGTTTAGTTATTGCTTTAGTTTTCTCCTCAGTTGTCTGCCATTAGTTCTTTTGCCACATTCACCACTTCATACCAATAATCAATCATTCATGTTCCTTCCTTCCTTTCCTGTGTATTTCCTTTCTTTTTTGGTCCTTCTTGTGCTCCTTTACTTTCTTCTCTCTTCTTTTCTTTATACTTTTCCTCATTTCTTTCTTTACTTTGTACATTTGTTATTTCTTTGTTTGTCCTTCCTTCATCCCTTTCTTCTTTCATCCATTCATTCTACCTTCCTTCCTGCCTGGATTGTGTCTTTTTCCCCTCATTATTTTTCTCATATCCATCCTTCCATCCTCCTCTCTCTGCATTTTGATGAGGGTTGTAAGGGAGCTCGGCGTCTGCATCACATCATATTAAAATCTCAGAGTGGGTGGAGGTGCCCAGGTCCATCCTGTGACTTTCAGACGCACCTGAATCAAACGAATGGTTTGTCGTCAGACCTCAGCAGAGCTAAAGAAACGCTGATGAGGCGATTCAGAGAGTGTTGGACCAAGGATATGGTGTTAATTCTCATGATACTATGATTTAGATTTTCCACTGCATACATGTGCGCCTCCTAAAGCTTCGATTCTCACATGGGAGAAATGTTCGCAGCCGCAGTTGGTCTGTTCCAGCCTCCAAGAGGACTATGAATAACACGGGTGCATTTATTAGACATCTGCACTGCAGCGCACAAGTGGAGAAGGCGACAGCTGATGTGTAATTCTCAGCTAAGTTTGTTCCCAAGATTTGAGGAACTGAGGAGACAGAAAGCCGGAGAGGGGGAGGCAGACATGAGGAGAGGGAGGCTGGATGGATTAATCAAAAGGCGGACAGGGCTGCCCACGCCGTGTGAAAAAGCTTTCTCATCCAGCATTCTTTAATGAACAAGTGATTCAAGGTGCTTTCAGTCGGTTCCTGGGAGGAACGTGCACACATACACTTAAGGATAAACGTTGCCCACTCAATTAAACAGACGCCTCTAAATTGGCGCCTTTGGAGAGCAGGCAGGAGAGAGGAGAGACGGGGGTGGCGACTGTTGATGCTAACAGCGAGGGGGCTTTAGGAAAAGAGTGGGATGGAGTTCTGTTCCTGGGCTGTCAGCGCGCTGCCAGGGGGGATCAAGGCTGCACAGGTCCACCAGCCATCCTGCCAGCATCTGAAGGGAGCAAGCCTGGCTATTTCTAGCAAAACAAAAAGCATCCAAATGGGTGAGGGAGACGGGGCGGAGGGCGGGAAGAGGACAAAGAGCGGTGATAAGGCGTCCCCTGGAGCGAGGCGGTGCACAGGTGTCTCTCTGTGGCTGTCTTCACTGAGAGGAATGCAGATTAATAGATGGGATGAAAATAGGCACATTTATGTCAGTTATCTAAAATCGTCAAACTTTCTGTCTTTCTCACCCTCCATGCAGCATCATGTGTGCAGAGGGTATAAGCTTGTGAGTAGCTTTTGAATTTCATGTGTTGATTGTGACTGAATCCTGTTGTTTTTTTTAAAGGATCTCCAACTGAGGTGTGTTGATTGCACAATGAATAATTTTCCTTGAGGAAGAATAGTGGAGGAATATTAGCATTTTTTTAAAAAATTAGTTCCAGAAATTGTAACTCACAACATTCGGACAGCGGCCCTTGGTGCATGATGTGCATGGAGCCAATCGAAGCAGCAGTAACGGAAACCACCAATGCATGGCTAACAAGTTTTTATCATCTTTACTTAATCATCTCGATGCCCTGTATTTCCAGTGAAGCACTCATTGAATGTTTTTTTCAGATTACAGTCACATATGTACTCATTTCTTTTTCAGTGCATTTCATGGACATTTTCTGTGATGGAAAATAAAGAGTGCTCTGATCAGACCAGACCAAGGCCCTGCATGCACAGCTGCTAACGTTAAACACCGTCTCCATGGTGAAACGTTGTGGCAGCATCGACAAAAAAACAAAACAAAAACGGGTCAGAGGTCACGAATGTAGCCGAGTAGAGGTTAGACCCAGTTAGAGAAGTTTTTGTAAGGAAATCTTAAACATCACATAGCTTAAAGGCAATGCTAAATACTGAGGGAAGGTATGTAAACTTCTGAATCTGAAGACATTATTAAATAAATCTTTGATAAAGATTGTGGCATTTAGCAAACGGAAATTGTTTCTGGTATTTTTACCAGACTTGAAACAAAAAGAAGTGGGTCTAAATAAACTTTTGTTTCAACTGCATGATATGGCGTTCACACTGCCAAATTAGACCAAGTTTAAAGTAGAGCTGGGAACAAAAAGTCGCGTTGAGATGAGCGTGAGGATAAACAAACAAGTGGATGTTTGGAGGTTCGGATGATGTGATCAGTGAAACGGAGGCATTCATGCTTAAACCCAACTCTTCAATTTGAGCCGTTTCAGCTCCGATGCTCTCACAGACCGACTGCTTTTCGCCCTTATTATTATGTTTTCATCATTATGCAGGCCCAGCACTGCTGTTAAAACTTAGCTCTGTTCTCAGGACCTGGCCTTCTTCAACACACACACACACGCAGCGTGCCACACATGGTGTTTTTGTTCTGGAGCGTGGCTCCCTGGGGGCTCCTCAGGGCCTGTTCTGAGCGATAGCAGGGAGCCTCTCCACCCCCTCCTCACTGTCTGACCTTTACAAAACACAAGTCAGAAATGTCTGGCATTTTGCTCTAATCATCTGCACCTAAACACATGAGAAACGGTGCTGCGCCTCAATTAAGGAATCCCTCGGCCCCAAGAGGAAACGGTTTCCTTCAATGACAGTCATTATGAAGCCTGGAGGCGTTATTGGACTCGGCGGCGATTTCTTTGCTTTCTCTTGCATGATTACGGTTATTTATATTTCTGCCCTGTGCCTCTGCATACAGCCCTTTATATTTTTTATTTTGCTCTTTTTTCCTGTTTTTTTTGTTTTGTTTATTTGCGTCTCTGCTTCTTTCAAAAGCCCCTCCACGTTTCTGTCGTCGATACTCTTCTCGTTTCATCTGAGCTGGCTCTGTTCAGAAAGTGCTCAGGCAGAAAAAACAGGTGAATAAGTCTCATTAGTGTGCCTGCTGCTGCTGTACGAGACGTTTTACTTTCTTCTTCTGAGTCACAGCGATGTTTCTGCCTGACTTTTCCCCGAGAACTTACTGCTGTCGTCTTTGTAAATGAAGATAAACAACGAACCGCAGAAAAACATGAGTTAGCATGAATGATTTCTTTTCATTTTGTTTATTTTTCAAATCATCGCCATCCAAAGAAATAACTTTTCTTCTTCCCCCTTCCCATATTATCCACATTAATTTAATCATCACTCTCTAAAGGTCGAAAAATCCTCGCAAAAGAAGATAAATGCTTGTCCAGTTGACATTTTAATGAGCCACGGCAACACTAACATACAAAAAAAAACAAAAAACAATTATCACATTTAGCAGTCGGCTTGGAGATAACAACCATCTCAAATGTCAACCACCAGCTTGCTACAAATTGAATCAATATTGTTTGGCTTAATTACCTGTCGAGGAGAAAACAATCAACTCCCGTGTCAATCCAGACACCTTTGTTTTTCAGCAGCAACTTCAATAAAAGCCACACCAACATTTCTGTTGTGCCTCTTACTAACTAATCCATCTTCTGATCGTGAGGATTCTTAGGTAAGCGTCATTTTCCATGTGACAATCGAGAGAATCCTTCAGTTTATTCAGCAAATTAAGATCCTTCTTACAGCACACACATCAAATCTGTTATTTATCTTTTTCCGTTGCTATGGCTGAATTGTTGCGCACTAAACACTGCTATAACAAACATTTTATATTAAACTTGTTTATTTCAGTGTTTGCATTTAGATTCCTAAGTGGCGAATAAGAATGTTTTAGAAAACGAGAGTGGAGAATTTTAGAGCAATTAGCAAATAAGTTGGTCGATTAATTGATTGTTAAAGTAGGAGACAAAATAAAATGCATGTTACTCATTCTGGAAGGGGATGGAAGTTTATATTCATCTAGTTCACAAAAATCACACCAGAAAACGTAGAGCGGCCCCCCCTGGTCGGACATTTACCTCCAGTATCCTGGATCTTTGCTCTCAGTCATCCTAGGATTGAGTGAGAAGTGGACGAATGGACGGGAATCTTGTCCGCCGTAATGCAGGCGCTGCAATCTCTGTTACCGTGAAGCTGGTAGTCTGGCTGAAGCTTCACAGATAAGCTTTATCGTCCAGGATGCGTTTGGAGGAGAACTGTGGCTCCTCTGCATCCAAAGGAACAAGCTAAATGGTTTGAGTCTCTGATCATGGTGACCTCTGGATGTCACCCGTGCTGAATATTCTGACACCTTGGGATCCTCAGGATGAGCCGGAGCGTCTCGGGTAATCCTCTTAACGGTGACTTTTTAGGAAGCACTCCAGGTTACACACAACTTAAAGACAATGGATGGATGGACAATTACTGGCCAGGTATACCTAGCAACTGAAACATCTATACATCTATGCCGTTTTCAAGTGAAATGCTTTCATTTCACTAGATCTATTGGATTGTCAAACAAATGGTTTGTAAAAATCTACTATGGAGTGTTTTTGTGAATATTTATATTTAAGATCTAAAACAGTTGCATGTTTTAATGCTCAAGATAATTAAACCTGACATGGACACATTCACATTGTTGACGTTCTTGAGTTCCCAAAGAGAATGTGAATATTTTCTCCTCTCCTGTTATCCATTTAAACGCTTTAAAGCCTGACAACAAGTCATAAAGATTTGCCTGGCAGGGATAAAATATGATCAGCACATCAGTTACCTAAAGTTAGGAACTAGTGTTGAGATCCACCATTCAGGATTTCTTAATAAAAAACATTAGATTAGTCATAAACAAAAGATTTTATGAGCTTTTGCAGCATTTCTTGAAGCCCGTCACTGATCATTTGGGATGATTTATTTATTGTGCTAAATAAAAAGAATCTGGCCTGTTTTATCAGTTTTATCGATGCGTCAGAACTGGGAGTTGGCAGGTGACTCATGTATTACGCTTTTTCTTTCTTCAACTCTTCAGTCAATTATCGTCTCCTGAGTCATAACGTAGCCTGAATCAGATCAGTGTACGATCGGAGTCCTGGTTCATTTTGAAGACTTTGGCTCTTGAGTTGTCCCTCTTGTCGTCTTCCATGTTCCCTAAAGCAACGTTGAAAATGGACCAGAGAAGACACTTTGACGAGCAACGATCAAATGATCACCGAATTTTGATTCTGGTCAGTTTTGGAACGACGACTTTGCTTTCTGCAGTGCAACAGAGACGTTTCAGTCTCTACTGATGGTTGTCTCTTCAGCTGATTCAGGCATTGCTAATAATGTCTAACATTACATTGTTGCGCTGCATCCACACAGCTGTTGCAGTGAAGAGGCCCGGTGGCTGAGGGCGTTCTTTTCAAGCTGGATCTTAGCAGATTTCAGAGCAGTGATGGTGCCGATCCTGTAGGTTGTTCGCCATATGCACAGCTTACAAAGGAGCAAACAGAAAACTTGTTCCAACCAGTTCTGCTTTCTAAGTTAATTAGTTCCTAAGTCGGGACCAGCTGGTGATTTTGGTCTTCATAAACACAGCATTGCTCAGTTTTAAAAGTGGGCTGAATGTGTTGGAGTTAAATAAGGCTTTTTTGTTGTTATTGTATTCTCAAGTGGAAAGCAAAATATTGCTGGAAGCTGAGGAGATGGAAATGCCGATGGAGGAGAAATGCTCAGTGCAGCAGTTTCAGATGTTGTGTTTGCAGCTTGCTTAGTTTTTTTTATTTTCTGCGCACGTTTTGCAAAATACACATTGGTGCAGTTGGTTTATTCTTAATGTAGGTTTGTTGTTGAGCTGTATGCTATTAATATCTTAATGTCTTATTAATGGAAGTTCTCATCTCTGTCAGTGGAGAAGTGCTGCCTGATAAAAAAGTATGTTTTTTCCCCTTGAAACATTTCCATTTTTCCCATTATGACGATCAACTTTAATGTTTCTTAATGGGATTCTATGTAACACTATCACAAAGTCCTGAATAGTTGCCAGGAGTCTGAACTTGAGCATTTTAACTCAAAAATGTACATTGACCTAAACTTTTCCTTTGCAGCTTTTTACTTTGGATCGTTGAATCCCTCCACAGATCGGCTCCTTTACTAATTTGGCGGTTTTTGAAGTAAATCGGTGTTGCAGGATTTTATTCAGGTTTATGGGAGTAAAGGGCACAAAACAAATCATTTCATACTTGTCAGATTAAATCGAAACCTTTTTTTCTGTACTGTTTACTATGTGCATGTAGGAGAGATGGAACAAATACCATGCATAGAGACAGAGCTTTTATTACTTGACTGAAGCCAAACAGAGATGGTGGTCTTGGTTTTAGAAATTACATGTTCTGAAGTTTAGCATGAAATTAAAATATGCATAATTTATCTGCTACACAGAAATATTAAATGCATACATGAATATTGTATTTGTATTCATACGAGATAAGTTTTAATAAACAGTTTACTTTCAATATCAAAGAGCAAAATAACGCAGGAAACCACAGCAATGCGTATTTCCTAAGAATGAGCCAAAAATACTGAATAAAACAACATTAAACCAAGCCTGTGGAGGCAAAGTTACAGGACAAACATAAAATAAAATACACAATCCAAAAATGACAAAGCCCAAAAGTAGTGACTCAAACCACCACAAATAAGAAAACTCCCTCATTCAGCCTCAGAGATGTCAGCTTACGGCCATGACACATCAGAGAGGGTTGCATTTTTTATTTCATGATCCGATTCTAATCTGAGAGCTCAATGGATTCAATTAAAGAACCCAAAACCAGAGGACGTAGTGGAATGATAGTTAAAATATATTTTTCTCTCAGCTGATGCAGCTAACAGCTCTCTCCCTTTTTATTGGGTCATGTAACTGATTCATCAAGTATCATTTCTCATGTACATCTTTATATTTTTATCCTGGGATTTCATTAAAGTAGCTTTACGCTAGTCACAGTTCAGTAAAATCCATTTTTATGACTTCTTTGTGCAACTTCCCCATATAGCTGTTCAGTTCCTTTCCCTGTGAGAAGGCTTGTTTTTTTCTGATTGGTCAGTTCATGGAGCCAAGAAACTGTCCCCCATCAACGAAATTACAAATGCTATAAAAACGTAATGAAGAAGTTGATGTCAGATTAAGTAGGAATTGCTTTAAGGGTAACAAAGTCAATGTTTTTCAGTCCCACAGAAAATTTGTGGGTACAGCTGAAAATATGTGCGTCTGCAAACCAGACTCACGACCGACCTGTCAGGAGGAAACTCGATCAAACTTTAAATTTTACTTAAACTATTGTCAATCTTCTTGCATTTGATAAACTGCAATGTTTTCAGTTTTTAACTGAAACATGAAAAGTTGTTTGATTTGATTTTGATATCGGAAACTGAGGGGGAAAAACATGCATTATGTGACGTATTTACAGTGTATGTGCAAAAGAAAATCCGTTTTTAACGGCATATCTAACAGTTTCTGCTGAAAGCAGCGCTTTAGATTGGCAGAGTGTTTCATGGAGATTTATTTTATTTATTTGTTTTGTCATTGATATGTGACAGTATTGGCTTCTTCTTAATTGTCTGTGCTTAAATTAAACAGAGAAAAGTGAGGGCTAACTCATCTGTTCATCTTCTTTCAGGTTATTTCCTGAAATTAAGCAGAAATATGTTTATTAATAACAATACTTATTAGCATCCTGACCAATCCATATACAATAAAAATAACTGAAATATAGTGTCAGAGAAAGTTGTCATTGCCGATTAATAATTTTCTGCTTGAATGCATCACCGTGTCTATTATTATTATTATTATTATTATTATTATTATTATTATTATTATTATTATTAAGAGTTTTCTTTCATGGTCGTCTCAGTTTTGACCTGAAGTCACTAAAATGACAAAATATGGTTAAGATTTTTGCAATGGGAGCCAAAATCCACCTCCTGTAATTTAGAGCTCTGTTGTTCTGAAAGCCTCATGAAAATGATTTCAGATTA
This sequence comes from Poecilia formosa, assembly GCF_000485575.1. Lineage (NCBI taxonomy): Eukaryota > Metazoa > Chordata > Actinopteri > Cyprinodontiformes > Poeciliidae > Poecilia > Poecilia formosa. The sequence continues at coordinate 1,283,515 of NW_006800008.1, read as the reverse complement.
GCTTCAAAAGGCAAGAAAAGAAAGAAAAAGAAGAATGAGCCTCTGCAGAGGGAGCGTATAACTCAGATGTGTAAGTGTGCTTTTTCTTCTGCAAGTCCAGTCGATTGGCCACAGATGAACAGCACAAAACTAATGTCTCAGCCTCCGGTGCTTGTGGCATGTAAACACTATTTATTAGGTTTCAGACTGTGGCACTTCCAGAGTAAGCAGGAGAGGCAACATTTTGTTTTTCTTTCCTTTTTTTTTTAGTTTTTGCAATTTATTTTGCGACAGATTGTGATCAGAACATCCCCAGGAATCACGCTATCAGTGCTTCCTTTAATGAGCTTTGGGTTTTTGCTTTGATCTGCCTCAGACCATCGTGGTGTGTAATATATATACACCTGAATACAGAGCGTCTTATCTTTCTGAACAAAAGGTTGACTAAAAACACAAACTCCCAAAGTTTTCTCTCTTCCTGCAATCTTCAGGAAACTCAGTGACATTTACTTATGAGTGTTTCGCTTTGCTACACCTTCAGCTGCAGCAATTTCCTATATTTTTTGGGATCCGCTGAAAGCTTAGTCGTGATTAATGAGTGTGGTTATCTTGTGTCATGCTACTTAGGCAGGTCATTAGGATATCTTAGCGAGTTATGATTTGGATCAGAATCTCGGCTGAAACTCTGGACAAAATAAAAAAAAACAAACTTCCAGCTATAAATCAGGAAAACGTCTTGGGTATTTATTTATGGTTTTCAGAATAAACAAATTCCTCTTCCTCTTTTGGGTAGCATTCAGCATCAATCATAATTTGATTTTGTTTACTATTAAAAACATAATTTTGTGTAGTTTACAGGAAGTATCTTATGGGTCCCTCTGTACACAGTTTGGTTTCTTGGCTTTTTCCTTTCTGAGAGGCTTTTCAGCCTGTCGTCAGAAACCAAACAGCTCTTTGACATTAAAATCAGACACAGAGTGACGACACATTTCAGCACAATGCGTGATCCCAACACCAACTTTGTTAAATGCTTTAGAAAAGCTGTCTTAGTTTACTGACCTGACGGAGAAGGAGACCATGTGACTCTCCAGCCGCAGCGGAAATATGCAGAACTCACTGTTTTCATTTAAAGTCATCATTTGTCGTCCCTTACTGTTCCTCCTCTGCTCTCCACCCTCTCGCTCTGCTTGTGACTAACTGAGAAAAAGCTTTCTTATCTTCTGAAAGACTAAATTCCTTTTTCATAGAAGCGGATCCTTATCTGGAGGCCTTTATTGGATTTTCTATATGAAACTCTTAGAAGTCATTGTATATGCTTCTTTCCACCGGAGTTTTTTTTATTTTTTGTTGCTCATGAAGAAGAGCGATTTGGACTATGTCACAGTCAATGTTAAAGTAAAAGCAGGAGACAGAGCCTGAGTATTTAATCAAAGCTGGATTTTCCTGCGAGCTGCCAAAAATAGAAAAGAATAAATTCCATCATGCGGAGGATTCAAATGGCTTTTCAGGAGCAGAAAAAGTACCGGCGACACCTTACAAAGCAATATGAGTTTCCTGAGCTCTAATAAGAAGGTGTGCTTAAAGAACTGGCAGTAATTGAATTTGAGGTTTAAATATATGCGTAGTCAGACTAAATCTTTGAAACAAAAAGTCAAATGTCTATTCAGAGTGCTAGAATGAAATCACAGAGGACCGAGACCCGGCTCTTGACAGATTAAAAATGACAAATGCACATTATTTCCCTGCAAGGCTCAACTGTTCTACGAGAACATGAAAGGAAAAGAGCATTTTTGGTGTCAGACTCTTGGTAATTGCCCGAGTCCCATGCTGTCTCCCTCTCAGAGAGCCCTGTCTGCCGGAGAATCTTACTAAGAAAAGAACAAATAAGGAAAAAGGAAAGGGCAGTGCTTACAGAGGCAGCAGATTCTTTTTGGCAGTCCCGTTCAGCAGCTTCCTGGCGTTCTCAAAGTCAGCAGAAGAATCAAGAAAAGGTAAAGTTTACTGCAGTTTGCAATTCTGATTCCTTAATTGACGGATTGTAAACGAGTAATCCTGGCTGCACTTTGGAGGGGATGGATATCAAGGGGACATAAATCCAAACGCGTTCTGCTTTTTCCTCGACGTCTCTGGTTCTGTCGTCATCGCCGTGGCAGTAGAATCTTTCCTGGAGCCAAAGCAGAACGGGTCAGCGAGCCTTCTGGACGCCGGAGCTGTGAAATCTCCCGACATTCGTAAACCTCACGGCTACTTTGCACTTTGTTGCATCTAATAAGCCCAAAACGGGCAAGTCTTTAGGTTTGATTATTGGTAGAGGAATATACATGTTGAATGTACCATATCTTAAACTTTCAACAACAATAATTCGCACTCCTGTTATAATGTAAATTATGGAAGTGATTAATGGTTGTGCCTCTGCAGAGCTGCATTTTGTCTCATTTTTCTTTGCAAAACACCTGAAACTCAGTCAGACTGCACAGATGGCATTTGTGAAGTCTTAGCTAAAGATTTCTGATAAAAATCTAAGTCTGAGCTTTGACTGGGCCATTCTAACACATGAAATATATTTCGATCTAAAGCATTGCACAGTAGATTTCGCTGTATGTTTAGGTGCAGGAGGTTGAAACTCTGCCACAAACTGAAATCTTTTGAAGCCTCTAATGTCTCTGAAGTCTCTTTCACAATAGAAATCATCTTAAATGTCAGAAAGCTCATATTCTTTTAAACAGCAAGATAACCTACGTGGCATGAGAGGCGATTCTGCAAGTGATTCTGTAAGTGACTGACAGCAGTAGGAGGAACAAGGATTGAGAGTTTTCTGAGTTTTTTTGTTTGTTTTTTTTAAACTGATTTGCCAATCAGTTTAAAAAATGCTGTGGTTAGAAACTTGACCTGACGCTTGTGATCAGACCAGAATATCATTTTGTCAGTGAGGGAAGTGAAGTGTATTTCTGTGAGCTGAATATTCCTTATCAACACATCTTCAGTTTGAATTAGTTGTACAAAGACCTAACATGTTTTTGGTTCTGGTACTCAAAATAGTTCATTATTGTTTTTATTTGCATAAGAAGTTATATTGCCATCCATAAGTCATGCTATATACTGCCACCTATTGACCAATCAGTGGAACATCAATAGAAAATCTGGAAATACATTCATGCCTAGTTTGAACCGAAATAAATAAAAATTATTAAGAGTTCAAACATGCATTTGTTGAAATGCATGTTTGAACTCTTCAGCTAGGATGAAAAACAAAAAGTAAAACACTATTAATGTTCATGTCTGTGTGAAATGTTTCCACTTCGCTAACAGGTTAGCTTAGCCGTTGTGTTTCTGGGCTGTGAGAGGAGCCCAGGTACGTGGAGAGAGCATCTTATGCCCCTGCAGAACCAGTCCTGCTGTAAGGCAGTGGTGCTGACCACCGGGCCTCCAACATCACCCGATTAAAACCGATACAATCCAAAGCTTCAAGCAGGTTTTAAACTCTTGCATTCCATGTAGCCTGAGGGCAGGCGGAGGTTTTAAATGGGACCGGAGTGATGGCTTTATGTGACAGTGACAAGCTCAGATCGACACACACACACACACACACACACACACACGTGTGACTGTCATTGCGACTGCTGTGCTGACAATCAAAACGTTGATGTTGGAGGCCGGCACAGTGGCTCCAGATAAGACGGAGGAGCTGGAAACGCTCCAGGCTTTCCTCGGCTCTCTAAAGACTTTGGACGACTCTTGCTCACCTCCATGTTCCCCCAAAACATCGACCTTTTAAAGTCCATGTTTGTCTCTTTGGGGAGGCTGTTAACAATACTTTTCATGTGTCTGTTTTCAAGAATGACTGGACAGAAGCTGTGGACGCAGGTGGCCGTGCTGGCGCTCCTGGTGCTGACGGTGATGGCAGCCGAAGGAGGGAAAGCGGAAAAACAAGGTGATTACTGCAACCTGTCAGCGCACTTGTGATATAACGAAGCAATTTGGACCAAATTAAGAAATACACATGCAGGACTTCCACTTTCTGGGTGATTAATTTACCAGGGCACAACTTAAAAAAAAAATAAATAAATAAAATCCCAAAAAAGTTTTAGGTTGAAGTAATTGGTCTCTTGTGAAAGTTTAGAATAAACTGTGATTTGCAACAAAGAGAAAATAAGTCTGAAATGTTCCTCCTGGGTAAAGGAAATAAATTTAAGCTGGTTTAAATTGGAGGGGAAAAGTTTATTTGCATTGGAAATTAGTGCAAAGACCTGAAGCAATTACAAAAATACAGCAGACAGAGGAAATTAATGTTGTTTTTATTTTCATTTTAAAATGTAAGCATTAAAAACATTGATGTAAGAAGAAAGTTATAGATGAACAAAAAGGAGAACTTCAATCTTGGATTACTTTTTGTAAAATAAAAAATAAAAAAGTCAAAGAATATATTTTTCTAATACACACAATAAAAGTTGAAATTTTTGCACCTGTTTGGAAGAGACATGGACAAAAATATACAATTTAAAAACTACTTACTTTAAAACTATAAACGAGACTCGAATCTGATTTTCTCCTGTGTTGTCGCACCGAACCACAAAATAATTCAGACGAGAAGCTTCTCAGCTTTTAGCACATCTGCGTCTCCAACGTCTGTTATCCGAACAGGAAGGAAGGAGCGCAAATCTGACTGTGGGGATTGGCAGTGGAGCGTGTGCGTCGCCAACGAGGGTGACTGCGGCCTGGGCACCAGGGAAGGGACGCGCACGGGAACCGACTGCAAGCAGACCATCAAGACCCAGCGCTGCAAGATCCCCTGCAACTGGAAGAAGAAGTTTGGAGGTGAAATATCTCTTCTTGAGTCCAGAGATGTGGACAGTTTTGTTAGCATCAGTGGCAAAGCGCTAAAATAGATCAATCTTGAATTGCAGAAATGTTGTCTCGCGCTAATACGTCTAGAAAAATGCAGTTATTACTTTGCGTACATTTATTCAGTTCTTTGTTGAGAAATAATTGCTTTTACAAAAGTAATTGGTGACAATTCTGCTGTCACAACGTGGACAGTGGATCCAAATCTATTAAGATTTCTGAGCAAAGAAATGAATTTACAGTCCCAGCAGTTTTTTAGACTTTATAATATTTACCGTTATAGAACAGAATATGTTCTGACAGGCTGGGAAAATCGTAAAAGTCATAGACTCCCTTTGGGAAATTTGGATCAACTTAGTTAAAGTAAAATATAAATTTAAAAATGCTTCACTGAGAATTATACTAGAGTTTGTATGAAATTTGCGTTTGGTTCCATTTGGTTTTGTTTCTATTTTGTTTTTGATATTTACTTTTTGTATTGTGTCTGTTTTTTCTTTACTCCTTTTTGTATATTAGATCCCCTTTTGTTCATGATGTCGTTCATTTGTCATTTTTTTTGCCTCTCACTCAGCTGCAGCCATCTTGTTGATTAGACTCAGCTGGTTGTAGTTTTTCTAATTACCTCCACGGCTTTTATAAACTTCCTCTTCCTCAGTTCCTGCTGTTTGCTGGAGCACTTGTTGTCCTACATGCACCTATTCACTGGGTGTTGTTCACGTCTGTTAAATAATAATAATAATATTCATCTCCTGTTATCTTGACATTGTTTAGCATTAACAATACTAATACTTTGGCCTTGAGGGATTTTTTGTTTTTCGATGGAATTTTATTCTGGGAAAATAAAAAAAGCAAAACATAAGAATTTTTCTTTTAAAGGCTCATTTCCTCATTAGTTTACTCACGTTAACATCAAATCTAGAAATTGTGAAACAAAATACCCGCAGCTTAATATTCATCATATTTTAGTTATTGACTAACATACCCAGAGAATCCCACCCTTGTACAAGTACATGATTTCCATTTGTTGCTCCACTCCCCATCATAATCCATTGTTACGTGTCATTCAGACAAACAATGGCCTCATTTTCAGAACAGGAATGCATAAGCTAGCTAATTAGAGGTACAACAGCAATGTCTGCTGAGAATATGATGCATTGTCATGGAAATAACCATCCAACATCGTCATTACCAGCACAGCAGAGTAGCAGGCATTGTTTTTACCTTGTGTAAATGGAACCACCATGAATGGGGTTTGGCAGGTCCATAAATCTCTGGACAAATTTTGACAATCCACAAGTGTCGCCGCTGTGGAAGGCACATTCACTCGCCTTTTCATATTTCTAGCTTATCTAAACAGCGGAAGTTGTCCAACACATTGTTCTTGCACCGAGGGAGATCACAGTGTGAGATCTGTGAAGCTGAAATCTCTAACGGTGACAAAACCTGGGAGACTTTTGTTCCCAAGTTAAAACCTGAAAGGCTTTGGAAGCAAACCATCAGGAATGATGAAAAGCAAAAGTTTTGAAAGGATAGCACTAAGTTACATAGATCCAGACTTCAGAGGAAGGTTGCTAGAGAAGATTAAATGGAAATAGATCAACATTCCCATGTTTGTGGTAAAGATGCTGCAGTTACTGGAACATATGTGATGAGAACCAGCTGGAAGGCCAGTCAACATGGCGGCATCCTGACCTGGAACGGATTCTTTTAAAACAACCCGTCCTGAACTGGAAGCGCCTGCAGGATCAGGATTTCCCATAATGTTAACGCCGCACACATTCAGAACCATCACTGCTTACTCTGATATACCACAACACTCCAGGTCTGCTTGCACAAAAAAATACATTTGGAGTCTGCAATTTCGCAGTGCAGCCTGCAGCAGCATTTAGATTCTGCACTGCTAAGCAAATTATTCTCTTCAGAGAGCGAAAGTTTTAAACCATAATAATTTATTTTTATTGTGCCTTCAAGGGGTGGTGGTTGCTAGATGAATGAAGCCCTGGGAAAGTCTCATTTCAGATGGGCTTTGGCCTTTTAAGACTAACACTAGTCAGTTTAAATTCTTCTGCACAAATAACCGGATACGACAGAATGAAAAGCCAAATAATTTCTGAAAAAAACAACTTTTCTTTAACCTGTCTGACAAAACTGCAGTTTAACCTGCAGTTTTTGGAGATACTGACCAGCTGTCAGGCCACTGGCATTTACCTTTTGTCAAAATCACTCCAATACGAAGGCGTTTTTTTTTATTTTTTTTATTCTAACTTGGAAGAAAAGTTGTTTACAAAGGAGCAGCAGCAACAACATAATCAGTTTTATTGACTTTGTCAGTTTTAATCAACATATTTACCATTTAAAACAAGCCTATTTGTAATAAATTTCCACTTTAATGTTTTTGCTTTTCTTTTATTACAGATTTTATTGCCTTTTTTTACTGCATGCTGTATGGCAGCCGTTTTTATTTTCCAGCTTTAATTGACATTTAAAGTTTTTTAAAAGTACAACACAGCATAAAGTCAAAAGAGGTAGCTGCGAATAATTCTGCAGAGTCATCGTTTTCACTAAGTGAACCCAAAATAAGGAGTCAGGCGCCTCGGGGACGACTGACGGACTGACGGAGGTCACAAACACTCTGAACGCTCCCACAATGCACCGCAGCCACTCTGTGAAGCTTAAAAGTTTAAACCTAATGACATTCCTGGTTTCTATTTATTTAAGATATCTTTTAATATAAAGTGGACACAAACTTCATAACCCCAATTAATGTAATTATGTACACATAAACATTCATTCATAGACTTCAATTGAACTTTTTTATGATATTTAATAGTTAAAAAAGACGATGGAATTATTTTTAATTTGAGGTAAGATCAGCGAAGCTAAACAGTTGCGTAACGACAGAAACAATGTCTTGCTACAGAGAAAGGTTTATTTCTCTCTGATTTAAACTCTCTGCCACAACAGAAATGATAAAGTACTTGTCAGAAAATTGTAGAAAAACATTTACATTCATATCTTACACTTATGAAGGTAAAATAAAGAACTATACAGTACAACAAGAATACTCAACTAATCATATTTAATAATTTCCAAACCTTTGATTCATTTCTGAACAGCCAGTTATGAAGCTTACATGCAGAAATAGCAGTCTTTGATTTAAGTGATACAAAAAGGGTGTAAAGTATTTTTGATTTCCTTTCTTAGAAACTGAGCATGATCCTGTCACCACCACAAGAAGAGACCATAATTATGACGCTGCCTCCACCCTGTCTCTACGGTGACACTGGTGGTGGCAGCGTCATGCTGTGGGGAGGATTTTCATCAGCAGAGACAGGGAAGCTGTTCAGAGTTAGAGAAAGCTTTTAGGAGATCTAAAAGACTTGAGATTTGGAAGGACGTCGTAAAATGACAGTAGATAAATTATTCTGTTTTCCATTCATGTTTTATTTTGTTCTCTGTGAAAGTCCAGAGCTAATTGAATTTGAGAATCTAGACCAGGACTTGAAAACTGATAACTCCAGAGACAGTTGTCTTGCAATCTAACTGATATTATGCAAAAATATTAATAAATAAAATAGGAAGAAACACTTCTGTGTCGAGATGTGCGAAGCGTGTGGAGACAAACCCAGACGAACGGCGGGGGGCGTCTAAACGAAAATGAAACAATTTACAGTTTCCCTCTCGGCGCACATTTATGCACTACTTAAAAAAAAAAAGTCAAAAAGTTAAAGGTGTGTGAATACCTTTGCAACCCGGCATGCTGCATGTGGCCCTTCGAAATGTAGCACAGCTTCCCGATAAATCCGCTACAAGTGGGATATCTCTGTCTGTCTCTGGCATAAATCATGGTTGCGAGGGGAACACGGCTTTCAAAGTTGGTTGCTCAGGAAGTCCCTGTTGGATTCCTGCAACAATGGCCCTGTCACTCCCTCTCTCTGCTCTCCTGCCCTGCGCTGCCTCGCCTCTCCTCCCCCCCCAGCTCTGATGAGCACTCTGGGATCTCGGCTGCGGTGACACGGCCTTTCATGTGAGAGGAAGCTGACGAATGAGTGTCACAGCCTCCAGGGAGCCTGGCCGGACTGGCAGCAAAATAATGCAAGAGGAGAGATGAGAAGCTTGGCCTTATAGAACACAAACACTTATGTACACACACACACACACACATCCTCTGTAAGCCCACTTTTACAGCACACACCAGCAGCTAATGGCGTTTTCAGAAGCAATCTTGCATCTTTAATTGCTTTCATATGAAGAGGTTTTCTCTACATATGTAGCTATAGGTTGTTTCTGTGTTATTTCTCCAGGTTGCTTTTGATTACATCCATCTGTTGTTAGGTTTCATCATATAGCAAATGTAAGATCAAAACGCAGAGGTCCCGTCTGCTTCTGCACTGAGAATCATCTTCTGTTGTCGAGAAGAGCTCCACCTGAACCAGTTACTCATCAAGCAGCCATTAAACACAAATCCATGAGCTCTGAGAGGTTCTTCCAGTCAAATTCATTTTATTTTTTACAAGATTCTCTCCTTTTATTTGCTCTTTGAAATGCTGAGATCTGATTCCTGCGTTTGCTTCAGGGGAATGCAAGTACGAGTTCCAGGACTGGGGGGAGTGTGACCTGGCGACGGGGAAGAAGAACAGGACCGGGGTACTGAAGCGAGCGCTCATGGATGCGACCTGCTCTGCCACCGTCACGGCAACCAAGCCATGCGGGAAAATTTCCAAGCCCAAGCTGCAAGGTAAGCTGTGGAAGCGAAGAAATGATTGCCGGATAAAACGGGAGCCCTCGCTGGACACGACAAGCCTGTCAGAAGCTATGATGATTCCCAGAAATCATGTGGAACAAATGTCTGTCTCTGGCAGAAAAGAAAATTAGTTTAACTGCTGAGCTTCAAAAGCAAAAACAAAGCTTGGGTGGAATCTAAATGAATGTAATGAAGCAGCTTTTGCAGCAGGCTGACTTAGCAAAACGATGAATCAAACTGTGCAAGATTAGCTTTTATTTGCATTTCTTCTATAGCATCTTGCAGGTTTTCAGTTTCTAGTGATATAAATTTACAGGCATTCTGTACAAGTAGGAAAAGTATGGAGGACTATCTGATTGTCCAGAGCTGGATAATTATGGGTCTGTTTTATTGAGAGCTGATCAAGAGCTAACACAATTAGAATGAACTTCTGAAAGCTTACCATGCTACTTTTTAAATGGATCAGTGTTGGTAGCATCAGTTGTCAACATGAGCGGTCCTGGATGGGGGCCAACTGGGGCCAGTGTCCCTGTAGGATCTGTCCTGACCCGACTTATAGCCTCTGTACTGAAGAGATGACACTACATCAATCTCTTGTGATTATTTGAGCTGGAACTGTAACCATAATCCCATGGGTCAATTTCAGTTTTAGCTTCACGGTTCTAATTAAAAATGGAGTTGTTGCACTTTTAGCTTCAACTCTATTGAGTTTTCATCAGTTAGATCAGAGGTCTGCAACCTGCAGCTCTGGCAGGGTACTTTTTTTATTATTGGTTCACTTTTTTGTTTGTTCTTTTTTCCTATGCGCTCATGAGAGAAAATAAGTGGGGCCCCGGGCCCCTGCTTGTAAATTTGGTCTAGAAGCGCCACAGGTTGTCAACTTGAAAAAGATTGCTCTGCAAATAAAGCAAATTTGCACCTTTTTTTTTTTTTTTTTTTAAAAAAAGAGTGAAAACCCAGTATCTGAACTAGAATCTGTTTCTTAAATCACATTTATTAATTTTATCAAAAAGTGTTAAATCAGCAAACGGATCATTTGGAAGTTGTTTAAAATCTGTGGACTTCAATAAACAAATGCAATGTTGAAACTTTAGTTGTTTTTCTTGTGAAAATGTTTTCCTCCTCTATATTTTTGTCAACAACACATTAAAAAATATGAGCCTGTTCCGTGTTTACCACAGTGTTACATCACTGTTACTTTGAGCAACACTTCAGAAAAGAACAAAGGAGACTGAAGCTCCTTTGACTTATAATACATAACTATATTTTAAATGTTAGCTCAGTGGGTTTACCGTTTGTTTTTCTCTCTTTCTTCTACCAAAGTGCTGAGCAGCGGCTGCCGATGACGAGGTTTTGTTTTGCTCGTCGCACGTTGGTCAAAAGATTCCTGGATTTCTTTTTAATTAGAATGATTGTGCATCAGAATATGTATCGACTTGCATCAGGACTGAACTTCCACCGTCTCTCCTGATAATTACTGTGCGAGTTCAGTGGATTCTCGCCTTGTCTCCTCAGACATCGTGCGCTGATTGCATCTTTGCTAAATCCAACAAACCCTTGCAAATGATTTAATCTCAGGCAATGTCATGTGTGATTTGCATTCACATTCAATTCCCCGTCACGCAGAAGGAAATCCTCCTACTTTACTGTGAAGCTGAAGCTTTGAGTGACAGGATTAAACCCGGACTGAGATAGTTAACTCACTATTCAGCTGTAATTACAGGCTTTTAGCTTTCCTCAGCCATGTCAAACTCACTGAACTCTGGAACAAAGTGAGTTTCTACTTGTGATTTTCTGTGGTAAATGGAGAGTAATCAAAAAAACTTCAGTAGCAACAAGTATTGACCTAATGGGTAAAAATGCAATCATGTGAACACTCGTAGGATACGTTACTGTCTGGTATGAAGCTGGCAAGAAGCAATGGATTCACTGTGGGTCAGAGCTGCTTGTAAATTCTGCAAAAAAGGATGTAAATTAGCCACTGCCAATTCCCCATTGTCTAAACAGAATTATCATGAGTCTGGAAATGTTGCCAATGGCAATAAGCCGCGTTTATCACGCTCAGCAGCTGACACAGAGTTTGCACAAAGAGTTTGCCTAACCTTACTGTCGCTTCATCAAATAACCACAATCAGGGAGGCTCATTTCAAACCCGAGGTGGTGTGAAATCCTCTGTGGCGGTTTGCAGAGCTCTGGACCGTTTAACGTCTGTCCTGTTTGGGTTGAGTTGGGTTTTATGGTCATGTTGTTTGAGAAGCTTTTAAGGAAATTTGACCTATGTGCCATCTGTGTAATTTCCCTTTTTCTTTTCATAAAAATACAACATATGGCAAACTTTAGCCTGATAAAGTGTCGGTGAAAAAACAAAACTAAGTACGCCCATTGATTAAGCAGCTTGTAGAATCATGGTTTGACTTTGTAAGAGTCAAACCAGGATGCACTGGGACTTAAAAGAAAAGGTAAACCTTTCTGTAAGTGTGACTGAAGATCAGACTGAGTTTGAGTTTGTGTTACACTCCAGGTCCACCTGTTTACATCACTTCTCGCAAGGGCCGACTGCCTGGATGCAAAGTGACAATCTTAGAGGTGTGAGAGCTGAGGTGAAAGGAGAAGCAAAGCAGGGACGACAGAGGTCCAGACGAAGAGATGCAGTCGGTGGGAAGCTGTCTGCAGGAAGGGTGATTTCTCGTAACTGTCTGTTGGAAGATAAGCCATGGGAAGCGGAAAGGCTACTTGGTTCAAAATAAAGAGAGTGTGACGATATTACAAATGTAATCTTCAGCAGTGGGATCAGAAAAAGTAAATTAAATGTTTGGCTTCCCGCAGCCGGACAGATCTTCTGTGAAAACCAGCGATTCCGAGCATCAACGTTGAGGTTTGGAGATGGCAGCGGGTCTCTGCGAAAGGAGGCAAATTTGTCATTTGCACACCCCAAAGGAGGATACGCTTGAGAGTCCCACCGGAGTCGTACGAGACCCAGAGTTGCGTATCTTTCCTGTCCTTTCCAGGCGAAAGAGAGACCACATGGAGCAAAACAAAGAGCAGACACGGACAGAAATGAGACACGAGTTCCTGAAGAAATCTCTCTTCATTGAGCTGAACAGGAGAGCGCGCAGCATGGAGCAGGGGGGGAACATTTGGACCCCAGATTTGGTTTTTGAATTTAACAAAAGTCTTTGGATAAATATGGCAATCTTTAAAAATTGTGCAGAGCACACTTGTGCCTCCTTCTGAATAAGCAGGTGGTGTTCAGACTTGAAAAGTCAAAAACATGCTTCCACAGCCAATGCACGTTGTATGACTGCTTACAGAGCACCTGGTTACAGAAGGTAGCGAGCCATGGCCCTGGAAACTGCCAAGAGGGGGAAAAAGCTCAAGTTTAACTATCCAAATTCAGAAAACATTTTTTTTAACATTTTTATTGTAACGAATAGATGTGATGTTCCAGTCACAGAGCCAAGGAACCACTGGGGGGAAATAAAGCTCCTGTTAAGGCAAAGTTCAGGCTCAAATGTTATCACTTTACATTAATAAACCAACTAAATTGGCCTTTAATTATATTTGGCACTGGTCCCTGGGTTTAGCTCTAATCTCCTGCCTCACTGTGACAGCCCAGTGGTGATCAACATGAAATACGGCAACTGCAGCTACAGCATGTGTCTGTTATCTTAAATAGATCCCTTTTAGCACTTCAACCAGGAAACGAAATGACCAACGGATGAGAACGGACATTTAATGTCCCCATCATTTTAGCTTTGCAAATTAAAATATTGAAAATGAATCGATTTCAGTTAAAACAGGGGGTTCAGGTTGTTGAGTCAAGGAAAGTTAAGTGGAAGAAAGAGGTGCAAAGACAACATTTTAGCCTTGAGAGGATTTGGAAAGACGAGAGTAAAGAAGCACAGAATCCAAGTTGTCAGTAATTTCACTCGCTTGACGATTTCTGGAGGCATTTCTATCAGTCCAGTCAAAACGAATCAAGATTTTAAAAAGAACTTTACAAGATATTCCTGAAAAAGACTGAATCCTAGCCTACAGTAAATGTTCAAGCAAACGACGTCCGGTTTTTACTTCTGTCTTTCTGAAACGGCAGGAGGAAAGCGTCTGGCTCCGGACATGTTTGAGCTGTAAAAAGTAACACCATCTTGACTCCCACTGCGTTCGAAAAGCAAAGAGATGCTGTGACATCCGACTTGCAAATGTGGCAGAATGCACTCGAGCCTCCTGAGTGAGAGTCCCTATCTCACATGGAGCGGAGAGAACGACGTGTGAGAGCGAATCCTTTCCCTCTCCGGGGAGCAGAATATGCTGACACAAAAAACGAGAGGAGGGGTCGGCATGGGGGGGAGAAAGGGACGGAAAACATTCCAACAAATTAAAGCAAGCAATCAAACGGGGCGCCGTAGCAATTTCAGTATTTGCATGCTCGAGAGCACCTTGTGCATCTAAATTCTGCTCCCCGCGGAAAGCTGGCAGCCGAAAAGAAAAGATTTCCTGGAGATTTTCTGAGCGACGCGCGGCGAGAATGTTAAAAGGTGGAGGCAGCGCCGCTCACATCTCACTGATGGAGCATAAGTTGCTGCAGCTCCAAACTGCCTGCCAGCATGTTATTAAAGGATTTGCGAGGTGTGGAGGTGTCCTTTCAACATAATCCCTGCATATGAACATTAATTTAGGGTTTAAGTATTTCTATATTACCACCATGTTTCCAGACGATTCCATACATCATCTTCTTTCATTAGAGATTGAAACTCATTAATTAGATCCGCTCAATTTATTCCACTGCTAGTTGGAAGTTTAAAAAGACCTTAATGAAGGTGCTGCACAGTGACTCATTTGGCATTTCACTCATCTGCCAGTGGTTTGTGCTAGGTTTGGTAAAAAGTGTTAAAGAGGGAAGATGCGATTTAAGGATTAATCATTGTAAAAACAGAAAATACATTTTAATATTAAGGTGAAGGAATTCAAAAGGGCAGTGGTGTGAAGCTGCGGTGTTCTCCATGTTTTATAAGCCACTTCAAACTTTGACAGCAGGAACTTCTCAGCCATTTAAATCATCATCAAGTTTTCCAGGGAACTGCTAATGAACCAGAACCATAGAAACCACTGAAACGTCCAGCACACCGACCCGGGAATGACTTCGGATGTCTCTGAAGTAGATCGAACAGCATTAACACGGCGGTCTTGACACCAAAAGCTTCACGACAGAAATCCGATGACCCCTGTGTTAGGAGAGACGGCCCCAGAGACGCCATGACAGTTACTGAAGAAGACGACCTAAAGTCATGTCCAGATCTCCAACTGCAGAACGGCAGTGGTTTTATAAAAAAAAAAGTTCATTTGCTTTGTCTCTGCGCTTGACTTTCTTGCTGCGTTCAGTTTGCAAAGCGACGCTCTGTTGCAGTGCCGGTCCAGAACGCGGGCAATATTACTCACCATCTCACTTCTCACGGGTGACACGAGCGCTTGGGGAAAAAGAAAATAAACAGTTCGACGTGATTTACGACTCGCCCTTAATTGAACAAGTTTCCCGTTGCTTATTTGCATGTTCGTCCAGAGCGAGTGCGCACCTTCTGGTGTGAAGATGCCCTTCTTCCCGGTGGGAGGAGGAAGAGGGGAGAGGATGCAGAAGTAATTTCCACGATGCTGCGCGGTAGCACAGTTATCGCCGTTTCCTCGCAGCAAGAAGGTCCTGAGTTCCCAGAGTGCTACATAGTGCTAGCTCAGGCCTTCCTGCATAGAGTTTGCATGTTCTGCCTTTGTTCTCTCACCTGTTTAAATCCCCATAGGGGTCTTTATAGCTGTTGGTCCTATTTGTGGTGGTCTGTTGTTGCCTGATGATTGGTCCAGAGTGTAGCTACTGGTCACAGACACCAGTCCTTCCTTAACGTTGCAGTAGAAAATGTTAGCCTTCCAATTGGTGGGTTCTTATTTCTCAGAAATACATAGAAAAGTTTTGTTTCTGCCTTTTGTTTTCCAAAATAAAACTCTTTGAGTTTGCTGATAAAAATGCCAACTTGTTTAAAGGATTAAATCAGTTGAACTACACATATTTTTTGATCATTTTTATTCTTTTATTTGTGCCACTAACATAAAAAAAAAACCCCAGAAGAGTCTTCAAGCACCTCTCAACAATGTTTGTAATGTTTTATTGAATTTTACTGATGTGGTAAATCCGTTGTGCTGCAGCCAGATATTTTTGTTGCATGAGATGAGAACCAGAAAACAAAAAAAAAAGTGGATTTATTTTTAATGCACGTCCTTTTATAAATGTTTCATAAAATGTCTGCGTTTCTTGAGATCGGACTTAAACTTTTTACGTGTACCTTTTTATATTTCTCTAGTAATAAAATCACCTGCCTCTAGATAAACTAATCTTTAGAAATTGGAATAAAACAAGAGACTATTTGACATGCAAGAAACTTCATGAAGTAATAAACTTAAAGGTAACGTCGCTGTCTGCTTACACGCAGAGCTCACAAAGGAAAAGACATGGCTGCCAGGTGCCACTCAACACTAAACCTGTTTTACATAAACCCAGCAGATCCGTCTCATCAGTGTAAAGTGGGTCACAGTACAAAACATTCACAGAGGCAAACTAGCTGATTAAAACCTGTACGGTTGTTACGATCAGAGACGGAGCGCGGCTCCTCTTCATGGAGACAATAGGATTTTTCCTCATTTCAAAGGTGTCACCTCTGGCGGTGAAGCCGTTATGGGGAAGGACTATAACTATATTTACTCTGTTTGTCCTTTCTTGCAGATGCAAAGAAGCAAAAGAAGGAAGGGAAGAAGCGAGAGCGCACCCCAATGGACTGAGATTTGTTTTTATTTCATGCCAGAAAAGTGGAAGCAGACTGTGGGAAGACGACCAGCGCCCCACCCCAACCTGCTTCCTGGTTATCTGTACTGTAGGCTGACTTTAGGACACTCTGTAGTTTTGATGAAACCAGTAAAAACATGAATTTTAGAGCCATATTGTACTTTTTTTTCTTTTTTCTAGCACCCAATAAGAATCATCATGTATATTGCTGTAGTAGACATAATACGATGTGCTAGGGACGGATAATGAGATGATTTGTTTACTAGTGCTTGTGCCTAATTATGTTATCTCTCGGATTAGTTTCTGAAGTACAAATTGCCCACAATTTGTTTTACTGTTCCACATCCCAACTCTAATTTGAAAAAAACTTTGGCCTGTGCTCTAATGAGGCAGTTTGTTAAAGAAAGTCCTCAAACATTTTCACCTAATTAATTTGAGATGTAATAAAAAATAAATCTGCTTTTTCAATTTTTAGCAATCCCAATTTAACTGAAAGTTTTCAGTCTGTGGTAAATCTCCATTTATAATTTAGTCTAAAAGCTTCACTGTGAGCGTACAAAATGTATTTTTCCTCTGTTGTACCTTAATTTACATACATTATTAACTCTCTCCTCAATATATTGTGACTGCTTGAGGTTATCATTTCCTTTGCTTCCTGGTACCTTTCCGATATAAAAAAAAAGTGAATAAAATGTAGAGAAAAAAAAATACCAAAAGCATTTAAACTTCCTGATGTCACCTCTGTCAATATAATGCAAAGAAAAAAAATAAACATCTCAAAACAAGCATATTTCACCCAGATTTTATTTAAACTCAAAATCACATCTTGTCAGATGAGATCAGTTGAGATTAACGCTTCATTCCGTCCCCACTGTAATGTACGGTAGTGGCAGCATCATGGAGAAGATGGCTGGTGTAGCATACATGCAACACTGGAAAATAAAAACCTGTCAGAGGCTGTGAAGGACTTCAGATGGAGATGGAGGTCCAACGTCCCGGCAGCACGACGAGCCTGAATGTCAGGATGGAGCTAAAATGAAACGTTTTTGATTGAAGCATGTCGATGTGTCGGAGCGGCCAAGTCAAAGTCTGGGCCTAAATCCAACAGAGAACATGTGGGAAATGTACACTGTTAGCTCAGTCCTGAATGTATAATTGCTGCTTATGTTAAAAAAAAACAAAAAAAACCGGAGAAACAGCAACGGCATTGCATCTTTATAAAGTAACTTTCAAATTAGAACCTCATAAGGAATGCATACGGATTTAATCTTAACTTATCTGAAGAGCTTGTTATGCATTATGATATTTGGTCAGATAAGATATGCCTGTAAAATGTAATGTGTGCACAGGTTAACTCAAACTCCCACTGTGAAGCATGGTGGTGGCAACGTCATGCTGTGGAAATCAGCTCATTCATTTCCTTTTATTAGTAACATTTTGTTAATTGAATGCAAATTGCATTAAATACAGGTAACATCCCTTCTTCTAGTGAATTTTAAAATAAAAAAATTTAACATACAAGCATTTGGCTGTAAGTTAAAAAAACAACTCCCTGGAGAACACAAATATTTTAATGTCAATTTTATTTTGAAGGGGTTATTATACCACTTAATGCAGTTCATCTTACAGTTTCATAGGTGGCGAGTGATTAAAAACACTCCAGATTGGTTGTTCAGAACAAATCAAGAATGCATCTAAACAGAAATCAATACCAATGTTACTGTACAGGAAGTATTAATAGCGGAGGGGGGGGGCATTCAGATAGTAGCTATACCACGTGTATGTACATATCAAATGTACCGCATCAGAGTTACATATAATGTACTGTCATATAGATATATGTATATACAAGGCAAACAACAAACTGCTGAGTTAATTTTTTTCCCTACTGCAATAGAAGCCACAAGCCACAGTGATTTAATACACAACGAACATCCAAATATGTAAGAAAAGTGGAAAATTAACACTTGAATGTGTGCAGAACGTCTGCAGCAGGCTGCGGGTTTGTTTGAAGATTTATTTGATGAGTTTAATGTCAGACGCAGGTGGGTTCTGTGACCCCCTCCCCGCCTTGAAGTTCAGACCAGGGCACACAACCACTTATGGAAAAAAAAAAAAAAAAAAACACGCACCAGAGCGAACAAATAAACACCCAGATAAAACAGAGAACCGGCTTCTTCCCAGGGTGAGGGTGAAGCCTCATAAATTTACAGGTGAAAATCAAAATGAAAGCCATCGCCGCTGGGCTTTTGAGCCACACTNCCTTGAAGTTCAGACCAGGGCACACAACCACTTATGAAAAAAAAAAAAAAAAAAGGTTGTGAAATTGCAAAAAGTTATATAGTGTGTCCATTGAGTGAACCGGCTTCTTCCCAGGGTGAGGGTGAAGCCTCATAAATTTACAGGTGAAAATCAAAATGAAAGCCATCGCCGCTGGGCTTTTGAGCCACACTGAAACTAGTTTTAGCTTCTGTCATCCTCCAGGGTTTTCTCTCGCTCTCACACTTCTTTCCTGACTGCAGAAATCATTCTTCGACTCCCCTGGACCCCGGCGCTCACATGTGGAAAAGTTACGGTACAGTTCTCATATTGCACAGCAACAATGTATTTTTTTTCTTTGTTTTTTTTTTTTCTTTTTGCAAATCATGAAACTCTAGAAATGCACATATAATTATACCCTCTGTCTTTATATCATTCATATTTCACAATATTCATAGATCATAAATAACATTTTCTCAAAAAAAAAGAAAACAAAGAAGCAACAAACAGGCTGTACACAGATATAATTTCAATACTACAATTCCACTCTGTACAAAGATAAAAGTCGCAGATTTACAAAATGTGATAGAAAATGTACAATATTGTGTAACTACATGTAGCACAGAGTCTTTGGAAGCTTTTTTACTGCTGCGACGTTATTTTAAAGAGGACAAATTGGAGATCTTCCTTGATTAGCGACTTATTTGATCCAATCTGATGAATAAATGACCAAAACTGAAGAAGTCTAAAAACACTTTACAGCAAACAATTTTCACACCCATTCACAAACAGCTGAAAGTGACGTGTAATGATGACACACACACACACACACACACACACACACAGACCAACCTGCACATTTTCTTTGTGAACACGACCAAACCAGCCCAGTATATCACTGACATTCTTCACCCCCATGACTGTTTATGGTTTTTGTGATGGTAAATTTCAAGCCATTGCGATTATTATGTTAGTTCAGTTTCATCTTTTCATTTCCTTCAGCTTTGAGTTAAATTAACACTAAAGAATAGGAGCTCAGAGCTGGAACAGGAAAAAAAAAACTATTTAGGTTATATTCAGGAAGACTGGATTTCATTTTTCCTAAATGCTCAGCAAACGTCTCGGCAAAGTTGCACTAAAAATGCCACAACAATCAGAAGATAAAAGGAGCAATTTATTCCTGTCACTCTTGATAAGGCACTTGAAATTGCTCTGTACAATCCGGCGATATACCATCGTTAAACGTAAAATAAAAAAAAAGAAATCTCCACATTTGGAGAAAGTGCTCCTCTATCCAAGATTGTTGAGGATATTCTCAGCAACACCCACTTCTTCTAGAACAAAAGCCAGAGAAAGTTGTCTCTGATTAACGGTCGTGTCGCAGGTTCTCCGTAAAGGGGTGCAGTAGCCCTTTGACATAAGCCGTACGAACAGGAGCCCAGCTGGCTCTCACGGCACACGGTGATCTCATGACCACACGCACTATGTTTATCTATATTTGACAGACAAACGAATATATGGACATTTTCATGGAATCATAAAATGCGAAGCTTGTGACCATAAAACCACAAGCAAGGAGATTCTGTTTGCAGGATCCTCAGTGAAAAGAGCATGAGGGACAGTAAACAACTGTGTAACACACACCAGATGGAAGAAATCGCCTGGAACGTTAAAGTTCTTGGCTGACCCGTCCTAAAGCGGAGCTAAGGCTTCTCCAAACATGGTCCACTCACCTTTAGAGTTTGGGAAAAAAAGTTCCTGACAGACCACAACTTCTCTACACATTTCCTGCTCATCTGTGCCGTGCAAAAGCACAAGGCCCATTTTCACAATTTGTCATTTTATAACTCCAGCCTTCAGTGTATTTTCTTTCACTTTACTAGGACTTTATGTGGTAGACCAGCACACTGAAGTAAAAGCAAACATACAATGGGTTTTGTGTTTTTTTTTTAGCAAAATAAAATTCCAAAAATTGTAATCAACATATCTCTGAACAAAAATCTAACCCACTGCATTCAGAAGTCACTTAATTCATCAAAGGAGTCTGCTTGTGTGTAATTTGTGTTTGTCGGCCGCCAAACAGTAATAAAATATACTAAAGTTTGTACTTATAATGCAACAAAATGTTATCACTTCTCCATTTTCACCAACGCCAGACCCAGAGCGCGTCTTTCAAAGTCAGTTCGACACCAGACCTCTTTGTTTTCGCCTTCACCACAAAGTGAACAAAATAGTTTACAAGAGTGGCGGCCCCTGCTGTGAGCATTGCTGGGGTTTTTTTGATGCAACTTGCCCTCCTTGCACCGCCGCAGGAAGTGATAAAATGCCATCGCTTTTCATCACACGCCCCTCAGACCGAGACCCTCGGACCACCACTTACTCTCCTGCTGGTATCTGTCAAGCAGCAGCTAGGCTGAGATTAATCGGATGTTTTCGGAAAGCTTTTTAGTCTCTATTTGGATGTGTGACAGATGACAGACAGACAGAGCTCCACTCCTCCATGTGAAGGATGTAAATTCACAGGGGAATTTATTTAACATCTCCTTTCCATTCACACGAATATAACCAATAATCCTGGTTTTGAAACTAATGATTCACTTTCTCAGTCAGTAATTAACAATCTAGCCGAGTTGCTCCGGTCTGAGTTTTCCAAGGAGGAAGTAACTCAGTTATACTCAGTTGAAATCAAGTCATCTTCTGGCCAACATCACTATAGATCTTTTTGAAACAGTGGAGGCAAATGGAAATAGAAAAATCTGTAAAAAAAAGAAAATTACAAAATAATTCCCTCCCCAACCCCTTTCATTTATCTTGATGCATAAAGCTAAAATAATCTTTTCGTTCTCTTATATGACATTATACGTAATGTTTCACATTTTGTCAGATTACAACCACAAACTTCTATTTATTTATTTGAATTTTTGTCAAATAAATAACAAAATTACTCTGATTCACCAGAATAAAATCATTTTTTAGAATTCACTCAATTAGTAAAAAATAAAAATAAATAAACAAATAAAAAGTCCACCTGTGTGTAAATTTGACATGAATTCGGTCAAAAGGAGCTGCAGCAGAGAGGAAATCCGTTTACAGCACAACTGGCCTTTTGTACCAACATCATAACAAGTGACTATTTGCAGTGCAGGGGACACAGCAAATATGGAGGAAGGTGCTGTAGTTAGATAAAGCTGTTTAAGCTGTTTAAGACGGTCAGAGTTGACAGGAAGGTGGACGGAGCTAAATACAGAGCAAACCGACTGCAGGTCACAACCAACTGGCCGCTGAATCAGAGGTTCAGCTTTCAGCAGCCTAGAAATAGTATTTACAGCGTTTTCTAACTGGGAGAGGGATTCTAGGGGCAGAGCATTAACTAGTAACACGGTGCTCAACACAATTGTACATGAAATATTTATGTTACACTCGTGACCTCATGAAAATTAGAGACCATACAAGGATAATGACTGAGAAGAACCATGCTATAAGTGGGGCACCGGATTGTAGCATGCAACCACAAGCTGAGCGTGTAATGGGCAGCCTTTAATCTAAAATGTAGGTGTTCCACATCGGCCCGTAATCTGATCAGCCTCATGGTGAGTTTTCATTATAGGATCTGTCCCAGATCTCTCTTTAAAGCCGACAGCCTCAAGGAGCTACCCGGTGCAGGCGTAAATCTCAGCAAAGCCCCCCTACCAGCCGCTGTGGCAACCTCCTGATGGCAAAACGCTGCTGCATATTCATCACTCCAACGAGCCAGCCGCATTACTGTAACCCAGAGTGGTCTAATAGGCTGAAATGATGGATGACATGCATGGAAACACGGAGCATGCCTCTCGGTAAATTGATATTTTCTCCTTTCTCCTGGCGCTAAAGTAAACACAGCGACTTATCACTTTTAATTGAACTACGGCGACTCGGAATCAATTACGAGATCGGATGGAGAGGAGTCGCAGCAAGCGTGTGGAGACGTAAAAATAGCCCTTTTTCGAAATCACGAGGCTGAGACCTGTGATCGGAAGTTCAACTCCACACTTGGAGCGCGCAAGCACACAGCAGCAGCAGCTTTACCCACTGCATCCACGAGTTCACGAGTTTCATCCTTGCGATACGTGAATCAATGAATCAGAAAGATCAAATAAAGGTATCCACTCCTCTGCACGCTCACACACACACACACACACACACACCACAAAATGCCCTCCCACAGACCCCAATGCAGGACAGCTCTGAGCTCCTACCTCCTGTTTGACTCGCTGTGTTCTTAGCAACCTGACAGCAAACATAAATATCTTAATAGCTGCCATAAAAATCAACACCTGACATCCTGTCAGCAGTAAAAGCTGAAGTGACGAGGACTGCGGCAAATGAAAAAGTGCGACTGAACGATTTCATGCCAAATATAAATATTATTTTTTTCCCCTCTTCGGTTGTCTGGTCAACATGTCTTGATTTATTCACTTCGTCTTTCACTTTAATAGTACATGACAAGTTGTATTAGGTAGATTCTTTGCAGGAAATGTGATGAGGCGGTAATCATAATCCTCTATACCTAATTTGATTGGTCCAAATTGTGAGATTTGGTTGAGTGTGCCCTAAATGGCGGGTCATGCAAAAAAAAGAAGAAATTCAGGACTCGGCTTTACAAATGGCATATTTTACAGGTGTGCATGCTGTGTCCATCCAGAAATAACATCCCAGAAAACCTTTAGCCATTAGGACAGATTGGCCATTTCCAGCAGTGTTGCATCTTTTAGATGTTTTCCTACTTCAACATGTGATTGAACCCATTGGGTCATTACTGGGCCAATGCAGAACCTGCTATCATGCTAAGAAGGTCATCTAGCCATGTGATTTTGCTGTATTAGAGCATCTATGACATGCTGGGCTCCTTGCCCCAAGGATGGAGTTTGAACAGCGGTCAAATGGAGAAATGTTCAAATTTCAGCCGCTGGCTGATTTCTTGCTGCAACCCTAATGTTGATTGTCTTGAACCATCATCAGAAAGTGGTTTTCAAACCATAAAATTTGATGTTTTTGTGCCACCCCCAATTTTCAAGATGTCCCTTTAACGTGATAAAAATGCTTGGTGTCATTTTAATAAAGAAAATGGGATTAAAGTAAAGAGACTTAGTAGGAACTTTGTATCGTAATCCTCCAAACGCCCCACAAATGTGAACGATATTGATTAAACGTTGAAGTGAAATCAACTTCATTTCAACTATCCTGAAATCACATTAGCTGTATTTTCAGTTCTTCTCTTTTGTGTGCAAGTTTGACAAGTGAAACTTTATTGCATTAATATTTTATGAAGTTTTGCCTATTGATTTTTACTGAGACTTTTTCTTTTGTTTTGCTTTTTTTGTTAAATTGGATGACTACCAATTAGGACGAGATCCTGTCAGCGAAAACCTAAACAAAACACTCAATTTTCTATATATTGCTGGTAGGAAGAGCTGTGATGAGGATGATCACACATTGAAAGAAGAAGGCAAGCAAAGAGGCACAAGTGGGTGTGAACGCAGACACTAAGCTAGCACACACCCACATGTGCATACACAAATAGAACATACACCATTTATATATACAGATATCTACAAATATCTTTACTGAACTTCAAACTTGAAAGGTTTGAACATTCAGTCAGCCCTATTTCCCATTTTGAAGCGTTTTCCATACGGCACAGATCGTCTTCTGCCTTTTAGCCTGCTTTCTCTTCAGTCTGCTCAGCATCCTTCTCCGCTACTCTCCTTATGTTCGCTGATCTTTTTTTCAAGGTTTCAAACCTAAATACATTTTTATAACCCTTGTTTTACACGCTGCTCCTGCACAACACGAGTGACAGCAACTGAATTCAGTTGAATAAGAGTAAAGTGCTACAACAGCTTATTGAGAGAAATTGGAAAATGGATGATGAAAGTGATTTTGAAATCTTCTCGTCTCAGTCTCACACATTTTTCACATAAACTCGTATGCATGGACAACAACACTACACCCATACGTGGG
Organism: Poecilia formosa; assembly: GCF_000485575.1. Lineage (NCBI taxonomy): Eukaryota > Metazoa > Chordata > Actinopteri > Cyprinodontiformes > Poeciliidae > Poecilia > Poecilia formosa. The sequence goes on along the minus strand of NW_006800008.1, from coordinate 1,258,868 downwards.
ACATATACACAGTGGGGGCTTGTATTTATCTGGCTGATCTAATGTTTCTGTATTGGCAGAGGAGGAGATGTTTGAATGTCTTTTTGAACGTGACATTACACAGAGCATAGCAGGCTGGGTTGATGGTGCTGTTGATGTAGCACAGCCAGTAACCAATAGTCCAAACAGTGTTGGGAATGCAACTAGAACAAAAAGTATTGATGAGCACCATCACGTTATACGGAGTCCAGGTAGCTACGAAAGCCACCAGGATGGCCATTATCGTGCGGGTCACTTTTTTCTCCCGCGACGGGGCTCCTTTCTTCTTCTTGTTTGGCGGTTGCTTCGTCATCTTCACGATCTTCCTCGCCACGTGGTTCTGACGTTCTGTGGTTGGCACGATCTCAACTGTGGCGTTTGACGGTGTGTAGTAGTCGCCCTTCGGGGACTTGGTCTTGATCTTGATGCAGGTCAGCTTGGAGCCCCCAGCCTTGGCTCGTTGCCGTGGCAGCTGCTGCGTGGCCTCAGCACTGGAGTTTGCTGCAGAGGCGACTTGTTCTTCGTCCTTCTGATTGGAAGCTGCCACACTGCCGGACGTGGAGTCATTTGAGCTCTCCTTCTCTTCTGCAGGAGCACAGTTCTCCTTTGCAACACTGTCACCCTCCGTTTCTACGTCGGCAGCAGACGATGAAGGCCCTTTTCCATTCTGCAGCTTTCCATCGTGCTGGTTGGCTCCATCATCTGCAGTCTGGTTCTGGGAATGCGCTCCGTCTTCCCCAGGAACATTGTTGTTGTTGGGTTTCGGAGTGCTCTCTCTCCTCTGGCCCGGTAACAAAGGTTCTGGGTTTGATCCTGAAGGCTTGCGGTTGTCCTTCTTCACTCGACTTTTGCTCGCTCGCGAGATCTGCCAGTACAGCTGAATCATGATAATGACAGGCAGGTAAAAGGCGGCAATGGCAGTTCCAAAAGTAACAGCGGCATTGGAAAAGAACTGAATGTAGCACTCTTTCTCAGGCACAGTCCGCCCACCAACAATGAACTGCCAGAAGAGGATAGCAGGTGCCCAGAGGATGAAGGAAAGGACCCAGGCAGCAGCGATCATCATCCCTGCCATTTTGGTGGTTCTCTTTACAGGGTAGCTCAGGGGCTTGGTGACACAGAAGTATCTGTCAAAGCTTATGATGAGGAGATTCATGACAGACGCATTGCTGACAACATAGTCCAAAGCCAACCACAAGTCGCACACGACTGGCCCCAGGGGCCAGTAGCCTATTACTATATATACTGTGTACAAGTTCATGGAGCACAGTCCAATAATTAGGTCAGCACATGCAAGGCTAAATAAAAAATAGTTGTTGACAGTTTGTAGGTTCCTGTTCACCTTGATGGAAAGCATGACCAGGATATTGCCGATGATAGTGACCAAACTCAGGGAACCAGCCACCAGCACGATGAACACTACCTCCACGGTCTTGTAAGGACTGTCTCTCTCCTCCATGACTTCTGTCTCATTGCCTTCAGAGGCATTCCAGGATGTAAAGTTAAAGACATCCATGGCATTTGGTTTCTTTGTTGCCACGTACAAGTCGGTTGGAACCTGCAAGGGAGCAAAAGAGACAGAATTTCTTAGAAAAAGCTAAAGACTGTGACACTCACAACCCATACATACAGCTAAAATGTTGAGGTTAAGGTAAAACGACAATATGAGCTTCTCTAACTGGGAATACTTCTAGTGAATCTCTTCGTAATGACATTTGACAGGAAACGGTGTAAGTAAAATCATCAAGAAGAGGACAACAAAACAAACAAAAAACAACTAATGTTCTAGCAATCCACTTAAATCCGCATTGTGCCTTGTTCTGCGTTGGGCTTTTAGTCATTTAATTCATCAAATCACAATAATAAATTTGGCCTTTAAATCAGTAACGACGACGACGATTAGAGGCACCTTTATCAGGCACATTTTCATAATCACTGCAACCAACGTCTCACCATTAGGCAGCTGCGTCATTTCAAACAAACACAAATTAAAGGAAACTAAAAGGTTACAATCTAAACAGATATAAACGGACGATAAAAAAAAAAAAAGCATGTAAAACAATTTAAAACATCCGGTCATATTTAAATTAATGGTCTTGACATTTAACATCCTATATCTGAACACAAAATGTGTTTCATCCTTCTAGAAAATCTAATCTTTCATTTATTGGACAATCGGATAAATTAGAAAATGGTCTCCAATGAGGCTTGTTTGTCAGATATTAGATTACAATATTTGCCAATTGATCTATGAAAGGGGAGCGATCACTGCAGGTTCATTTGAAACCCGACCGATAGTCTGTGTAATAAACCTTCAGTTTATGAAGTACTGCTGTGTTTTTTTGTCACAGACGTCTCTGATGTAAGCAGTGATGCTTCTGATGTGGTTTCCCCTCGGTATGGCCGAAACTCTGAGCTATTCAGTCGCTGTGGAGACTTATCACACTTCAACTTGCCATAAATATCATCTTTGTTGAAAGATGAGTTGTTTTCATTTCTCTCCTTTCACCCCTAGATAAGCTTTATTCTGTTGAGAGAGCCGTTCAGCGTCAGTTCAAAGTGAACGTCAATTCCTGTAAGGTAATGTTCACAAATACGACAATCTGACTGTTATTTGCAGACGTCCAGATTTGAGATTTTAGTTTGTGGCTCACATCTCACTTTTCTATTTGTTTGTACTTGAAACAAATAGAAAAAAAATAATATTTTTCAATCACAATGTAATCCTGTCACTGGGACTGAAGTATAACTGTTTTGATTGTGTCTTATCTTCTACCTTTCTGGTAATAATCTGTAGCATGCCCCTTTAATTATAAAAAAAAGATGTGATTCAACAGAATATACATATAATCCTATTTAATAAATTACAATATGTCTTCCAATTAAGACACAAATTATTGCATTAAACTGTTATTTTCATTGGTTTGATGTAATATTCTAATCTTGAATGTTGTGTTTTCCTTGTAATTAACAGAAAAAATGGCCTGAAAACATCAGTCTGCATGTAATTAATCTATATAATATGTTCTCTTAGTAAACTGAATGATTAACTCTAAATTAACTTTTTAATAACATTCTAATTTGTTTATTATGACGGTATTGCAGTAAAAAAAGGAATAAAGAGAAAAATCATTTACACACAAGATGAAATGGAGGAGGACCCAGAACCAACCTGTGGGAAACTCCTCCAGTAACATAAAGAAAAAACTGCAGGTCACCTCTTTGAAAAGACAGTTTTCAAAGCAGAGCATCACATGATGATTTTGCGTATTTCTCCAAGATTATCTTTATTTTAAATTTGAGTTCAAAGTAACGATTCTCCCAGAGTGATATTAGCTTTCCAGTGAACATTTCATGAAATCAAAGTAAGTGAAGTATTGTTCTGTGGCTTGGTTTTGCCATTTTGACACAAAGTCTTAAACCAAAGAGCCTAGTTGCTGAGTAACTAGTGAGCATCCACTTATCTGCTGAGCCAGAAATCCCTTATCATTGCATTAGCCATGGAGCTAAACTGGCCTAATCCCCACAAAAAGCATAAATCCACTGATTAACATACAAAAACACGAACAATACCAATGAGACACACTTGTGGCTCACTTGAGACGCACGGATTGGAGAAGTGAAGTGGATCATTTTGTCCCTTAACAGCTCTTCGTCCAAGTCTGACTTCCATAAGCTTTGTCCCACACCTGAAATCTCTGCCATAAGTCAGAGAAAGCTCAAACACGCCAATCCAATCTAAGCTAACCGTAGACAGCTGTAAATGTGCAAAACGTATGGAGAATCTTTACTCTATTTTTCATTGAAGTAACGAGGAAATTACAAGCGGTCGACATGGGAAGCTTTGATTTTTTTTCCATAGCCGTCAAGCCCTGTTCTGCCTATGATTTTGCAGGTTGCAAATCTGTTTTACTGGAGCTAAGCAGAATCATCCTCACTTTAAATTTGGCTGGTGAAAAATACTGGCACTGAGACCTGCTGAGCTCGAGTGCAGTCGGAATCACCTGCAGAGAGCAGCATCAGAGGCGCTCTTAGCACAGCTATCGATCATGAAGCTTACCTGAAAGTTTTAGAACTGCAGCCGGTGCATCTGGCAGAGCGCTGTCAGAGAACGAGTGGCGTTAATGTTCACCATCCTTTGGATAATACACAATTCAGTAGAGTTTATGAAATACAAACAGCTGTTGAATGTTTTCCTTAACCATCCATCCTACAAACCTTTCACTCCAAAACAAGAAAAGCGTTTGATTGAATTTAAGGCCCTCCATGCTGTAATCCTAAATTCAGCTTTTTTTGTTTTGAGTAAAAATGGTGACAGTCAGTCTCTGCCATGGGAAGATGTGAATAAATGAGCTTGAATATTGCTCTGTGTTCAGTGTCGGGTATTCCTGGAGCCAGGCTCACTAGAGCTGAAAATTGCCCATGCCCTGAGGGAAACGGAGAAGGCCAACTTCACCATTTTTCACAACTCCTGTCCTGACTCTGTCTATTGTAATGGATTCCAGGCTGGTCAGATGGACAAGAACATCCAACAAGCTCACTGTTTTTTTTTTTATGTTGTTTTTTTTTTAAATAAAAAAAAAATCTAGGCATTTCCAATTATGTTGCTTTAAGCATGTACAGGCGTTACATCTGTGTTTTTTCACTTTGCCGTATGCACCTCACTGCCTTTCATATCCGATCTGTCACTGTTGAACAGGTAACGCCCAAAGCACCTGCCAGTGCTTTTGATGATTACATGCATTTTCCCTGCTGTCAGGCTCCACAGGAGTGTTCAGGCTTTGGGCCCTCATTTAGCCTGTGTTTGTGATGCAAAACAAATCACTGCTGCTGCACAGGGTCTCTGTAGGGGAACCTCTGAATGATTTTTACATTGCTTGAATGGGGTTAATCATTACTTACACAACATTGGCTCAAGGCTTATATGTAATACTAAACATTTCAGTTTGGTGTCCAATGAGGAGAACGTCTTGACAAAAATATTCCCATTTTTAAGGATTTAATTTGTTAGACAAAGTGGAAACGTGCATTGTTCCAAAAATTAAATTAGATGTATAATAAAAATAATAGTGGGGTGTAAACAATTGATGTAATTATTTTGTGGCACAATAACCTGAAACCTTTTCTGGCTTCACTATAAGTTTGCATTCCCGCTTGCAGGATATTGTTTCATTAATTTTAACATGCTTATAAGCTCTTCTGCTGTTGGCCTGTCAGGGATTGTAACAAAAATCCTAAAGGAGCGGCGCTGAGGCAGCCGAGTGTGTGCAAATATTCAGAAAAACACCCCCAAATTGACAGGAAATTAAAACTGTCCTGATAACCATCAAAGCAGAGAGAGGTTCTTATGCATCCAACCAATACCCAACTCATCTCTGTGAGGTGATGAAACATGGCTAAACAGTCTGAGTCTTGAGCTGGAGAGTAACTATGAATTTGCATTCATTTCCTCGAGTTCTCTCTTCTGAGAGTTGTGGATTAATTTTACCGTTTAGTGCGCCCAGCTACGAGTTAGTTTCTGCAACCAGAGCCTTTAACTTCTTAAATTTTTTTTTCTTTTTCTTTAAATTTTGTATGCACTTAAATCAGTGAAAACACGACACTTTAAGCTCACCCTTACTAAAAGAAGGTCCTAAATACCATATGCATCAGAGCAAAACCTTTTACTTAAACTGAATGTCACAGTGGACTTTTATCAAAATATCGGATGGCAACCTTCTGCCTGACATGACATAATTAATGGTAAAACCTCTCTTGCGCAGGTGTGACAAATCCCTGAAAAAGCCTGCGCTCTCTTTCGTGCTCGTGTCAAGTGGGTATGAGGTAAGAGACGATAATGGAGAGTTAACAAGCAGGAAATGACATTCAAGCAGGTGGAAAAAAAAACAAACTTTAATCTGCAGAGCCACAGAGTTGGATTCCCTTGAGAGCCTGTAGGTGGCCATGTGTCACTGTGCCCCAAGTGCAAACAACTGCACGTCATAAACACTCTTCTTTCAGAATAAAATTATATTGCTGGGACATACGAATGGAGATTTTCACCATTAGATGCCACCGTAAGTTATAAAAAAAATGTCTGCATAAGTGATTTATGTAACTCTTGAAGTTTTCAGAGCATTGTGAAGTGGAAGGTAGTAATACAGTTTTCATCCCCATTTAAATTGTTCTGTTAGTTTCAGTTTTGTCATTTCTTTGTGTTTAGGTTAAGATATCTTAGTATTTAAGTTCCCTCAGTCTCCACTGCTTAGTTCTTGCTCAGCGTTGCCCCAAATAAGACTCACCTATTTCTTATGTGGTTAGTCTCATCTCCTGTGTATGTAAGCACCAAACCCTCTGTCAACATAAAGTCCCCACCATCTTGTTTGCATTTTGGTCCAGCTTCAAAGTCACAATATCTGACAGTGCTACACATCTGAATGTTTTATAATTTTACTTCCCCTTCACAAACTCTTGAATTAAATACATTTTATTCTTTACTTTGTGGAAAATTTCAAGGAGGATTGATAGCCATGCTAAAGAATACGTTTCTACGGAGGCCCTGAAGGGACATTGAATGAGAAACTAACTTTGTGCTGCACACCAGATAAACTTTCTTGCGCGTCCTAGAAACTTTTCTCTGCACAGCAGATAGTTACTTTGCATTGATGGCAATCTCTGCACCTCTGTCACCTCTGACAATTCAGCAGGCAAGCAATTCATTGGACAAGTACATTACATATTTCCATTTCAGGAAACGCAGCCAGTCCCAAATAATCCGAAAGATCCCATGAGTTACCGAGTGTGCACAAAAAAGTTTATCTGATTAATACAAGAAATACAGGTCCCTCTTACAAACCTTCAGAGAATGTTGATCAAATTCTCTATTAATTTTTGAGTCTTGTAAAAGTGAACTCTACTCAAGTTAAGTGTTGTATTGAACTGCTGCAGTTCTAGAAAGCAGTAAAATCGAACAATCTGTTGTATAAACATGTCTGAAGACATGTTCTAACTGTGGAGGAGAGATTAAAATAGCCACGCGAGCCGATTTCTTTTTGAACAGATCCAGCTCAGCGAGAAGATCATATATTGTCGTAACTGCAGCTGACAGTTCAGAAACCACCCTGTCTGGAAAATATCACAGGCCTTCTGGGATGCAAAAATTAAAGAAAAAAAAAAAAAAAGAAGGAAAACTGGAGTTCAGCCAGTAATGAATGTTCAATGTCCTGAAGCTAGCTGGGATAAGGTAAAAGGGGGACGAGTCAATTTTCCTTTGACAAGGAAGAGAGAGCCTGCAGCTTCTATATGACTTGACAAACGCCTCCATGCTGCCTCCTCAAAGCTCACACTTTTCCCTCTCACTTCACATTAAAGACTTTATTTCATACACATAAAAAAAAACATTTTCTGATCCTGTTCATATTCATTTGACTTTCTTAGCAGATTTTCATTTTCCTATCTGAACTGTTTCTCAAACTAAAGCTAAGTGTCCTTATAACCTTCTACCTAGTGTGGATCTTTATGTAGATCTTTTAAAAGTATATCCGATGTATTTCTAACATTATCCATGTCTCCTGCTTATCAAAACATATCTTTTTTTTATTTTAGCTTTGAGGAATTTATCCCTTGTGTCAACGAGCTGATACATGACAAATGTTTTTTCTTACTTGGCACGCAAGGACATTTGCAGCAACCTTGAAGCACGTTCCTGATCAGACAAACACTCAAAGCAACATCTGCTCATCAGAGTAATGTCTCTGGAGAAATTCTTCGGAACAGCGGCAGTTTGCAACGGCCTGCGTATTTGTGTGAGCCTAAAGGCATTTAAATGATCTGATCAAGTTAAAAAAAACGTCTCCAGTCCTCTCTGCCTGCATTATTCTTTTCCATTATTCTTTACAGTGCATGCAAAAAAATCCTTTGAGCTTGAATAAGTGTATTGACATTTCCATTTGTTGTGCCATAAAGACGTGCCCACTTTTGATTATCTAATCTAAGTCTTGTGGGCAAAAAATAGAGCAGCAGTGATTGTTGCACAATGCAGCGCGTGCCTTTCTGTCCATGGTGCAACTTCAGCACTCAAAGCTCTTAATACTTTTAAGAAATCTTAGTAGTTCGCTAAGCGTTTCTTGGCCATGAGAACAACTGTTAGCATGACAGGGTAACATTATGCCATATCTTTCTGTTTCTGCAGACCAAGATTTTCTTCCACGTTTTGAAACCAGGTTGCACTGACTCAGGAAGAGCTCTTTTCTTTTTTTTTTGTCATTTCATTAATCTCTCCATGATGACATGTGGACTGTCTTGTTTCATCTGGGAGTTTCTGGCACTCCACCAACTTCCCATAAAACTGAATGCATAAAAGTGCTCTTCAGAGTTGGCTAATTTAAATAATGCTTCATTAATCGTCTTAGTTGGATCGTGTTGAGGCCTGCCTGCTACGCTGCGCCTGCATTTGGACATTTTGTTTAATTAAAATCTGCTTGTAAAGTGGCACCAGTAAACTGGAGTCGTTGGGTTTCTGTGTGACTTAAAAAGGTTTCATTTGTGTAACTTTATAGCACATTTAACCCAGTCTTGGGTGACAGACTCGTCAGGCATAACATAATGACCAATATGAGTATCCTGACGTGTGTCGCTACAAAGCGCCGCACGCACACATTTCTCAGAAAGAGCTTTAGCTTCTCCAACTGTTTCAGCTGCAGCCTGACCTGCTGGTGAAAAACCACTAGTGCGTCAGGATGTCATGAAATGTGCAAACAGAAACATCTTACAAGCCAAGACAGCCTATGTCCCTGTCACTGGTCCATCATTGTTGCTTTGTTGGTCTCCTTCTGATACACACCGACTGACCACAGGCTGGAAATACCAAACAAAATGAAGTTTTGGAGATGCTATGATCCAGTCATCCTGCAGTCACACTTTGTGCCTTGTCACAACCAACTCATCGTTATTCTTGCCCATTTTTTTCTGCTTCTACCACAACAACTTTGAGGACACCATGTTCACTTGCTGTCGCATAAGCTTCCCTCACAAACAGTTGTCAGAATGAAGAGATGCTTCCAAAGGAAAAAAAAATCCTCCATCTTGTTTTAAACATGTAAATATTCCTTTCAAACAAATGTGATCTGTGGAACTCTTGTCTGCTAGTTTTTAAGTTTCGGAGCGTTTAGGGAACACTACGTCAGCTGCAGTTGTTTAAATCAAAGAAAAGGACAGATATGCACACTTCGGTTTTAATCTGTTGGAGATTTTGAGACTGCATGAATGAATTAGAGAAATTATGCCAGGCTGAGTCGTCTGCAAACAAATGGAAAGGTCACCTTTTATTAATGTGGTGCGATGTCGCCTCTGAGTAATGAGATCGCGTTATGCAAGTGAACACTCAGACTTTGGGCAGTGAGTGGTTCTGACTTTATGACCAGACAATTTTAACTCCGGCCAATAAGCAATTATAGCCGACTCTAAAACTAAAGTGTACTCAGCTGGATAAACATAATGTCACTCATGTCACTCTCAGTAGTTTAGAGGGTCACATGTCACACAAATCGGGGTAGTTGAGGATATTCCATGTGAAGATACAAAGGCTATTCAACTTTGAATGTGAATATTTATGAAGTCGCTTATTTTATATGAAATATTTTGTCCTCCTTCTACTCATCTCCATTCCCAGCTGGATTTTCCAGATGGCCATTCAGTCTGAGCCTGAACAATTAAATGTTTTCTCTACTCTACTGTTTTCCCAAAGTGAGGGATGGCGGCCATGTCAAAGTCTCAATGCAATTAGCTGAGCTTCCTTGGACAGGCCAACCTTTTATTTTTGGGATGGCTTGGTGTTATTGTATTGTGATTGAACAGCATTAGACAGTTTGCTGGTGGATCCGAATTTAACTGAAAGACTGGATTTCATTGAAAGTAATTTACATCATTGAATGTGGACTAAATTTATTTTTTTTTTAACATACGAATTCTAAGCTAGTGATGAAGCTTGTTCTAAATTGGTGCAATGTATGAACTAATTCATCGGATTTAACCAGTACGTTCATAAAAGATAAAGAATAATGTTTGTAGTGGTTTTCCAGTCGGGAACTCAAGCAGGAGTTAGGTGTCGATTTAATCTGCTGTTTTTCATAACACCAAGCCTCCTTTGCTTTCTCATTTTTATTCAGTCTTTTGTCTTTATAATTGTTTTTCTGAACACGCATGCACTCCACGTTTTCGACGAAAGGACGTTCACCTCTGCCATTTCGGGTAGCATTATGGTGCTCCTTTGCCCTCGCTGAATCAGTGGGACTACCTAAGCACTCTTAATCGCCACGGCACCATCACTGTCACCCTGCTACTGTCCTGTCCTCGCTCCTCTGAATGTGTCCCGCCTGTGATGTATCACACTGGCACCATCCCTAGATAGAAAGCTGTGGTGCTCATTAAGATAAGGAAAGATAGCAAAAATGAAAAAAAGATGGAGAAAGCGGAGGGAATGAGATAAAGCCTTGTGCCTGTTGGATTTGTTCCACTTCATTGTTTTTGTATTCCTCTGCCCTCTCCTTCCTCCATTCCCCATTCTGTCCCTCTTTCTCCTGTGATTCAGGGTTTATCAATAAGCAGAGCCTTGTCACCCTTGGACAGGTTGTTCAATTTACAGTTAGTGTTTTAGATTTTCACCTTATGCCATTTACATAACGACACATCCATTTTAGCACCAACAATTAAATGGGAGATGAGTATTTCCCCACATTTCTGTGTTTCTGAAATGAAGCACTGAGCGAAAAGCCACAAGACTATAACAAACTGTCAAATTCAGGGGGGTGTTATGGGACTTGCAGTCCTCGAACCACTGATGTATGAAGACACTCTGTGGTTTTTCACTTGCCTGTAAAAGAGGCAACTTCAGCTCTGTCAGATGAGACAAGGATGCCAGAGCCAGTCACAAGAGGCCATCAGCATCGCAGGCAGTAATCGGAGTTCTGAAGCCTCATGGTGTCGCTCAAAATAAAGCTGACAGATGCTAATCCATGAAAGTCAACCTTGATCCCAGTAACAGATGCATCATGGCCAAAACTGGTGGTGTTCAAACCTGACAGCCTGTCAAACGGGGCTGTTATAGAGACAGGGAATTTCAAAAGGATTCACTTATGTGGCTTTCCTGATTAGATGAGGATGTCAGCTTTTTCATTTGTATGCTGATGGAAGGGGATTAGTGGTCGATGTAATATGATATCTGACTTGTGATATTTCATCTCTTGTCTCACCCTAATATCCTCTCTACAGAGAGTCTACGCTATTCTGACAGCTTTTCACATCATCTATGTGATTGAAGTGCTATACCTGCTGATTGGCAGATCAATGCAGCGTTCCACAATGTTTAAGAAAGGTAAGGTCTGGTTGTGGTCTGCAACTTGAGTCCTTGAGAGACTTTGACCTTGAATGGAGTCAACACCGGTTCTTCCAAGACCAAAGCGAAGGCCGGGGCCTAATGTTGAACTTCAACAAATATTTCAGGACATTTTGTACACCATTCTTGGCAAAGAAAAGCAAGCTAGTCCCTTTTGTAGGTTGGATTCCACCAGCGCTGCCCCTTGTTATATGAACAAAACCTCAAGGCAAAGTCAAGGACATACAGTAGCTTCTGCCATGCAAGGTTAGTCTATGCCTTGAGTGGAAGAGTTCAAATTCCTTGGATATGAACAATGGGATGATGGAACTGCAAGAGAGAAAGAATGATTTGAGCCATTGTGGCAAAGAAAGAGTTTTACCACAAAACAAGTGGGGCACAATGTCAGATAAGAAGATAACAATAGATGGATGAATGCTATTATAAACTCATAGTTTCTATCAGAATGGAAATTGTAATACTCTCTCGTTATACATTCTGTGCTGTATGTTAAATACTCCTGATTGACTCTTTCATTTGCATTACCATAGAAAAACGTCCCACCTGGAATTACCAGTCACGAGTGTAACTGCTCACTTAAATTATGTCAGTGAGGTTTAAAAGAATAATTAATGATCTGAGGGTTTCATTTTCCAATAACAGGACCACAGTAAGTGCTGCTGGCATGCTGTCAAAGATTGGCATTTTTTTAGAGAGAAAATTAATGAGGCATTCTTAAAGAAGTTTTAGCAGGTCTTGAAATGGGATTGATCACGCATTGATCTCTTTTGCATTGTTCTCAAAGGAAACAGCTGACTTAACTTTGCATTGCTTGTTAAATATCCTCACATAATTCTTTGAAAATCCAAACAAAAACAGTGTTGTGGATTTATTGAGGAAAAGAAATGTGGAAAAAATTGCTTTGCAAAGGGATGTGTGAAGGGAAGAAATGTCAGCTATGTAATTAGCCCTGTTTAGTATGTCCTCCCTGCACTTCCAGTGTTTTATTCCCATGTGTCCGGACTGACAGCTTTATTTTTCGTGGAAAGCATGCCGCTGGACTTTTGTTCTCAAAAGCTATTCTGTCTGCCATTAAAACATGGCTAATTGGTGTTTCTCATCTAGTTCAGCAGAAACACTGCACCTCACCCCGCATCTCATGAAAACACTGTGCCTTGAGCAAATCAGATCCCCTCAAATAAGCATTCATTAGCAGACCTGCCACCATAATGGCTATTTTGTTGATAATAACTTATGAAAAGGAAAGAAGCCCCTCAAAAAATCTGGTATCATTTTCGACTTCATTATTTTTTGAATTCCATCTCTTGCCTGTAACCAAAATCTATGGCAACATCAAATCTCTGAAATATTTTGACCCATTATGATATGATGAAAGTGAACAGACAATATTTTAATCAAACTGCAAAATAAAAAGTTAGAATATAAGTTTGAGCTGAGAACGTCTGTAAAAGAAAATGTTTTTTTCTATCATTTTGTTTCTAGTTTACATGATCTGTAAGCACCTTGTGTTGTCACCTTTAAAATAAGACAATCACATGACAAACACGTTAAAATTCAATGTTTCAATACAAATTATTACATTTCTTGGGTCGATGGCTTAAAAATATATCTATTTATTCTTTTAAGCTAAAGCTGAAAATTGTGCATTTATTTTCTGACTATCGTCAAACCATCTTCTCAGAACAAGAGAACAACTCTCCAAGTCATTGTGTCAAAATGAGTTTACTGGTTGACTGGAAATACATTTTTATGCTAATGTATTTGTAAAGGGGTGAAGACAAGTTATAAGTAAATGAAAACACTAAGCATAAATAGTCTCCCCAACATTATTTTTCTTTTTCTGTCCTTAATTTAATAAGTTCTTTAGTTATTTCAGTTATTCAGTGTGATTCCACATACAGCCACTAGGGGCACCGGTCGAATTGCTGGCATATAGAATGTTGGGCACACAGAGGAAGAATAAACTTTCCTCTTTTCTGTATTACGGGTCAGTAAAAATGTACTATGACTCATATATGTTGTTTACCTTTTAGAGATGAAGAGGTTGTAGACTTGAGAGTCAACTAGTGAGTCACGTTATGCTGTTTCTGATCAGTATTGTGCAGAAAACGGGAGATATTTTTGGAGACAAATTAATGCTAATGCTAGCGGACCTAGCACATGTGTGCTAAGCTAGCTGAGAAACAGCTGAGTGACTACTGAATTTATTTTGAACTTACTTTATTCTGCACATTTTGAAGCTGTTCTCACACAAAGGACATTGTTTTGGTCTCTTTATTTGTAAAATGGACATATCTTTGTGGGTTATTGCAAAAAACCAGAGGAACCATATGTTAGCATCTTAGTCAAGAGACCTAGCAGTAAAGGAGCGTTGCATATTTTTCAGTTTTGTCGTCAGTGTTTTGCGTAAAGGGTAAAATACTGTTCTGTCAAAACAGTGGATGCAGTTAAAAGCTAAAATGCTTTAAAAATGAAGTATATTTTATTTGTGAAGAATAAAAATGGTAGAAACTTTTAAAAATAGTTATAAGTAAATTCATATATTTTCTATTTTGATAGTTAAAAATATAAAAGGTCTGAGATAAAGGGACAAGTTATTTATGTTAAAGCACTAACTATAAAGGATTAAAAGCCACCCGTGAAAAGATTTGTCATTTGATAAAAATTAAATGGAGCATGTTAAAATAATTCTTTCTTTGGTTTGAAGTGATAATATGGCCATTTGTGATGCAATAGATCTAAGGGCTAGCTACTGAAGTTACCTGAAGTATTTGATTGTGCACGAAGTATTGTATATTGGGTATGTTCACTACACAGAAGTGTAGTGAACTTCTGTGTGAAGTCAGGTGTGTTTGAGCACGATTGCTAGTTACACTGTTGAAAGCTGTACCGACAGCCAAGCAAAGTTTAACTTGCTTGGCTGTCGGTCAGGTGTTAAATGCTAATGGAGGCTCATTGTGTGTGTCTCATCTTTTCTGTATCACAGCACCACACGTTGAGAGGACAAACAACATTATCCTCAGCCCGTCCAAGGTTGCCAGGTAACATACTACTTTTCTCCCACATTTGAGAAAAACTTTAGAAACCCGTGGGCCTCTGGAGTACGACTCGTTTTGGTCCCCTACATGGACAAATTTTCTTTTAAACATGGAAATTTCAATAGATTAATAGTAAGGGACATGTTGGATTTAAGGTTTATATTCATTTTCCTCATAAAAATGGAGTTTTGCACAAACCAACCCATTTATTTGTGCTTAAAATGTTGGTTACCCACTTTATTTCTATAATCCATTATGAATTGTGTGAAATATGAGTGCAGCTTTTGAACCAGCTTTCTTAGATTTACATATAGGGTATTTGGAATGGCAAATAAGGATCAAAATATGTCAGATTACTATCATAAAAGAATATAACTACATTCTCCATTACTTCAAAGATCATGACTGGTCTACTCTCAGCAGGGCTGCCATTCCTCAATAGTTAGATTTTTACTGTAGATTCTTGAACCACATCCATCCTGATTCAGCAACATCCTGGAACAAAGTGGATAAACCTGGCATTGTTTCTCAAGGTGTCTGTGAACAGTAACTATCTCCGGTCTGTGTGTGGGATTCAGCCACTGAAATATGGTCAAATAGGTGCATATGAAAGCATCATTGTGACAGTTACAAATTGATCCTCTACATAAACAATCAAACTAATTAAAACAGTCTTTCAGAAACACCTTCTCAGAATCCTCTTCTACCCACCCAACTAGATTAGGTTCTGATTTATTTCATAGCAAATCAAATTACTCCTTTAAATTTAAAATTGACTGGATTTTCTTTAATATTAAAGCTTTCTGTAGTCATTAAAATATAATTGCTAAGTTCTAAGCTTGCACACTGATAACTAAATTGCAAAAAGGACTTTGTTGCAGCACTCTTGTTTGTTTTGATCCCACAGAGCAATTCCCCTTATCTTGATTGGACATGTCCAAGTTAATGAAGCTAGTGAGGATATATTGAAGGGATTATTTGCCCAAATAAAAAAAAAAGAGAACTGCTTAACAATCATTGTTGTTTCCAGCCAGCAGGAAAAAGCCTCATGAAGAGCCAGGCATATGCAAAACTGATCCTCACAAAATGCGCTTAGCAGATTTAGAACTGATATGGCCATAATGATGTCTCAAATCTGTGGTCAGAAAGAATTTAAAGCTACATTATAAATGTAAGTAACAATCAAACATCGTAAGGATCAGAAACACCATTCTGGTTGTAATCTGAGAGCTTGGCATCGTCCTAAAATACAAAAAGACGAATGTGACTGCAGAGACATCCTCTGTTCCTTATCGAGCCATTGTCTCAATTTCATTAAATTGTTTTCTTACTATCTTATTTGTTAAATCTTGTTATAGTTCAGATTGATCTACGTTTGATCAAAAATTAAGTGACTGTATGAATCTGCCAGGTGGTCTCAAGAACAACTTATAAATCCCTCTGATTTTTTTAAAAATTCACCTGGGTAATGCATAACATCTTTATTAAATGTTGCTTTTTCATTAGCAAAACACGGAAAATTGTCATAGTTCACCAAATCAAAGCTTGAAAACAACACTGTTTAGTTAATCTTTGACTTGGTGAACCGAGTCACTGAAATAAATGAACTTCTCAAGAATAATCTGTATTTTTAGCATGTTCTTTTTGCCAAAGGTTAAACTGACCCTGATACAAATGAGTGAGGGGATTTGCTAGGAACATCATCGCCTTCAAATAACAGTCTTGTTGTAATGGATGCAACTTTCAGATGCCTGAACCAAATGTCTGAATTTGCTCATCAGCAGTCATTCAGCTCTGCAGAGGCCTGGTAACGAGCCATTCAGTCATTCAGGTGTTTTGGAGACGAGATGAATCTGAAAGTTGCAGTATAATAACTCAGTCTGTCAGCACTGATTTAGGAGGCTTACTTTTGATTATAATGCCTGGCACACATTTTATATATATATTTAACCTTAGAAAGTCATTTTATTGGAGTAAGAAACTCTTAATTGCTAGTAGAGTTATGTGAAAACAATTTTCCTCATGAAGGGGCTTTTAAAAACCTCTGCATTAATAATAAATGCAAATGTTTGTGTTTGTTCTGTACAAATAGGATAAACTAATAGAATAAATCTAACCATAAAACCAGAAGTCCTTTCAAATTCCAGACAAAGAGTTGGCTCAGACCCCAAGTACTTAATGTCCAGGTTTGACAGCAGCAATAAAAAATTCAGATCTGACTTTTTATATATATATTTCATGTTCAGGTTTTTTTTTTTACATGACTGAGGTTCATTTTTATTCCCTTTGTGGTTTCTTTTTTTTTTCCAGACTGCTACCAGGTTCCTCCTCTCATTCACATACACACTCAAAAGATAATTGATCAAAGTGAAAGGCCAAGAATATTCCCATCTCTGGAGAATGGATTCAAAACTGTCAGCTCATCAGAGTGCTGCAATCACAATGTCGATCAAATTGAAAAGGTAAGTGCAAAGGAGTGGAAGCAGTCATAGAAAAATATTCCACCATTACCACTGATAAATCAAACTCCCTGAACTTGTGTACATGTGTTTTTGTACTTTTCATGGTATTTAAAGTAAAACTATTTTAGTTAGTCTTATCCATTTTGACTTGTTTTGCAGAACTTGCATATAAACTAACAATAATGAAGTGAAAGGGTTTAGAAAGCAGACTATAATGCAATTGGGTCAGTGTTGCAGCCTGTTACATTTAATAATTATAAGCCGTTTCTTTATTGGGTTTAAAAGAGAAAAGTTGTTAGCAGCAAGAAATGATGAAACTCTGAGAAAGTGACTGTTGCACCGAATTGAGTTTTATTGAAATATTTTTGCCCCAGTAAATCTTTTACAAGAATGGATCTTAACTTTATGAATTCATTTTTTACCATCGCCTTGCATTAACTTTGTCACAATTTATTGTATATTGATTCTAAGTATTCTTAGTTGCAATCAAAAATAAACTTTGATTTAATGTGTTAACTGACTTTTGCACTTTGTTCATCTTCCACAATCTGGATTTAGAGCTTTTCTTATTTATTTTTAGAGTAACCTTCACATTTTCTATGGTCGTTTTCAATCTATTCATTTGAAATGTCATCCTAGAATAGAAGATCTGTGCTGCACTCCGGTTTGTGACAGAAGCATACAAACAGCTCAGCCTTAGGTTTCTGGTTTGCGTGTAACAGCAGAATATATTCGTCATGCCAATAAAAAATATAACTTTAGAGTAAAAATGACTAACGATAACAAAGAAGGAAAAACTCATTCTTTAAAGTATGTTTTTAATTCCGTAGGATTTAATTTTGTCAACGTCTTTCAAGCTTTTTCTGTACCTCCGATCTGATCCCACCCACCATTTCACAGCTGCAGCCACTCAGTCATTAGATAACCCAGCTGAACATGAAAGCGTGAGACGACATAAATGCACCTGAGCTACTCAGCCACAGCTTCACTTTCCCACAGAACAGAAACATCACATAGGCTGCACATGCTCCATGTTATTGAAGCTAAAAGATAGATTTCCTTTTCAAAACATATTTTTTTATGGAGCCTTGGTAGTGAAACAGATTGCTATAAAACCTATCCGTCTGCAGACAGTCTTCCTTCCACACACTAAAATATTTAGCTGCAAGTTAAACTGAGGTCAAATTATACTTAAAAATCAACATGTTAAAATATTCAGGTCAAATGCTTCTATTTGGAAATAAATGTAGACAGTATAGTCTAAACATATTAGCCAAGCATTTTACATACGATATGAGCGTTTTATAAGCACATCCTTAATAGAATGACTAAACATGAACACACACCAGACTGTTTTTTTGAAGTCCACAGCAGTTCTCTTCCTGAAATCTTAACCGATTTTTTTATTTTATTTATTTTTTTCCCAAGATTTTCCAAAACATAAGCGTTCTTGAGGTTTCTGTAAAATACATACAGGTTCATTGTTGATAAATGCTGCAAGTTAATTAAAAGTTGACAAAGCCAGAACATAACATGGATATATATGAATTTCTCTCTTTGGAAAAGTGCTAATCGTCTAAAAAAAAAAAAAAAACAGGGATTAAAAAAAAAAAAAAAAAGTAATTATTTTGGGGGGAAGTAGGCTATGTCTTTAAAGTGCTTAAATGCTAAAGTGTTCTGGTTACAGCAGCACAAGCAAAGTAAATGACCAGACATTTTCTGCATTACCTTGAAAACAAAACAAGGATTTTGCAGAATAACATCATTGTCAATACTCTCACATTCTAATTTGAAACTTGAGCTTAGTACACCCCCCAAAACAGGAGTCGACTGAAAAGAGATTTAATTTCAGGTGGATAATGGAGGTTTAACGGTCCCTAAAAAAGCCTCCTATGTTGTGTTTGCTTGGTTTAATGCTTTTGATTTGTTTGTTTATTCTCTCTCCGTGTCTCTGTGTGATTTTCCATGGCTCCCCTGTGGTGCAGTGCTAAATGAAGTGAGATCTCCACACACACACACACACACACACACAAAGTGGCACTCTTGTCTCACAGCAAGGCGTGGGGGGAGGATGGTATCCGTCACTGCAGCTTCCATCTCTGGGGAGAGGATTGATTTTTGGGCTGGTCTGCATCATATAAATGTCCCAGCCGAGGTGCAATATTTTATATTTCTTTTGGTTGGAAAGAATCTGAAAACATGACGTCCACTTTTTGAAAGCGATGCAGAAATCAACTTAATCAGAATTCACTTTTGGTCTAAATCTTGGTAGCAAATATTAAAGTGCGCACATTTGAGGAAAAGTTTCCTGACCATCAAAATTGGCTGGACATCCAGATCATTCCAATTTGGACTCTGGATTTACAAGCAATGAAAAATTATTTTGTTTCACTGGCTCCCTCCATGCCCCTCTCCCACTTATCTGTGTCCATCTCTTAATCAGATTAGAACATTATATTTGATGTTGCTGGCTTAATCACTGTAATAAAGGGTCACTTGAGACCATTGCTGCCCATTAGTGTCATTATGGCTGCAGCTGAAAGGAGGGGGATTTACAGATATTGCTTGATCACCGCTGTTAGGAGAAGGTGAGCATCTACGTCTCAGGTGAGACTATTGATCTGTTTACTCCCATATGAGACGGCGGGACGCAGTAGAGCTTGCCAGCATACAAGAGCTGTAAAAGGGTACAAGTATTCACTGAAAAGGTTGCAGTCCTGTTGTGTAACTGATTAGCTTCTGCTGCTGTAGTTCTCAAGAGCACGTTGCTAACGTGATTTGTCTTGTAACTCTTAAGAACAAGTCTAAGCTACAGTTGGACAGATTCACAGTTCAGGTGTAAGAATTTTATAACAAAACCACTATTAGTCAAACAAATTGAAATTTATGGATATAATGGGTCAGGGGAAGTAGTTATAAGATACATAACTCTTACTTTTCAGATTTTTATTTGGAAAACGTGACAACCCTGTAGTTTTTTCACCTTACAATTATACGCTAGTGTGTATTGGTCCATATGCACAGGAGATTGTGGTTCTAATGTCACGAAATGTGGACAGCCAGAAATGTAGCTCTGGCTGTCCAGTAGATGGGTAATGCTACAAGTAGAACTTATCAAATATGGATGAGAGCTTACTGCTTCGAGAACAGATATTATTTCCCTTTGGTTATTTCTTTGAGTTCAGTCGTGCAAACAGACCGGCCATGGCCCAGAAAGATGATTTTTGTTAAATCTTTGGTTGTGGAGTGCGTTCGGTCTTCTTTTGCAATGTCAGAGCGCTGAGTGGTTTTAATCTACAGGCCTCACGCTGTCATCCTTTCACAGCACAGTGGGTTTGATGAGCCACTGCTAAGCCCTCTGTGCCTGCGATGGCAGGAAGCGTCCAGAAGCACTGCTAGGCGTTGGTCCAGTTGGACGACTGTTAACACACTCCAGGGGCTGGCATCAATATGCTTCACTCAGCTATGCTGCTTTTATGTGGGATGGAGGATGAGAGGGAGTGGCTCTGCCAATTTGATTTACAGCCCCAGATTAGCAGCTGCATCGAATGCTGGAGGCTGTCTTCCTCTTGTGCATCTGAAGAGAAGCTCTTAAAGAAGGACTTGTGCGAAGTTGCAACTAAGTTTTCAGCTAAGAGCCAGGATGATATTTAAAGCCTCATTATGCATGTCAAATCCCTCCCCTATGTGTGAGCAAGTAAAGTGAAATGAACCACCACATTGTCTGTGAGCATTGGGCAGATCTCAAAAAGTCATGAAAGGGCTGTTATCTATGACCTCTTTGGTAATAACAGCAGCAGCGTTGTGCTTCAGACAGTAGAAGCTGCTTTGTGCAGAAAGTGAGGCCAGACTTTAGTAATGGGTCAATGCACAGGCTTAGCAGGGCACTCCTCAGTGCATTCTCTTCCTTTCTCCCCTCATCTAACGATGGTTTTTCCTTGCTACAAAGTTCATGCCTGTATTTGGTTCTGAAGGCTAGATTTGATATGTTTAAAAATTGCTATGGCAAAGGGGAATTTAAGTAGGATGCCATTCTGAAATTAGAGATGTGGGTTTTCTTTATTTGACTTGCTTTCAGGGTCAGTTGCTTTATACTGGCAATCATCTTTAGTTGGACTTCTCTGGTTAGTTGGTCTGAAGACACAGGCCAGAAAGGATCTGCACTCCCAAACCAACTGATATGTATTTCTGTCTTCTGTCATCATATTGTCATTAGAAAAGAGATTAGTTCACATAGAAGATGGTCTGTAGCTATATGAACTATACCCAGGATCAACATTCAAAAGGGCATGGCTAAAGAAGTTTTAGGCTAGATTTAAAGGACTCTGCTATAACTATTTTACCTCTTAGCGAGGTAACCTTTTTTTTGTTTTTTTAGCTTATATTTACATTTTTAAAAACAACCAAGGAGAAGTCAAGTTGGCTGTAGAAACCACCCCCCCCACAAAAATACTGCTGTCATAGTTTCTGGCACAAAATGTACAAGTTAGCATGCATGATGTGGATCTATATGACTTTGATCTCTGAATATCAATGAACACTGAGATTTGCCACCAAAAGTTTTGTTTGCATGTAAACATAATGTGCTGATGAGACAGAGTGTTCCTGCACAATGTGTCTCTCTACAAAAGGACATTTCTGTACATAGAAACATGATGGCACCATGCAGTGCATACAAATATGTCACTTGCGCTTTAAACCACATCTAGAAAAAGGAGTCGATTGCACTGGCTACTGAAGAACAGTAAACTCATTGTAATGTCCAAAGAACCATCTTAAGGCCATTTCAGCTTTCTGACATGGTGCATTATTCTGCAGGATATGTCATCGGAAAATTCCAGTAGATCAGCAGTTTCAGTTCAGCCATCTGGCACCAGCAACCACGCGTCGAGTAAAATCACTTCTTTCTCTTTCATATTTTATTGCTTTGTTTAAGCTTCAACACATCGTCTTTCAAAATGCCCAGAAGCCTAAATGCATGAAGCTGTTGCCATGTGATTAGATGATTTTCTCTATTGGTGTGACGACCAAATGAAAAAGTATACCTTATAATGTGGCCAGTAAAATCCATATTCAAAAGTAACACGTTAATTTAAGTCATTTTTAAAGCTAAACTGGATTCTGTGTAGAATTAAAAGATTAGAATTTATGATGGTTAATACAGATTTCGCAGTAGAACAGTAATAAGTTTCTCCTTGGTCATTTATGCACCTGCTGTGTTTGAGGCTGCTGCAAGAGCAATCCTGAGTCCAATTTAGAAATAAAACCGAGAGCTTAGGTAAAACCTTGGGCAAATTATTTTAAACTTATTACACTAACTACATATTCATCCTTGGAATCCGTTTTATTTACAATTCTACATCCACATAGCTGAAACATAACAGCATGGGTTTTCTCTCAAAGCAATATCCCCTCTAAACTTTTGTGTCAAACCCAAGTACACATGAGGAATAAAAGTATACTTAAATGATGCATTACCACTAATAGCATTTCATCCCCTTTGGTGGTATTTTGTAACAGACAGAAGGAAATTTTACAGTTCTATTTAGGATCACAATTTGCAATTATGTATGGTTCTGGTGTTATGATTCTGTCTGTGGCCTCTGATACTCATTTGACAGCAGCAGAATGATTAAAGTCACCAATCAGCTTGTGGTTTGAATTATTCACCCCACAGACAGCTAAAGTAAGAAAAGGAGGACTTCATGTTTTAAAACAGAAGCTGTGTGACAGTGAAATTTTCATTATCTGAACTATTGGTAACACAAAGTGACGTGGAATAAGCTCTACTCTTGGCCTGTTGACAGGAGCATAATCAGGGTTTATAATGGAGGTTGTAATTTTAGCTGAAACGAAGGCCGGCGGATTAATCACCTTAAGCAATAATTCTGGCTTCTGTTTGAAACTCTGAACTCAACAATCACTTTATCAAAAAATATTTGAACTCTAGCTTATTAAATATCCAGAGAATTAAATTCTGAAAATTGGAATTAAAGGTGATGCAGTGATGATCATGTTCAATTCCTCTGAAGGAAATGACACAAAGTCAGGCTAGGTTATTCTGACGAATGTCTGAGATGTGGACATGTGACAGCACTCTCTGCCTCCCTTGGAATATTGATTAGATAGGAGATTCTTCTCTTTGCTGGCCCTTAAATTGGCTGAGATGAATGGGAGTGTAAGGATAATGGCCAGGGAAACCGTAATTTACATTATGCTGAAGGAAAGAGACGGGAGGAAGGCCTGTGAGAAATGACCAAGCTGGGCAACGTTGATCACATCTAATTAATGCAGCATGCTTCTTCGTTTAGTATAGGCAAAACCTTAAAAGCCTCCTACTGCAGCAGAAATCTAACAAACGGCACCAAGAAATACCTTATCCTCTGCACACTGATTGTACTCTCATGCAAGAATCTTCATGCTAAACAACACAAACGTTTTAGGCAGTTATTTAAGTGTTAAACCCAATTTAGCTGGTAATGTTAGCATCAGATTTAATGATGCTAACAGTCAGCATCATTAAGTCTGTTGGAGACTAAAATGTTTCATTGTCCAAATTCACCTTTCTCTTTTTATGTAAGTATTTAGCTTAGAATAAGCCCATGAACAGAGCAAGGTTCTTTCTCATAGAGTCCTGTTACGTAGGTTTGATTTCTCAGTTTCTTATTTTATACTCAGGAGTCACTTTATTAGGTTTACCTGCCAGACAGGAAGGTCCACATATTTCAGAAACAGCTTATTTAATTGGTTTTCAAGCATAACATTCTATCAGATTAACAATGAATGGCCTGAAAAGAGAAAATATCCGGTGAGCCAGAGTGGTGTTGATGAAAATGCCTAATTAATACCAAAGGTGAACGGAGAACAGACAGACTAGGCCGAGTTGACAGAGAGGCAACTGTATCTCAAATAACCACTCCTTAAAAGTAAGATATGAGGAATACAGTAATTGTATTCATAAATTATTTATGAATGAATAGGTCTAGCCTTGAAGCACATTGGTCACTTCTCCGCTAAGAACAGGAAACTGAGACTAGACTTTGAACCAGTAACAGACTGGAGTAATGTTGCCCCGTCAGTTGAATCCTGATTAGGGCCACAACATTCAGATGCATAGGTAATAATTGTGGCTTAATAACATGAAAGCATTGATCCATTCAGGTTCAGGCTGCAGGGAATGGCAATTTAATGGGATAGGGGTAATTCTTTTGGCATACTTTGGGGCCATGTCATTGTGTTTATGACTAATCTTTGTCTGTTGATGGTCACTTCCAGCAGGACAATTCACCATGTCACAACGCTCATTTCAATAAAACTGGTTCCTTGAACATGAAAATGAGTCTAGTGTACTCCTGTAGCCGATCTCAGTGGGATGTTTTGCGGATCACCAAAGTGATATGTTACAAAAAGGGCTGTTTGTTTGTTCAAATGTGATTTGGATGGTGGTAATGTAACTTGTTTCACTCACAAACAAAGGATACAGAGTTCCTATTAGATTGTACATTTGGAAATATGTTAATTAGCAGATGAACTCATGCTTACACTAGTAGCATTTCCCTATGAGTGGAAATGCTTTTTGTGGTTTTAGACATCAAGGTTTAATGCCATAAAGGCACACACTATCCAATACTCATTCAACCAAGTTTGTTTCTTATAAGAAATGATAGATTCCTCTCAGAAGAGAATAAAATGAGCATTAATGACATTTTATTCACCTTTTATTATTAAATGGCCAGCAAAGTTTAGCGAGGTTAAGGACATTCCTTATTTATTACACTGCAGTGCCTTTTCATGTGAGTCTTTCTGAAATGGCTGAACAAAGCTGCCCTATTTTTAAAACATTGTCCTGATGAAAAGGCTGTGAATTGGCACACAAACCACCAACTTGCTCAGACCTGATCAAGGTGAACTGACATTGAGTGGCAAAAATGAGGATATTAAAAAGCTTGAATACGATCATATGTGGCGTGTTGCCAGCCAAAGCGTCTCTGAAACCCTTCCTGAACAATGCCCTGCTGCAGTTGTGGGATTGCTTAACACGATTACCAGAAAATCAAGCTGTCTGAATGTAGCTCATAATTTTACACTGAGCAGATGAGAAAGGTGTGCGACAGAGATTAAGGGGAGGAGAACTGTGGTGAGCCGTGCACAATTAAACCCCTAAACATACCCACTGTGCTTATTTTCATAATGAGCCTCCAGACTGTGGCCATAACCTACAGCACGTTACATTCGTTTAAGAATTTTCACAAAAAATCGGGACTATCAATCGCCGTTTTTTTTTGCTTTTTTTCCTTTCTTCAGCCAAGTCTCTAAAAAAATAAATACAGAGATCCCAGGCTTGCATGGCTGACTTGCTGTTTCACCAAACATGACAGTCAACTAAGATATTACTATAACCCCATACCCTGACTCTCTGAGCTGGTACCAAAGCATTAATTTTCTCAACGTGACACATTCACGTTGACAGTTAATTTGCTCAGTTTCACCAGGAATCACTATAAATCAGTTGCAAGTACCTGCATGATGAGGTAAATCTTCCTCACAGGCATGCCTGTGGGGTAAATGAAAGTGACAGTAAGTTCTCTTGAGAAAATTTGTTCTGACTGGAATGTGTAGAGGGGTGGGAGTGTCACCCCAAATATGTTTGTTTTTATAGATCAACATAAAAATCAGATGTGGAAATTTCTCACAATTAGACTGAAAAATGCAAGTTAGGACATGTCGGTCCCAATTTTAACCAAGTACAAACACCATTTATTAGCCCCCTAAATTGTATTATTTGACCAACATTGATGCATTAAATGGTTGAGGTTATATATGTTTTATTTAACTTCCCATCGGACTAAAGGGAGGTTTAAGTCTTCTGTCATAAAGAACAGCAGATCACCTTTTTTTGATTATAAAACGTCCCCAAGTATCTCGAAACATGGCTTTCGCCAAGGTTCATGGTGATTGTATGCAAATATTTGAACAAGAACTTGCCTATTTATTTTGTACTAATTAGCTGTTTAATTTCGACTCTCATCCAGTCTTTGTTGTTCCATGAAAATTTAATGTGAAATAGATACCAAGACATTGGGCGTAATACACATAAAGGTTTAATGTCCAAATCAATCTGCAGGACGTTTCTGGATTACCTGAATCCTCAGATGAGAAATGGACTCTATCATGGAGGAAGGTGGCCAGCAATCCCTCACAGTTTAGCTGCTTACTCAAGTTGAAATGTATTATGATGTCAGACATTAATCAAATCCTGACACCTTACATTCTTAACAGAGACATGTATCCTTTATTCCCCAACCAAACCCAGTCATTGTCCTGATGTAGCTCATTGTCTGTGTTGAAGCTTCTTATCAAACGGCAACATTAGCCATTTCACTGCCATTTCACTTTTTTTTTTTTTACAAATGCATTAATGAAGTGCTTTTAGAAGTTTTCCTTTCTCACAAGAAAGAAAGTTACATTTTTCTGTGTCAGAAATAATCATGTTGTAGAAATGCAACAGGATGTGCAGCGAGAAAGCTTATTGTGACTTTATCTCCTGTTCTAGACTCCCCACTGGCCACTCATTCATTCTGTTTAGAAATTTACTGAGTGCTATTGATGTGTGGAATCGAAACCCTCATAGGGGTGAGAGCTGTCATAAATTTTAACATCTTGGACACAGTGTGGCTGACTGCAACTCTCTGTGGGTCTGTATCCGTATCAAAACATTGATCTAACACGAGCAGCCAGAAAGACTTGGCGTCACCAAGAACAGAGTCTGTCACTGATGTAAATGTATTGTAATTCAGTGAAAGAGGGGGCTTTCACTTACGGGGTTGTCATGAACACTTTGAAGTGTGTGAGTTTTTCAGATGGTTGAGTATCTGGACACATGGAAAGACAGATGTGACTCTGGTCTAATTCCAGTCATTTTCTCTTGACTTCTCTTGACTTTTTGCTGTTATTTTTTTTCTTTGTTTGGCTGCCTCTGCAAGAACATAATTAAAACAGGAAAGAGTTAGAGGAAAGGAAGTGAAAGGGTAAAGAGCAACAATCTATTCTTTACTTAAGGGCATCAATTTAGCAAGATAATAAGTAGGTTAAAGCAGGAAATGCAGGGGCAATACAAAAGATTACATTTAAATTGACATTTTTAAATGATGTAATAAAATAGTTAATTTATTGGAGGAGCATGATTAAGTTAGGTTTGCCTTAAAACTTCAAGAAAACAGAGCGAACTAAGCAAGTATGTCAAACTGTGAAAAAGGGATGTCTAGGACAACAGAATGACAAATGTCACCAGTTCTAATGGAAGTTCAGAAAAATAAAGATTTAAATGATTGTCTGTTCTTTGATAATCATTTAAAACTGTTCGTTCGTTCGAACTCCTTCTGCAGTGAACTAATCTACCTGTAATTCACCACAGTTGAATTACATGTACATCCACATTAAAGTACATGTCATCTTGTTGGTATTTTTCAGTTTTCTGCTTTCTTTCATTGTCCTGTTGCAAAGGTGTTTCAAATAGAGACATAGCTAAAGTAATAGTCCTCAGTCTCCTTTTTTCTGTGCTTCATTAAGCTGCCACACATCCATTCCATATATTTCCATTAGATTTTTTTTTTTTGTCAGGAAAACAATCTGTTTTATGTTTACAACAACAGCCAGTTTCATTCTGTGGTTCCAGATGGCATGCCATCATTTATATATGGTAATGTCTTTCCATTTTAGTGGCTCTAATGGATAGTTTTGTGTCACCAAAGTGGTATTTTGAAATCATTTATCTATATTTGTGATTTATGTCATACTTTCACAGAGATTAAGTTTTCTTTCTATAAAATATGCTTTCCCAATTGTCAATGACTCTAACTAGAATATCAGGCATACAAGCGCTCTTTAGTCTTGTTTGAGAGGGAAAAAAAGGAAACGGGAAGAATGTAAAACTTCTTATTCATGAAAACAAAGTTTGAAGGAAAACTGTCTTTTCAACTGAGGTTTGACCCATTTTAAGAAGCAAATTTAAATCTTTACCACCAACAGTAAAAATTATAGGCTTTGTCGGCAGCAATGCAATTACAGCTGGAGTGGCACGCACTCTATCGAGTTCTTGTAGAGCAGAAAATTGCATTTTTACACTTTACTCATATACCAACTCCCTGGAACATGTATGCAAATACTGGGAAGCAACCCATTTCAAATTTGTAAATGGGTTGCTTCTAACATTGGCTGGTAGTAAATGATTGTTGGTTGTTTTTATGTATAGTATACATAATAATGTATGTACACAGAAATGTAACGTGTGCCTCTTCCTGAGAATATCTATTTGATAATAGCCCCTGTGAATGGTAATGATCTGAGACAGCAACCTTATTTTCTTCCTTCTGCTAATGCTCAGATGGCTAGTCACACATTATGTGGTTCTTAACCCCCCTGCAGGCAAATAGTGTATGAGCATAATACCTTTTGTCATTATACTACAAGAATGCAGTATAGATTGATGGGCTGCTAATGTCCTTTCCTGGTTGATGCTCATGGAGCGTTTCTCACAGGAGTGGCTCCGCACATTGTAGGAAATTTGATGTCTGGTAAATTTATTTTACAGATCGAAACAGGGACACAAAAAAAAAGACATTTGTCACAACATGCCAACTGAAATTTGATCAACAATATTACCTTTTTCATTGAGGTATTAGTTTCCTTTTCAAGGTTCTGCCAAATTGTTAATCTGGTTGGGCCATTGCAATACTGCATCTTTTCTGTGTTGGGTTTGCTAGTATGCTCAGGATTGTCCTGCTGCCTGATCCAGCTTGCTTTAGCTGTCAAACAGATGGCTTCAAATTTGATTCTGGAATACAGAGGATGTCGCAGTCAGGGATCTCAGTAACTTCAAGGTGCCCTTCATGGTGCCCATGCTTGACAGCTAGTATGAATTATGTGTGCCTAGATGCAAAGTTTGTTTTTTTCCCCCCAAACATGGCACTGTGCATTACGGTCAAACATCTCTATTGTAATCCCTCCTGTCCAAAAGGCATTGTTCCCCAAGTCTCCAGATTCAGATTCAGCCTTTCAAAGATAATTGGTGCACCAATTTTCTTTTAAGGAAAATAGGCTTTTCCTGGCAACCATTTAGATTGAGCCATACTTGTGGGGTCCGTGTCATTGTTCTGTCAGGAATGCTTACTTCCAGCTGTCTTTGGGCAACGGGCGGGGTACATCCTGGACAGACCATCAGTCCAAAAGACAACAACACAAAGACACACATGACAAACACAAGCAACCATGCACACACTCACGTCGAAGAGTAATTAGATGAACAGGAAGACAAAATAACCTGGTAGTAAATATTTCTATTTACTACCAGGTTAATAGAAACCTGGTAGGAAGCAGGAGTTTCTGAACATAACATGAAAACTCTGATGAAAGTACCCAGGACAATAGATCAGTTCCCATTTAAAGCTAATTATGCACTTGGGTATAAACCATGGGGATCCAGCTGCAGTCCTCAACGCCCAATGTCTCCCACTAGGTCCAACTACCTCGAGAACATGCCGAAGTTCTGCAGAGTCTAATGATATTATTGTATTCAGGTGTGTTGGACCAGGGAAAGATGTGAAACATGCAGCATATCGGTCCTCTGAGGACCAGTTTTGGTCACCACCTGTATAAGTTGGATTCCACTTTGGAAACTTGAGAGAGGACAAACTGTCTTCAAAATCGCAATGGCAACAACTTCCAGTAATGTTTTTTTTTTTTAATCTTTCCTTCCTCACCCCCAATCAATTTATGAGCAGAGCTGAAGAGAATCTATTATGAGGCAACAAGACATGATGAAAAAGTGTATACTGTCTTCGCCGTTAGACCACAACTGACCAAAATAAAACTGCTCAGAAATTGCATAGGAGTCAGTGTTTGATATTTTTAAAGCAACTCAGAGCAACCATACTGGGTTTATTGTGTAATAAGATAATGTACTGTATAGTAGTAGACTTGAATGTTTTTTTTTCCATTTGAGAACCATTATTGTATTCTTGTTACCATCTTGTATAACATTATATGACATGAATAATTCCCATTGCTTTTGTAACCTATTCATCGGATTTGTTGCAACACAATTCACACAGATCTGGGAAAATACAAAATGTGTCGGTCTGTGTGCGTGGATGAAGCATGATGAGGCAACACATTTTCAGCTGAAAGCACATTGAATACAGCCTGATGACTATTCAAACTTGATTAATCACATCGCAGTAGACTCGTGCTATTATTGCATCAAGATTTTTGCAATGGAAACTTGCATGGCCATGATTACCAGGTGATGTAGTCCTAACTGCTGGTTGCCACGACAAGCCTTTGCCACTTCTGTTGCAATGCACTCAGGGAGTGATAAAGGTCAGGAAGTGAGGATCGCCTCAGGTAGCTATTCTTGGCCTTAGCTTTGGGCCATCCACATTCTCTAATTGTCCGAGTCAACATGTGACAAAGGCTTAGAAACAGCAGTCCTTCACCCATGCTGCACATGGCGGAAGAGAAGAGTTCATATGTTGACATTTGCAACCTAATTAAAAGCAAGAAAGGAAATGACCTATAAGGGGTCAGATTCTCGCTACACACAAGTTGATACACTCAACTAAAATAATGCAACAGCATCACCAGAGACAGAAAACCTGCTAATTTTCATGTCTACTTGAATTTGGAGATACATGATAATAGATGGACTTGAGCCAGAACATACAGATAGTATAGTACATGTATATTTGCACATCAGGGTGTTATTTGTTCAGCAGCCCAGATTGTGGTACCCAGGGCTGAACAGGCTGCTGTCACATTGAACTCATCAAATACAGACGTGCCTTTTAG
Source organism: Poecilia formosa (assembly GCF_000485575.1). Lineage (NCBI taxonomy): Eukaryota > Metazoa > Chordata > Actinopteri > Cyprinodontiformes > Poeciliidae > Poecilia > Poecilia formosa. Next base: position 1,228,134 of record NW_006800008.1, on the reverse strand, counting down.
CAAAGTATTTCAGTTTTTGCTGGCAAACGGTGGACATGAGTTGTGCTGTTTCAGAGTAAAGGACTTTTTAGAGGATGAGCTGTTTTGCACATCTCATTTGTCATTTTCCTTCACTGACATTGTGCTGACTAATTTCGTAAAAAAACATACAAATGATAGATTACAGATACGGTGAAGCTGCAGAGGATTTTAGCTCTTGTGAAAGCATGATTTATGAATTGTTTGCTCTATAGATAATCACTATTGTATAATAACAGATCTGCCTTAGAGAGCAAGAAAGCATTCTATAAGTGTAAAAGTTATTTGTGATTGTATTTCAGTAAAGATTACAAAAGTTGTCCTACTTACAAAATTTGTTTTTTGACCGCTGCAAATGAATAAATACAATGAAATGATTAACCAACAAAACAACATATGGGCTTATCAAACCTAGCAAGACATTGCTATTCACCTAAATTGGCAGACTGGGCTGGAAAAGCAATAATCAGTGAAGCATACAAGAGGTCCGTGGTAACTCTTTGATGCAGAGAATATGTTCCCCACTTTGCTGAGGCAGCCACTCCATTTCGTAATCTTTATTTATTCAAATGTCCTTTTGTGTCCTTCCTTGCAAAGCCCAAGATCTCACAATGCAATCAACGCGTCTGTAACCGCATGCACAAATATTGTACTTGTTGAGATAAGCTATGCAGGTCCTTCTTGTATGGCAATCTGAATGTTCGTTGGAGAAAAGTAATTTCCAATAAAGCCGCTACCTGGTTTATTGTCGCTCTGGTATTCTTTCCATTCACCATTATGAAAATTCATTTACTATCCGTCTTTTCAAGTGCTGCCCCATTTCTGTGACCAGTGTACTTGTTTTTGTGTGTGTATTAATAATTTGCAGCTGAGTTTTTCCCCATCTTATTTTCATGGGTAATTGGCTATGCAACCCATGGAATCAGGGACCTGCAGGCAACACGGGGATGGAAGAAACTGCAATCACTGAAGCATGTCAGACCTTTTTTCCCCTCTCTCCTTCATTCAGTGACTGCATCTGATTTATTTATTAATTTTTGTGCTTTCCTTCCATTCAAAAATGCACCTTAATCTCCTGAACCATCTCTCTCTCTCTCTCTCTCTCTTTTTTTTGTGTGGCGGTGTCGTTTCTTTCCTCCCTTCAGTCTTGCCGTTCTTTAATTTCCCTCCTCATTCCAACTTCTAACTCGGCGGCAGAGTGCACCCATATCTCGATTACACCAAGAAAAAGCCGGTGCAATTTCCTGCAAGATTATAGTGATGGATTTACACAATATCAATCAGACCAAATGTGGATCTCGAAATGCTCCTCCGATACCGGGATGTTGAGGGGGGAAAGATGGTTTGGACTATTGGTCAAAAAGTTCCCCCTCAAATGACAGCCTTAATTCATTTCCTAAAAATCACTGTTTTTAGTTAAATTAAACATGGAGCATTTAAAACAGATTTTGCAGCCTGACTGACAGCCAGCCTGATAAAGACCATAGTTTTCTCCAAAGACTCCCTTGTCTTATTCAGAGAATTTTTTCACTTGCTGCTGAGAAGCAGGTCACATCCCTCTGACCTCGGGACATTATTACCCTGTAATCATGTGTTGCTCTGCATGGCTACATTTGTTATTTCCCTTTGACAGCCTAATGTTAGAAGAAAGCAATTTTACCTGATGGATGATCATAAGACCAGGGGAGGCTATATCAGCTTCATGCCTCACCGCTGAATTATGCACAACAAAATCCCAGAGATGCCTGAATCGACTTGCCCTGCAATACCTGCCGTCTCAAATAAACTACCACTTTGTGTGCTTCACACGCTGGGTATAATTGCCAGAGCTGCGAGGACTCCTCTGCTTGTCAGATGGTACACGAGGCCGATTCATTACCGTAGCATTTACTTGTCCTCTTAAATCAAATAGGCTGTCAGTCCTTATCACAGCGCTATGAAAAATTGGTGACTTATTTTTCGAGCTGCATTGGTTCGAATGACTGATTCACGGGTTTTGGGCCATTCATGATCACAGAAATCAATCGGTTCGGCTCCTCGGGCCCACGCTTTGTCTGTTGGCGGCAGCAGGGATAACGTGTCAAAGTGGGCCTCCTCGATCTTGTCACTTTAAGTGCGATCAATACCGCTTCCCCACCAACCGAATGCCTCTGAATATCAGCCCCTCGCCCTCACCGCATCTCTCTCCTCACACCGGGGCTGAACGTTTTGATCAATATTTGACTGTAGGCTCAAGCACATCAGCAGAGGCAACAACAACAACAAAAAGTGAGGAAGAATTAAATGCTTTACAATTTACCGAAGACAACAACAAACTCTGTGGGAGCAGCAAAGCAAGAAAACCAAAATGAAATGTATGCCTTCCAGAAGTAATTAGACAGTTTAAACTTTTTCCACACTCCAGCTACAGACGTCACGGTATTTTTAAGATTTAATGCAACAGACCAAGAAAGAGGGGTGGATAATGGTGAAGTAGAAGGAAAATAATAAGTTTTAAAGTTTCTGAAGGCTCAAACAAAGACCTTATAAAAAACTGTTATGAGGAAAGTCAGTGTTCAAAGTTACTAGTCGGGAAACAACACAGCAAATGTTTCACACTTAATAATTAATCAGTGTGGTTCTGCGCAGGTTCTTTTATTTTGATGAACGCTGTTAAGACATGAGCGACAGTGAGCGCCTTCGCTGACCAGCCGTTACTGCGCTTAATTGCCCTTGGCTTGCTGAGTCAGGAGCGGTCACTGTGCTCTATGTGCCCACTGGTGGCGAACCGTTGTAACTGCAGTACAGCGCATCTCAGCAAGAGAAGTGCAGCACGAGAAAAATAGAAGCAAGTAAATAAAAAAGAAAAGGGAGGGGGTGTAATTATTTCTGTCACACAAACTTGTGGAAAATGATGCTCTGGGCACAACAAAACTTGCACTTTCCTCTAAACACACAATAGCAATGGTTAAACATAGAGATGGTAGCATTGTATTGTGGGAATGCCTTTTTTTAATGGAGATAATTAGGCTGATAGGAGCTAACGGGACGATTACCTGAACTACATCAGGGCAATTTAGGAAGAAAACCTGTTTGCTGGTACAAGAGGTGAAGTAAGGCCCGAAGTTCTAAACATACAGAGTCTAAACATAAACCAAAAGCTACAATTAAATTATTTAGATCAAAGAATATTCTGCTTAAGTGACTTTCTTAGTCTGGACCTAAATGCACTGGGGAAACTGACAACACTGAGAAATAAACAGTCAATGTCTAGTCTTGAGTGTTGGTGTGCTGCTGTGAAAAGTGGACTAGAATATTTCTGAACAGGTACAAAGAGAATTCTAAGCAATTTTTTTTACAATTTGCCCAATATTGTTTTATGTTTTTGAACATGTTTCTCCTGCAACAAATATAACTCCCAGAAGCTTTGAGAAATCCCAATGCGTGACCCATCGTTGACTTCAAGAGAGCTCCAATCCATAAAAGCAAGCCTCTGACTAATGTACCTGAAAATTAATGCACCTTAACATCCAAGAAGACTGTAGAGAGCGTCGACCGAGTTGAATTCGGGAGCTTAGCTCAGAAAACGATTGTATTAATTGCCCTGGAGATTTAGGACATGTATATTTATCAATTCTAGGAGTGTACTTAGCTCCCTCATGCTGCAACAGGCTGATGTTTGGTGAAATGGAGCATATGCATTGGCTACCAGATAAAGAGTGAGTGTGCAGTGAACCTATTCTGAGACATTTCTGTGTCTCTTCTCTTGAGTACTTAGCCCCATCATAGTTTCTGACTGTTTTCTCTCCATTCTTGCCTTCATATGCAGGCACTGCTCTCTTGTGTTAGTCTTTGCCAAGAGTTTCTATTTGCTAGAGGCTGAACTAGTCAGACAGTTCATTGGGCTATCATTGAAAGAAAATACCAATATAAATCTGGTAAAAATTAGATTAATCTTTTCACTCAGATTCAACAACACGTACACAAGTGACATTAACCCTACTGCAAATGAGACACAGATATGCAGTGAGAAAAAAAAAACTGACACACACACACACACACACACACACACACACACACACACACACACACACTACATAAAATCTCAGTTCAAAGAGCAGCAGCTCCATTTGAGATATGACTCTGGACAGCATCAGTATGATGAAGAGGGAGCGCTCTTGACAGTGTTGTTGGTGGAACAGCATCAAACGGTGTGTGTGTGTGCGTGTACGTGCAGATGCCACATGTACTGATAAAGTCCACACACGACATGATCCTCCAGTGAGAAGTGAGGTTGTTCATATCAAGTGTTTGCTCATAGCTATACATGGTGTTCCCTTTTGTCTGCAGAGATTGTCTGGTGTAGCAGAGTGACATCTGATCTGATGGCTTTTGAAACAGCTCAACCTGATGCACAGTGTCAGGAGCATATGCAAAAATGCTAAATGATCCAAGCTGGAGGAAATATAGTCTTTGAGTTTTTTGTGAATTAATATTGACATCAAGGGAACATGTCGATTTTGAATAAAAATATGTAACCGAAAGCAGTTAAAAGAATATAAATCACTAGAAATGCTCATGGCATATTCTGTTCTTGCTTTTAAAGGGACTGTTTTTCTCTCAGGTGTTTATTTTTAATATGCAAGTTGTTATGCAGAAACCGGGAATGTAACAAAACCCAAATCGAGAAGGGAGTCTTATCCCCCATACGCCAGTGAAACCACACCCGACGAGTCTAAAATAGCTTGTTTGTTTGCTGGACTTTTCCACTTTCACTTGCTAACATCAGCAAGTAACACTTCTGAAATGTTTTCCCACTGGAAATGTTTGGCTCTTCTTAAAATAAGTACAAGCAGATCTCTGAACCATCAACTGACTAATTAAAGCAGAACTTTGGGAGAGGCCCCAGCTGACCTCCAGAGAGAAGGTAACAAAATGTTTGGGAGCTGCTTACTCTATTAGAATATGTTATATTGGGAATATTACACTCATTTTAACAGCACTCGGGATGAAATTCTGAACCTAAAACATTACAGAGTGTGGCCTGAGTGGTAAGCAGCAATTTGTCATGTTTTGTGGAAGAAAGTTAACATTAAAAAAGAAAATATCTGATGTGAGAATGCATTGGTTGCATTCTCACATCAAGCTTTTCTCTGTTTAGCACATAAGAAACCTTTAGGATTTCCACCTCACTTTTACATCTAATGATAAAGAGCTCATTTGCATCTACTGATCGGGATGAGCTCTTGTAACAGCTTTTAAGGGCCAGGTTGATGTGACACACATGCCTTAATAGTGATTCCAGGAAACCACTTACAGGCTAAGTGCATAAAAGAGCAGAATTGGGGTGGAGAAAAGCTGAAGTACAAAACTACATCCATGACTCTTGAAATGAACTGTGCAGCAAAGATTATTCATCATCATAAACATGTTGCTATTTTAGACCTAAAATCTTGCATGATTGTGTACGTAGAGATGTTGTGGATGCCTTAAATATTTTGAGAAACAAGAGCCTAATTGGGAAAAGATTCATTTAAAAATTAAAGATGAGGTTGAGTTGATCTCTAGTGGGACTCGACTTGGTCTGAGTGTCGCGAGTTAACAGTCTGTTGCTGTGAAGTGTTTGTACTTACAGAGAGCATTAAGCAGTCCGCAGGGTTTTCTTGTGCTTCGCTGGCATATTCAGACGGCCTGCACTACGAGTAGCACCAAAGAGACTTTTCTCTGACAGACGGAAACGATGGGCGTATCTGGCTCCAGCTGCATGGTTAATAGCCATGGCCACTGTGAGAAAAGGAGATAAAGCAGCATGAGCAATGGACACATGGACGTTAGTGCTACCTTATCAGCTCTTACTGAAATTTAGATGAAAAGGTTGATACCGCTCTTTTATCTAGCCTCTGAATAATAAACAGCCAGCAGATGGTTAGTTCAGTCTACTATCAACACTAGAAATGAGGACATGGTGAAGTAAGACGACTCTGAGACGGCAAAAAATAGGAATTGTATCATCCGTCTCACAGATGATTACAAAAAGCGCTTTCATTTAGGGAACCGTGGAACACAGCTGTGCAAACTCTAGAAATGCAGTTATTGTTAATTGCGTTTACTGAAATGATTCAGCATGAGTTAGTCCATGTAATTAAGCAGGTAGACGTAGATTTATAGAAAAAAAGAACGAACAGTTCTGCACAGTCAAAATGTAAACAGAAATTGGTTTTCACTTTTTAATAATTTATTGTTTTATTATTGGAAAAAAGAGTGTATATAGATGAAATAGTTTATTTCATTAGATGTAGGAAATCATATCTAGCCTGCAAAGACACCCGTAATAATTGAGAAAAATTGACAGCAAATAAATATTGACAGGTAATCTTGTTGACCCAAACAAAGTATTATTGACTTGATGGACTGTCTGATACTGGTCTAGATGGTTAAGATATTGTATTTGACAAATTTTTGTGTTTTTGCTTTCGGGCAATTATAAATTTGAGCCAGTAAAACTAATGTGGGATTCCTCAAGGCTCCATTCTGGCACCACTTTTATTCAGTGTCATTTTATTCCTCCTCCTGCAGCAGCTTTTGAGCACAAACTGAGAAATAAGTTGTGCCAAAGCCGAGGAGGGAGAGACGGGAGCAGGTGATAATGGGATAAATCCCTAACCCTAAGGCCGCACAGCGTTGCACTGCATTAAGCCGGCCTGTGCTGGCGAACAGATCCACTGCCATGATAACTTCTCATGACATGTTGCTCTGTGTAGGCACAGGAGCTGTTGGCTCTTTACACAATGTAACTCAATGCTGGGTGGCCTAAAAACTGAAAAAGTTACAGTCGTATTAAAGGTGTAGAAAGCAGACACCAGTACAATTTCAGGTTGAACACATTCAGACTTTGAAGAACTTAACTTTAGTCTCACGTCGGTAGACCGCACATTGTTCATATGATTTCCTCTTGGACAAAATTTGCCTGATGATCTTTGTCTCTGGCGGGCTAATTCATTTATTATCCCAAAGCTGCCAGTCTGATCAGACGCTGCATAAACTTAAGTGTACTTCAGAGTCCTAATCATGTAGGAGGAGGATGTAGAAGCTCCCAGCAATTCTGTTGCAAGATGATGAAAATTATTCATAAAGTTTTCAAAAGATAAGCACTTAAAATATCTAATAGGTAGCTTCGGATTTAAATCTCCTTTTCCAGCCGACTGTTAATTCCCTCATGACCGAATGAGCTGCATTTACTCCTAATTCTCATAGATATCCTTCAGACTGATTGGCTGTTGGGTAGCACGGCCTGAGATGAGTATCTTGTGCTGTAAGCAGTGGATTTACTCTGGATTTAGTGTGTGTGTGATGGTAAGGAAAAAAATAAGATCAAGTTTAGAAAAAAAAAAAAGAACCTGCTCTCGAATGGCACAGCCAGGCCCAAGCGTCTGTCTTTATCTGCACTCTATCACCTTAATCTCCTTCGAGGAGGGCCTCTGGGGAGAGGAAGTCTTATTTAATAAAGCGTCCAGTCTGTGCTGTGGACTGTCATCACTAAAGAGCACTACATGTTTGGTGGAAAGCATCCTAACAAACTTGCTGAAGATGTTTTATACTTTCAATGTTTCTGGGAGAAAATAGAGAAATAATTATCTTTCTTTAGTAAGAATATTGTTTTAGACTGATCTTAATCAAATTCCACATGGATATTACACAGTTTTTTTTGTACTAAAATGTTCTTTTATGTTTTTCGTTTATTTAAATGGTAGTACCTTTTAAACATTTTAATATTTAACTGAATGCTGAGTTTGTACTCAGAGAGGAAGAAGCGATTTGTCCAAAAATAACATAAAGGCCAGATTGTAGATCGGACAAAAATCTTAATATCTGTAGGAATGTCTCCCAGTGCAGTTCGGACAAAGAGCTTAGTATTTGGAGACATATTTGATGAAAATAAAATTGAGGTTTCTTTTTACCACAATGACAACTTCTACATTTAGGAGACGAGAGAGAAGTTTGGAAGCTTAAGAACACAATCCAGTCTGAAGCACACAGGCGTGTTCATGTTGTGGATGTGTTTTGCTGCAGGAGGGATTGGTGCACTTCATAAAATAACTGAAATGAGGAAAGAACTTCAATATTTGAATATTGAAGCAATGTCTCAATACCTCTCTCAAGAAGTTTAAATGTCTTTAAAGCTAAAAACATCCATCTATGTTTGCAGCAGATTGAAAGCTCAATGACAGAAACTATTCTAAATCAGAAAAATTGTATATTGATGAATAGAGGTGATGATTTTGTTTTCAGACATTTACAATCTAAAGCTGCACATCTTAGTGGCATAACATTACTAACGCTGGCAATATTTATTTTCTGCTTTTCCTCTCTACTTGGTTCTTCTGAGATGTTTTCACTAAAACGCTTACATTTTTAAGAGATGAGCCCTTGCGTACACATAACAGCTGAAATGTCTTGTTTTGCAGTCATCCTGTGTCAAACACAAACTTGGAGTGCTGCCGAATTAAAAAAAAAGTCCTTGTAATTCCATTAGTTTCTGAGAGGACTGAATACCATTATTATAATTTAGAAAAGCTTTGAAACTGTAAATAATAGTGTTTTTTTGACAGATTGTGTCTTATAAGCTCAGAAATGAAAGGCTTTTGTCTTTACTGCACCAGTTGTTAAAACCTTCTTTACAAATACCTACAGTAAATGTTTCAAAGGTGACCCTCAATATTAATTATTTTCACTTAGTACTCAGGCATTTAAAAGTTTTAAAAGCAAATTTTTCTTTACCATTGAATCAAAAAGCAATTTTAATTAAATGCTTTGTAGCTATATAACATTATCAGGCATGAAAAACTTTTTTTTTTTTACTAATGGACAGTGTTTTGAAAATATATTCACACCACCTAAACTATTCAAGTTTTTTATATTACAACCACAGATTTTGATGCATTCTATTGCAATTTGAACATTCCTGTTTGCACAGTATGTGGAATTGACATGACAATTTCACCACCATGACAGTGGAACAGTAAAACCCGTGTGCAGTTTTCCTTTAGTCATCTGCTACATGTGTTGTTATTCTCCAGGGATATTTCAAAATGTATATTTGTAGAGTTAGTTGGCTTGAAATATTTGTTATTCCATCTGCTTCCATTCAACCAAACATTTAGTAGATTACATTACATTGCAGCCATTTATCAGAGGTAGTCAGATTCTTAGTTGGATGTAGGCAAAACTAATATTCAGCTGTATTTCTGGATTTTTTTTTTTATGAATATGTCACTTTTGGTCAGCAAAGCACAGAAATCTAATACAATTCCATGAAGCAGAGAGCTGAGCAGAAGGACGTGGCATGCAGGTAATGGAAAACGAGGAAAGGTGTTGGCTAGCTCTGTGTGGTATCCACAGAGATGAAACCAGTCCTACCGCTTTTTTTCTTTCACATATCACAACTTCACCTCAGAATACTCCTCCGTGAAATTGCTGTTTTATGTATGATGACTTCCGCATCTCTTAAGGATCTCCCAAAGAGCGCCGTTTTAACCGTCTAATAACAAAAACATGTTCGCACTGCTGCGAACTGTCGAAAGCGCTTTGGAGAGAGCTCATCGAGAGCACGGGCAATAACACGGGCCTTCCATTGTTTCCATTTTTAAAACTCCAAGGGGAGCGTCGTTAATGCAGTTTCCTCGTAGTCTTTGTCTCTTGACTGCAACTGCTTTGCCCCCCTCCGCCGTTCAAGAGTGGGCCGCTGCTTTATTGCAACATCAGCATCATGACAGGAGGCGGGAGGGGTTGCTGATACAAGCCTGGACCTGGTCATAGATCTCAGTGGACATCTGTTCTGGCTTTTCATTATCCGCTCCCAGCTAACATCCCAGCAGGGGGACGTGAGTCTGGATAAAAAACCTCGATTATGTAACCATCTGAGCGGCTGCCCATGTAAGAGTCGATGCATTAATGCTCTGCTGCCTCTGCGTCTCTTTGGAGTGTCTGAGAATTATGGTTCCAATATTGCGTGTTGATTCATCGACAGGACCTTCTTCCATATTTCTTCTTGTGACAAGAAATCTGAACGCCAACACATGCATGGACAAGTGCCAGCATTTGGTTATCGCTTGTGTTTTTAGTGGGTTGACATTTGAAGACATTTTGCTTGAGCGCTCCAAGTAATCCACACATGGATTCACAGCCTCAAATGAACAAGCGAGAGATTAGTGGATCTGTTTAACCTCAGATCAGAGCGACGAGGAATTAAATCAGAATTTGTTTAGCGATATCTTCCTCTTGTCCTTTCCCCCCAGCAGTTCTGAACACTGTTTCCCAACGGAGCGACTCTGAGCTTACAAGTCTCATTATTCGGCTCTGAATGAAAGCAAATTTTGATGAACTGCTTGAAGGGTTTTGTCCTCACAACTCAAACTTAATGAAGCGTCATGAATCATTCTTTTAAATCTGGAATTTGTTCTTACGCCACACCAATTTTCCTGTTTTTATATGTATTAAAATATGTTTTCATCTTACATCTGCAAACATTCCTGTATTATTTTAGATACCATGAAAGTTGAAACTAATTCTGAGTTAGATTTAGAGCCAAACTTTGACTAGGCCATTCGAGCTCAAGAATATACTTTGTTGTAAACCGTCTGACCGACCCACAGAGAGTAATGTTTGCATAAATTTCCGGTATAATACACTGAGGCATAATACAGATTTTTAGATTACACTTCTGTTTGTAATCTGAAAATGTAAATTTGAGGATGACAACTTTTGCAGGTCAGTTTAAAAGTAGAAGTTTAATTTTTGTTCGGAGTTGTGAACGTTATTAGGTCCTTTGTGAAAGTGTCGCTGCTCACACTTTCCTTTTCTCTTGAGAACAGAAGACTGTCCTCATGCCATAAAACACACTTGCAGTATCAGCTGTGATAAATTACTTCTGGAACCTCAGAGGCAAAACGAAAAAGGGAGTTTGAACCAAGACAAATGGATCCTACACTAAATTAAGAATCAGATTTTAATGCTCATTGTGGCCAAATTATGGTTTTAACATTTACACAAAAAGAGGGTAAGTTGAAATTCAATTGACTTTGTAGTCTAATTGTATGTAAGAAAATTAGTTTTGGTCCAAAATCTTAGTAAAAATGATATAAATGTTATCTGATGTTTGCAAGGGGGGGAGAATATTTTAGATATAATGTACTTTCATAAACACTTCGGGTAGTTTTGCAGTTATTTATAATGCAAACTTGTCTGAATTCTGTTCAGATCTCCTGATCAAATTAAACTGTAAGGACAACATAACTAAACTAAGATACTAAATTATTTGGACTGACTGGAGCTGAATTTCAACTAAACGGCTTTTTTAAGGTCTTTCAGCAACTACCTTTATTCCTGCATTAACTGTACGGTCAGTAGTCTAACTATCCATGTTTATGAGTGTATTCTCTTTGTGCAAACAGTTTTTATGAGCTTGCATAGGGTTTCCCAGTGGAATCATCATGCTCAGTTCTTGCTGACTGGATTTGTTTTTAATTCTGCCAGCTCATTTTAACTTCACCTCTAGATATACCGACTTTCATCTCCTCTTCCATTTATTTCAAAATAAAAGGCAAACATCACATCTTGGGACATGAGAACATTATTATTGTACATCTCTAGACAAAAACGTCGCTTTCACTCGACTCAAAATGTCCATGTACATGTCAGTGCAACTAGAAGTCAAACAGTTACACGGTATTTTTATCACAGCAGTTTTCATTTCTTGGTTAAAAGGAGACTAAATGTTAAATTAGCAATGCCCTGTTACTAATTTCTCCTAATGACCTAGCTTGACCTGTGTACAGAGATTTAAGTTAAAGGTCAGATTGCAAGAACAACACCAATATAATATGTAAAGCAGTTTAATTTAGTCAAAAGGCTAAGTGAAAAGGGTAAAAATATCCTTTTTTCTTATATAGGAGCCCACAGAGTCAATTCCTTAAATCTATAGTTCATCCTTCAAGGACAAAATTCTACGAAAGGAGGAGAATTATTTCTGTGGAAAGAAAGTGCAGGGCAATGTTTCAAAGTAAACAGAGCAAGACTTCTGAGAACAGACAGGCTCATATTAGACTGAGGCAGGGATCAAAGCAAGGCTTGCTTAGATAAAAGGTTCACAGCAAAATGCCCCCAAGAAACAGGGATCAGATGAAAAGTTCTTCGATTTAACAATAATCCTGGAGACGACTGACTGGACCTTTTCATATGGTGCCACTGAGGGTTAGTGTCATACATGTCTGGTAATATACTGGAAAACCGAGAGCATCAAAAAGTGGCTTTACAAGAGACTTTTTTTATTGCAAAAAGGAAACAAATCTGAACTTATGAAGAAGGAAATAAACAAGTCTTGCTGCAATGATAATTGTTTCCATGAACTACTCAAAAGATGGCTGTTTTCTTTGACAATTATGGTTTTTACCATTTTTATATCCGAGCTTCAATATGACACTCTATGGCCAAGAGAAAATCTCCAACACATTCTAACTCTCTGAATTGTCTCTGCAAATGTCCTGCTACTTCTTCTTAACAAAGGCTGTTGTGCAAACTATAACTACATGCTAAATAAATCATAAATGCCATTTTTAACTCAGTCGTTCTGTATTAATGTTTTACTTCCTCAGCATTTGCCAAATGGCAGCAGCACTTCAGCACTTATCGCAGTGCAGAGGCTTTTTAGGCATCACGAAAACAACTGCTGCTAGGTTTTATTGAAAAGGAACAGAGCCATTATCGATGGAAAGGTGTGGCAGTATTTACGTCCACTGGTTCCCTTTGTTAGGGTTGCAGGGTTACATTTTCAGATCTTTCGGTACATTATTAATGGATTTTAAAAAACCTATAATTAAGCATTGCATGCTTGTAAAGATGCAATCCTTTCTTATCCTAAGTTAATACAGTGGCTATATTGAGTAGATGGATTGTCCTGATGTCTTTATGCTGTGATGGCAGCCAGGATTCCTGATTAACCAGTGAATGGATATTCCAGACGTCTGTCTGCATATTACAATCACTTGAGACACATTCACTGCACTCAGGTAAAATGCACTCACTGTGAGACCACTACCATCAATTGGCTGGACCTCTGATGAATTAGGTCACCTTAGAGTGAATGAATATTTATGCAATCACTTATTTTATGTCACATATTTTTATTTCTGATTATTTTGTAGGAATGTGTTTGTATTTTTCAGGCTCACTTTAAAGTTTTGCAGTTTTTTTTGTAAAAAAAAAAATGTAGCTCACAATTAATTTATAAAAGTAACAAAAAGGATAAACTATCTAAGGGGGTGAGCATGTGCACTATGGGAAAAGTTGGTCTTAACTGACATTTTATTTGGTAAAATTAAGCCCTAATTAAATGAATCCACTGGACAAGCTGATTAAAATGCAGTTTTAGGCAAAATAAAGATCAAATAGGATACAAATCTTCATAAGTGAAACATTTTTCCAATAATTTTTTTTTCTTAGATTCTATTTTAGATTTTAAAGTTAGTGAAAAACAACCTGCATGTAAAATTCGGACTTCAATGAAGTGTTAAAACTTATATTTTAATGGGGAGATACTTGCTAATAAAAAGTAGAACAATAATAATGCCTCATAAACATGGATTTGTGAAGCCTTACTTTTAAAAATCAAACAGTTGTGATATATTGTTTTCAAAGATAAATGTCAGTTTTGCCTTTTTCTTGTGAACCCAATATGACATGTTGGCTCTTTCTTTAAGGTCAGTGTATAATTAACCCCTAGGCTCGCCATTTTTATGCTGATGCTGAACATATTCCACTTAAATGCTGCTATAAAACCTATTTTTGCCTTGATCTAAATGAGAGAACTTCTCTGATAATAATGGTGCAACTAAATTGTGCTTGTTAGTACAGCAGAAGAGGCTTATAGCTGAAGTGGAGGCTAACAAGTTCTTTCTTTTTACAGTTGTTTCACTTGAAAAGCCTTAGGGCTCATCTGTAATTGCACAAGTTTAACAATGAAGTAAGAAGAAATAATTTTAAAGAACGTTGTTACATAGCTTTTTACAGGCCATGAATCAGCTCAGAAATCCCGCTGCAAATCATCTTGCAATCCCCTTGGCGGCACCATTCTGTGGTCTGCTCTAGATTAATACCCAGGCGTTTCTTTGGAATTGATTATTTAACTTTTTTCCCCATTTTCCCAGCGTTACATTTTATCTCATCCCAGCAGAATGGTTGTCACAGAAGTCTTTTGCCGGTGAGCTGAAATCCTTCAGAGCAGGTATGAATAGAGGAAAGTGGTGGAGGGGCTCCTTCACTCCTGCACTCCACTGATAACTTCAACATTTGACCACGCATTGTGTTCAGGCAGCTGCTTTTATGAAAGCATGCAGCGATGCTTCCGCCCAAACAGATATTTGTTCTAAATTGACTTTGAGTTTCTTTTTTCAAAGGAGCGAAAACTCCTGGAAAGGAAAACAGACGGCGTGTGGCTTCCAACGACCCTGATTGATGAGCTTCCGTTATCGGCAATCTTATTTTGTTTAAACAAATCGAAGCGGTCGTGCTGAACAGGAGCTGAGTGAATCTTTAACCAGAGCTTACCTCCTATTTGGGACAGATTATTATTCTAGATTGTCAGCAGAGTCTATGTTTTAGAAGAACAGAGAACATTCTGGCGCTCAAGTGGCTTTATTATAAATTAGTCATGATTGAAAATAAACATTTCCGCCGCCTGTTGGATGGCACACAGACCTGCTGCTACCAGAAGAAAATAGATGAAGTGCTTGCATGCTGATTTTCTAACTAGGTTATTGGTCACTCTTCCTGGCTTTCTTGCTCTCCTTTCTTCTATTTCCCCTTCTTCCTCTGAGCCATAAGCATGTTAGTATTTGTTGGATGCCATTTTCATTACGTATTTTCATTTCTCTGAGAGACAACCTTTCAAAAATAGAAAATCGAAAACTGGTGCTCCATAACCTAACTCAGACCTTGTTTCTGTTATCAGTGGTAACAACTAATGAACCATTTCAATACATCTGTCCAAACCCTGTCAACATTTTTTTTCCCCTTCCATTTTTCTCAGCAAAGCTATTTTCTAGTTCAATTTCATAGAAGCATGCTTCTAATAAATCATGTTTTGTAGTGAATACTTTGAAATCACCTGATAGGAAGAGAAATTATAAAGTTGATGATTCACTTCAGAACAATCGTTTCAATACCTCCTTGTCTGTATATTTACGTGTAACTACCACACAGTGCAACCTGCAGGAACTTAATGAACATCTGCAAGAAAAATGGGCATTTATATATGCAATGTTTGCAGGCTGGAAAAAAGTACAAAGGGATGTGAAATTGTCAGAACTGATTACTTTGGGAAGGTGTAAGCTAAATTTAATGGAACAAAAGAAGAGTTCACTCGGTGTATAATCAGTAGATTTGTTTCCACTGACCACAGAAGAGTCCAAATTCACATTTTGAAACTAGATTTACTTAATGGAAACGGGCCAATTTCACATTTTCACAGAATAGGATTAGATGTGTTTTTTTTTGTTGTTGTTGTTTTTTTTAATGTGATCAACAACCGGATGTTACTACAGATGGGAAATACGAAAAAGAAAACAGGAAGTAGTACGAGGATGGCTCATCACGTAGACAATCTTATTCACACATGATTTTCTTTGCATTTCTTATTTAAGAGACACCGAAATAATGAAATTGTATTTTTTTGTCAAACGTTTGCACAGCTACTGCTGTTTCATATGGTTTAGCTCCCATTAGCTACTGCTACATTTTATTTGTTTGTTTTCCTCCACCTTCCTGTTGAACGCAGAATGTTAATCCCAAAGACGTGTTTGTCTGGATGAATAAAGGATTTTCCTGCAGTGTGTCTGAGCAGCACTCAGAAATATCCAGTCCACAAAAGAAGAGAACAAACTCGGAGACAGCGAAGACAAAAAGCGCCTGTAAGACTCCGCTGAGAGTCGGTTGGGCTTTGTGCGAGAATTGAGTCATAAATTATGAACGTGGGCAAGTGACGGGACACAATGAATCTCTGGAGTTTGGTTACAGTAAATGAGTGGGATGGATGTTAGTGGAACAGTCAGTAATTTTTTACCATAAAGATTACATTATAATAAATTAACTCTATACTTTGAAAAGAGAAAATCACCATCATCCATTTGACATTTTGCCTCTTTTTATTAATTCTTCCTGCACCCGCTGACATTTTACATTGAGCCACTATGGGTTAAGCACCTCTCCTGTATGAAAAGCCACTTGCTAAAAAGAATTATGGGTGACCGATTAGCTTGGCGTAATTGGAAACCGATTGACTTGGCCACGTCACACCTGGTTTCATAACATTTTACATTCCCGTTGCAGGGGGACGCATATACAGTAAGCAGCTCCAGAGGAGCAGAACCTTTTCATGCTCGTGTTTTTAGTGAGGCAGAAAATGGCGTGGCTGAAGCCGCGTCGCCACAGCAGATCTGAACCATTACTTCAAAGAGACGGGGTGGAGATGATCTTTGCATGATGGATGCAGCTCTGCTGGCTGCGGACGCCATGCAACGACGGGACGCACCTATCTACGTTTCATGCTTCGCTGCCAAGCAAACTGCTACTCAAAACAAAACCGACAGCTCTTTTATCCACGATGGATTTCTGGTTCTTCATTATGTCTATAAAAATGTTGACATTTGAGTTATAAATGTTGCCCATGTGTCCACCAGGTTTAGGATAAAGGATTCCCATTGAAGCCAAAGGACTGTTGAATTATGCAGTAGCTATGTGTTTCAAACTGGGGTTAGTCTGGAAGTTAGTAGTTGGAAATGTTAGAATGTACAGTGTACTGTAATTTGTTTAGGTTTTATGTAATAGATTAACACACAAAAAACAAAGGTGGCAGGATTTTGCTGTTTTCTTATGAATACAAATGAAAAAAGTGGGGAATATGTATTTAGTCCCCTTTACTTTGTAGGCACCAAATAAAACCAAATTCAAAAAGTACTTCTAATCTCAATTTAGGTCAGCACAATGTTTTATAAATGTTTTCCTGTAATATAAGTTTCATGTATGTGGATTGCATTTGATTGTGTTTTCTTACATCCACTTTTATAATAACTAGGTTGCCAGCTCTGGTGAGAGTGAACCGCTGAGACAGATGTCTGCATACAGAATTTAGGACGATACTCTTGGCTGGCATTTCTTTTTCATGTCCCCAAAAATCATTTTCTTTGTCATCTTTGCAGTGTGCAGCATTTCTGCATCAAGTTTCATCTCTTTGTTTTTAGCACTATAAACTATTTGCTTCTGTTTTTTGTTTTTTGTTTTTCAGTTACTGTGTGTTAATTTGACTGTTTTAATGCGAATAATCATAAAACCGGTGCACGGCGTTTTAATTGTTTTTGTTTTGTTTTTTGTAAATTGTCCAGAACCAAGTAATAGTTGCAGTTCTGGGTAACTTTTTTCAAAGAGTAAAGGTGAAGCTTTGACTGATTATCTGCCACTCATCTCCTTTGTTTTAAACGGTAAAAGTGTTGCTAATCCTTTTATCTGACATTTCAAAGAAAAACATCTGGAATCTAAAGCAGCAGCTGGAAAAAAACTGGATTTCGTTTTTGGGCTCATGACAGCTGGCACCAAACTTGGTTCAACTTATGCTTAGGTATTCTTCTTCCTAAAATCTTCAGGAATTAACCTTAAAAGTTTTGTAATAATTTCTAAATATAAATTTATTGGTTTATTTTAGGGAATTACCAGCAATTCCTTACATGACATTTTCCCAAACAAGCCTTTTTTTTTGTTTTCTTGCAAACAGTTGCTAACCAAACTATTCACTTGCACTTTTCAAGCCACTGTCCGAATATCGGCTGACAGTTTGTTGTGCACTTGGAAATGAAAGGTAGATTCACACCTCCCAGCCTGCTGTGACACAAAGTCAAAGTGAAGTAAATTTCACAGCAGTAAAATCCACACACTGGCCAGATTTTTGTGACTATGTGAGCCAAAGGAGACATTAAGACTTCCAGTGAAATGATGGCGCCGGACGCACAACAGAGAAAGTTGGAAAACAAGCAGCAGAAGAAAACAAATAATAAATATAGTGAGGAGAAATCTACCCATTTCTTGATTTGGAGAACTTGTCTCTTAGTGAAAACGCACACAAAGCAACTGCAGCGTGTATTCAGTTTGACTTTCCTCTTTCCGGAGGCGACGTATCAGAAGCCAGCTCATCATCTCCTCCTATGAGTCTGGAGGAGAGCATGTACATCTCAGAGCATTTGGAGTGGAGAGCATCTGCAGACTTTGAGACCTTAAGAGTGGCTTCAGCAAGTCAATACTGATTTAAATGGTCAATATGCATTTATATGCTGCTTAGGAACCAATCCTCAGAGCTGTTTGGATAAGGCACCATTAAAAACAAATAAATCCATGTGCAAACATCAAGGCCAGGCTAAAGATCCTTTTACCTTTTGAATCTATCCACATTTTCTCATGGTGCAACCACAAACTTTGATTGTTTTATTCCAACTTCAGCGACTTATCTACATGTTTTGTGACGGAAGTTTTAAACAGGACGATGGTTTTTTTTCTCCAACATAATGTGCATTTGTTCTAGCCACTCTTCCATTTGTGGAGTGCAGAACTAGTTTGTCTTTTCGATTGAGTCCATGCGATGTGTGCATCTTTACACCACCTCCAGAGTGACTGGGACTTTTTTCTGATGAATGCCATTCTTGTGCTTGTCAGTTTAGATAGACAATCATGTCTTGGTAGATTGTTCCACACTCTTTGGCTTCAGATGATAGATGGGTCGGTGCTTAATTAGATGTTAAAAGGTTGGAGTATTACTTTACAACCTAAGTTTATGGTGAATTTCTTCACAACTTTCTCGTGTTCTTTGGTTTTCATGATGCTGTTTGGTCACTAAGGCTTTAACAAAGCCTTTCAACAAGCAGCTGATTTATACTGAGATTAAATTACTCACAGATAGACTCGATTTGCTAATGAGGTGACTTCTGGAGGCAGTTGGTTGCTCTGGGTGGCATTTAGAGTGGTCGGAGTGAGAGGGGCGAATGGAAATGCACATCACTCTTTTCAGATTTTCATTCGTAAAAATATTTGAAAATGTGTGTATACTTTTTATTTCACTTCAGAGTTTCCTATTTTATGTTTTACGTCTTTGACGTGAAATCCCAATAAATTGCAAAAACATTTGTGGCTGTAATGGAATAAAATGTGAAAACCCCTAAAAGGACATTGCTGTTTCCCAAACATCCATTATGGTGGAGCTTTGCATTAGGGTTTGCCTTAGGAGCTGCATTTCCAACAGCCCTAATTCACGTTCAAAGCACTCACAATTGATTACACATTTAGTTACAGAGACATGAGTGGGCAAAGACGATAGCAACTATCTCTGCGATGGGGGCAAGACATGCACGGCTGCTCAGCGGTCTTTGGATAGGCCGAGACTGACAGCAGGAACGTGGGAACAACAGAATTGGGAATCTCCTCTTCTTCTTCTATGTACGTCAACCTGGGTCATTGGCACGCCAATCCGCACTCGGCCGACGGACAGACGCGCACACCTCTTCATGAACAGAGCACATCTCTTCCTGTCAGATCAGACCATGGGGGTCAATGGAGGTCAGAGTGGCAGAGTAGGAGCAGGCAGACAGCTTGTCAGTGCTGCTGGCAATCAGATGGATGGGCCAATACTTCAGGGATCCAGCATTTTACTTTCCTTATTAACACGCTGTACTACTGCAGTTGGACATGTCCTAATACGCTCATTCTGGTTGCATATTTACAACAAACATGAAAACGGCTCCGTCACAAATTCCCTGATGAGTAAATTAGAGGGTTTTTTTTGTTTTTTGTTTTCGTGACACTAATCACTCTGCAAAACATTTCAGCTCCCAAGTCTCATTTCGGGTTCTCTCCCTGCTATTTATTTGACTCTATTGGCTCAAGCTGATGCATCCATTTGTCACTTGTCTGTATCTTGCTGCACAATCTGATCCCACGGTTCACATTAACATGGCTTTTCTAGGACAGCGGTTCATTACCGAGGCCCGGCATGGTGAACCACTCCATTAGGACTCTGGAGATGGAGACCGAACATGGTGAGCAGAGGGGAGATGGGAAGACGAGCGGGGCAAGGGTATGGGATAAGCGGAATGATAAAGCAGAGGGTGGGAATATGGAAGAGTGAATGACGGATGTCAGTGTGGGAAGCGAGGGGGAAACGAGGTGACCAGATGAATCACCGGCCGGCAGATAATTGGACGAGCTGCACTCAAGGGAGCATCGCTGCGCCATGAAAAGTGACACCATGATTTGCAATTAACCGCAAGAGGTGGAATGGGGATTTTGTTCCCTTTGGATTTCTTCCAGGAATTTCATATCTGACAAGATGTTTGCTGTAATGAATCTGTTGGGCTGGAGGAAACATAATTATCGTTTAACATATGTGACGGTGCTGCTCTGTAAGGGCTAAATTTCCCATTTCAAGAGGCTGAAATTAGTGGGCAGCATCAAGAGGGGCAGCCCTTCAGCGATCTATCTGGCCATTGCATCATCTTAACATCTGAGGGAGCTGAATACCTAATGACACAGACCAATTAACATTTATGACTGCAACAGGACTGCTCTCACCATTCGGGCAGCTTTGACAACTGTCTGGTGAGCTGTTTTCAAAGTGAACAGCATCCATAAGTGAGTTACGATGCCTCTCGTGTGTTTTGCTGAACATTCTCCGACTTGTATGTTCACTGGGATTGCATGAAGTAAATGAGAGTTTGAGAGAGTCTTTGTTCTGTTTTTGGTCCAGCTTCTTTGTCACGCAAGAATATTTTGAGAACAGAGTTGGATCTGATTTATGTAAAACTCGACTGGTTTGCAATGCTAAATTAGCAAGTATTAATCATTTAGAAAAGACTACATGAATTATATAACTTTATGTATTGTCAATTAACTATCCAAACTATCCCTTCCATGCTTTTTGACAGGAATGTGCACATTTTAATGAATTTTGAGCAACAGAGCATGCCCTAATGCCAGACTTTAATCGTATATTGCAGTTATTCCTGAAATAATAAAAGTTGGCTCCTCTTCCTCTACGGCAGCAATCGCTGGTGAAAAGCCTTGGTCATGTGCGACACTCATTTTCGCCAGGAAGATAATGCACCCTGAAATTTGATGGAATTCAGAATGGGATCTCGAAGCCATCCAGAACTGTGTGAGACTGATAGCCGCTTGCGGTTCCTCACATACATGCAGCCTATTTAGTTCCTCCACTGGCAGCAGCTCCGGCGCTCAGTAGGGCAACCGTCATGAAACGGTAACAGACTCAACCAGAGACACACAAACTACTTAAATTCTACAAAATTAATGCTTTTATTCACAATATTTAGATTTTATTCAAATGTTAAAATGGACTTGATTCACAATCTTTGATCCATAACCTAGAGTGCATGATTTAACCAGTTTGCATTTCATGTTGTCATAAGTTTCATATGTTATAGTGTTATTTTTTTCCCTTTGATACTTTGTCTTTTGTTTTTTATACTTGCTGTGACATCAATTGCCCATTTAGGACACAGATAAAATCTGAGCAAGAAGAGACGGTAACTCGACAAGCACTGAATTTTGTTTTGTGTCCTCAATAAGACTCAGTCTTTCTAATGTTTAATGATGCAAGTAAAACTTCAGCAACTACTGATAACTGTGCTAACTGGACGCCTGCATAGGTTGCTACTTTTTCTATTTGCACCAAGTTGGAATATTATTAATATCACCCAAATGTCTAACCATGTAGATAACGGTAACATTTGTTTTTCACCATAAGTAGCATAATTTTCCTCTTCATTTAACCAGTTTATAAGTTTACAATTGGTGTATCTGTATAGTTGTTAGCGAAACAAATTAATGTATTCCACTACAAATACATTCCTAAAGCAGGTGAAGGTTTGTCGGTGAAGAGAACATCATACAGGACGAAAGAACGAGATGACAAGCTGAATTCCTCGATTGTTGTAATATTATTTTGACTCTACTTTACGGTTTCTTGCGGTGCTGTAAATGTAGGCAGTAAAAATGCCCCTGCATGCATTTCCAACCTCATTAAGATTTCACATTCTTCATCGAGCCCACGCAAGTGTTTTAAAGCAGGTATTCATCAAGCTTCTTAAATGATCTCAAATTGTGAGCTCTTAAAGTGCCAAAAAAGTGTTTCTGATCATTTTATGCTCAAACCACTTCCCCTTGTAATTAAAAATCATAAAACCGCGCATAGACGCTGTTGATATTGTCAGTTTTCATAACAGAGTAATTCCTGTTTGAAGCGTTGCCGGTAAAAGACATTAAAACTGTATTTAGTCAGGATTGTAAGGAGCATCTATAAACATGCCTATCATTTAAGCAGCGTTTATAAAAAGCTTAGTGCTATTCAGGCGTCTGAGTTAAATGGAGTGATTTGTGCAGTTAACAGTTTAATTGCACTTAGATAAACAGGAGGAAGATCAAATATTTACTAGATGAGACGTTTTAAGAGGGATAATGATTATAGGTCTTTCTTTTTTATTTGAGAAAGACCTAACTCCACTCTGCCATCTTCAAGACTTTTCTGACTCGGCCATTTTACTACGGGAGCAGTAGAAACATCACCGTTGGACGTCTCCCTTCAGAGACAGACTGCTGCATCCTAGATGCCCAAACAGTTGCTATCGCATATCCTTCCTGCTATAACTACAACTCCTCCCAACAAACTTGCACAGTTTTTTTTTTTTTTTTTTTGTAATTTCAAATAATACCCCTGCAATTTCTTAAATTTCTTGTAATAGTGTTTTAAGCACTAATACACCTGGGACTTGTTTAATGATCCTACTCAGTGGCACATTCTAATCACAATGTGTTATTTTTAATAGCTGTACTTTTTTGTCTTATGTTGCAAATTTGCCCACACTGTAAAACCTCTTACTGTTATTTTCAGGGCATAAAATATTTTAGAGGACACTGGGTCACAGACTTCTGGAGTCTTAAAGTGACATTTTCCTTTGTTAATTATTATTTAATTGGACTTAAGGGCAACAGATGTTACTGTATGTAGGATGACCTCTGAATATTATTTCAACAAATGCCTACCTCTGTCTGCTGTCAGTTTTCCCACTTCATCTTAAATGCAACAATTAACACAATGACCTGCTTTCTTAAAAAAAAAAAAAAGATTTTACTCATGAATTTTCGCAAATCTCTTATTTATGTAACAATTTTTTAGAAAAAGCAGAAAATGAGTTCAGAAACTGTAAAATATGTTGGATATTTAAGCGTGAAAAGCAGCTCAATGTGTTTCTTTCTCCACCTATTTTTAACGGCATCGATCGAACCAGAAAAGTGTGCGGCGCTGCGGAGAAGTGGGACGACCTTGTACGCTGGTCCTGATTGACAAAGTGGAGACTGATGCACCTGCATAGCAATGCAGGCTGTTTGAGCTGTCAGGCTGTCGAGTTAAAAGTGTTAAAGACAAAGCGAAGCAGGAGTTGGAGGATCTGTCTGGACAGGGAGGCTTTGGCACATCTCTGTCTTTGCTAACATTCACTAAGGGACATCTAAACTCAGAAGACACGGCCACGTTGTCACTATAATCAATGAGGAAACAGTTTTAGCTGAGATTTGCTGTAACTTTATGACCAATTATATCAAAGGCTTACAGTTAAATAGACATCACAAAATTATGGATTATTTTCGGAGCATTTTCACTTTTTAGCTGTTGATTTGGAAGATTTAATTCAGATATTAACTTTATTTCTGTGTTTTCCTCATGAAACAGCTTTATATGAATCCTTCAGCTTGCTGGACAATATTTCCTCTAAATCAGCGAAGGAGAACTGCTGCCAGGCCTAAACTGAATAAATTATTTTCAAAGAGCTCACAAGTGTCTGTTTACTCCAGCTCAGGCTCCGTATTATTAATATTTTATTTATTTCGACGCCAAAATATTATATACAACTTTCAGTTCATGCTAATGTGTTTAGTTTTGAAAGAATGTAAGTTTCTGAGTGCATTTGTTGCTGGGGATTGCATCTCCATCTTTGTCATGTTTGAGGTTTTTGAATGTTGCATAATGTTTTAACACTAAGGTGAAGTTTTTGCTTCATGAACGGCTGAGCAAGAAACGGATCATTCCAACATATATAAATGTTTGTTTTTTCCCACATCAACCCCACCATGATGGAGGCGATAACGCTGAATAGTAAATCAGCTTCAGACTGACTACTGACAAGTTTTAGGATATTTTAAAATGCTCAAAATCAAAAGTACCAGATTAACTGAAAAGGAACCTGGAGCAGTGTTGTTGTGGAAACCACATTTAATCCAAAATAAAGATCCATATGAGGAGAAGATTGATTGGAACATGGACTCAGAGCTTCTCTCCAGCCTTACTTCCAGTTAACCAATACTTAGTAACTCCCTACCGCTCAGAGCACCTGAAGTCATTTATTAAAGAATTGGGAGCCCATTAAAATGTAAACAAATAAATCAGACTTGCAAAGTAAACACCGTGTGAGTGCGTCATGAGAGTGGAACCAGGAGCACACAGGAATCTTGTACTAAACCTCAGGAGGGAAAAACGAATGGTTACAAGCATGTATGCAGAGGACGGGGGAGGAAGAGCACGTTTTCCTGCTCCTGCATGGTTTATTCATTTTTTCCTACTTGGACACATTAGATTTGACTCGACCCATCAATGAGGGTCCTCTGCAGACCATAACGAGATGGAAACGTTTTAACCACATGTTGCAGCAGAGAGTAGTGCCACAGTACAGACCGCAGTGGATGCACGGCATCACAGATCATGTATGTGGTGAAGATGTACAACTGAAACTCTTTAAAAACCTAAAAAATAACATTAACAGCATTTACCTGAAGTAAAGTGCACCAAGCACATGTGCATATAGTTCAAATTGTGGTTTAGTTTTGTGGAAAGAATAAGACTGCAGGAAGGAGCAGAGTGATGCTTGGCTGCATTTCCTATGCCTTTAACACGATGTCCTGTGAAAACATTTTATAAATATGCTTTCATGTTTTCCAATAAAATAAAATAAAAACAATGATCCAAGCAGTGATTCTGAAAGTATAAATTAAACCAATATGTTGAAAGTCAAATAGGAGCCAGTTTTGAAAACTGTACATTTGTAAAACCTTCATGTGCCTTTGACACAATCCTGCTCCATCACACCTGAATCAAATGAATGCTTAATGGCCAGGCCTTTGGAAGTTTGTTGACATGCCAAATGGGTGTCTTGGAGCAGGGATGGATCCAAAAGTTTTAAGTCAGAAGCACTAGAGAACGAGAGCTGGGTGTATGGGAATCAAAATGTAAAATGTAATTGTAATAAAAAAAAAGAAATGTTAGAGTACCAAAAACACAATAGGACATTGAAAATGTTATCTAATACATTTATATTGACCAGCATCCTGATAATTTCATAATTTCATTGCACTTGCAGCAAGGCTTGTTGGGTACAATGACAATCAAAGCTCTCTATTTCGGGTACAGAAAAAAAAAAGTGGGAAACTGTTTTGTTTCCCAACCTTTGATATGTTTCGTATGATCAGACTCGTTTCTGCTTTGCTTTGTTTGTGAGAAGGCTGTCAGAGGAGGCCATCAGAGAGTGTGAACGCAGGGGAGGCGGGTGCCTCACACAGTGATTCCATCCCACAGTCTGTTTGTGTTCCACTGATACAGCTCAGTCTCTGGACTCTGTCAGGAGGCCTGTTCCTGTCAAGTCAAATAAAAGCATTTCTCGCTCTGACACGGTGAACAGAGGGCCAAAGGGGTTCAAAAAGAGCTCGTAAAATGCACCAAACCTAAGCGTATGTCTGCAGCAGAATGCAAATAGAAACCCTACAAGTTCAACAGCTCACAGGCAAGTCCAGGCTCAGACAATGTATAAAAAAAAGTGCACACTTTCCTTTCTTGCTGACATTTCTTCTAAATGTCAAATCATTCACCTGGAAAGAGTTCCACAGACCTTCAGGGATTGTCTTTGAGAATGTCAGACTAAACAACGTCTATGTACAAAGCTTCGGATTGAGTACAGTGTCTACAGACTTCTTACAGTGAAGCCTGAGGGGAGGTGAGACATGCAGGTCTCTGATGACTTAGTCGCATTGCCTTAGCAAGTGTGCAAGTAATCTCAGGCTATGTTTTGTCTTGTAAACAATGCAGTGGAAGCGTTGCTTGACCCTATTTCCTGTGCATTATTAAATAACCCTCTACATCCTCCTATTCCAGTGATTTCTACAACTGTCCCTAGGGAACCTCAAATAAGGGGAAAAAAGGCAGACTTCCACCAAATACCATCAAACAAGTCAGTGGTATTTACTACCATTATCTGGATTTTGTCTCAAGTTTACTTTAAAAGGACAGTTCTGACAGAGTCAATGAATTAAACCGGCCAACCACATAAAAGGTAACTATAGTTTATAAAACCTGAGGCCATTAAACAAACACTGGGTGAACTCGGTTACACCTGGGGCATAAACAGGCCCTTGATTTGCAAAAGAAGAGCCGACACAGTTTGCATTAACAGTGACAGTGATTGTTGCTGGACTAATTAGTGTTAACCCCGGCTCTCCTCCACCAGATGTCTCAGATTATGCACCAATGTCTCAAGGTGACAGGAATGTTTGGCGGTTTGATTTTATCCGCAGTAACCAAGGTCAGAGCGGGAGCTAATCTGATGTGTGTGTACACAGTACTAAGCTTTGTGTCAAGTCATCTGCCTTGTAGGCAGCAGCTCTAATTCAGCTTTGATATCACACATGCTCCATTGTTTCACTGGAGATGTGAAAAGCATAACCGTTTCACACTGTGTTGGGCAATTTCTAAAGCGCCTGGAAAAATTTCAACTGTGTGCTTTTTTTTTTCCTCACACTTATTTTGAACTTCAAAAAGACAAACTTTTTTTGGATTAATGATCATCTAAAGCAGCGAGAAACAAGTTGCATTGGATATAAAAAGTGTGCGCGGCCTAGTCAAAGGCCAGGTTTTGGTCAAAAGATGAATTGTTTTAGAGTTTTTACACCTTTACTGCGGCCTGCTGTATATCTTGTACTATTGAAATGAAAAACAAATCTGTTGGAGCAAGATGGCTCAACTTAAAACGACCTAATTACATAAATGTGCACACCATTAAGCTAATGCTTCAGTCTTCTTGTAACACAATTATTTAAATTAAAGAGAATCCATTCAACCTTAAATGAAGTTCAACTGTTATAGTAGCATCTTTAGTGTGATCTAGTATTGTGTCAGTGACTAACCAAAAATCCCCAGCCTTATTGCAACCTGACCACTAACTACTTTTACTACTCCCCTTTTTAGTGTTTAAATAATCAATAAGATGCTTGATTAAACCTTAACATACATTCCTACAGAAATTCATGACAATTTATCCAAAAGACACTTAAATTCCCAGTGTGAAAGAAAGAAAGAAATAGAGAGATGAGAACCTAAAAATGCGTTAAAAACATAAAGAGATCTGTTTATCAGCTTCTGCCAGGCCAGTAATTACAACAGCAATACCTCCAGGAAGGCAGTTTGACTGTTATTGCCTTTTCAAAAGAAATCACTTCATTGGCTTCCACTTAAAAGTAAGTTGATTGATGTTGGTTTAATTGCAACGTGTCATAAATACTGTCAGGCGATCTGTGGTAAATCATCGAAAATCGAAAGTTGTGTGCAACAAGAATCCCTGCTGCCTGCTTTTTCTTCCTCAATCATCTTTTGTATCTGGTGTCATTTCTTGCTTCCAAGATCAACTCCAAAGCTTCTGTCAAATCGAAACGAAAAGCAACCAAAGTCTTTTTACGGTTGCCTTTCGTCCCCTGAAATACCGATCTCTCTCCCTGTTGGCTAATTGCTTGTTAGTGCTCCAGGCCAACAAGAAGCAAAAGTCACACAGGGCTACTTCAAAAACGCCCACGCACGCAGCATCTGCAGCGGCCCACTGAGATATGAAGGCGCTCTGTCGTGTTTGTGCCATTTACGGTACAAGAGTTGGGGTTTCTGTTGTTCAGATTTAAACAGAACATCCCAATCTTAACCCAATCCTTTCTTGAGTTTGTGTCCTCGTTACCAAACTGTTAAAACAAAAGCTTTTTGTGTGAATGCAGTTTAAATTCTCTGTGTTGTTATTTTGGTCCAAGATGTCTTTGAATGTTCTGTCGTGGAGGTATTTGGCTCTCTGGCAATTTGTAATCGCTTCTCCCTGTCAAGAGCAGGTGACAGAAGATTGGTCTACTGAAATCTGAATGCTTCGTGGAACAAATGATAACAGTCCAGCCAAAAACTGGAGTGGCCGTCTGGAATTTTCTGGCTCCGAGTAATTGGGAACTGGGAATGGAGGCCCGACATTAATGCCAGATGAGCGGCAAGACTGAGGAACACCTGAGGTTTTTGGAGTGTGCGTCACATTTGGAGGAACCTCCAGAGATCTTTAGAACGTTGCTGTGAATCCTCTGCCTCTGCTGCTGCTTCGATGCTGTTCAGATGCAGGAAATGAATGCTGCAGAGAAAGGACGATCCAGTTCAGCAAAGTTCCTCCACCAAGGACGATCTGCATCAAGTTTGATTAAAAAGAAAACCCCGCTCTGCGATGCAAATAATAAGGACAAATAGATTAGAATGTTTTGAAGCTCTGGGACATTTTTACGTTCTCGTCTAAGAGGCACCGCTAAAGAATCATCAATCCATGTCCTGCAATTCAAAATCACAGCAGAGCCATGAACTAATCATTGATATGAATGCTTCTTTGAACCATTGCCAAGTCTGCATTTTTTTATACACATACACACACCAATATGGTTTTGTTTCATATTAAATGTTTCAGCTTTAATTTATAACTTCAAAAATCTATACTGCACCCATCTGAAATGTAAACAGTTGGCTGAAAATATCGCAACCCTGATTTGTTTAAATAGATATGCATGCATTTATAAACCCACTCTAGAAACATAAACAGTTTGTCTGAGTTGTTTTATGAAGCATTAATGGATGATGTAAATTCCTCTTTACTCTAAACCTTTACATTTGTAAACATTTGTACATAGAAGACAATATAAAAATAATTTCTATTTTTATTTATCATTCATTGACAACATATACATTCTGAAGCATGTACCTAATTTTTTTAAAGACATGAATTAATATGAATATTGTGATTGTTATCTCTTTCTGCCAGGCTAGTTAAGCAATGGTGCGGAAGTAGACAGTGTTTCTAACTGATGGATCATGTTAATGGATTAAGTGGTGGTAATGATCCCACAGAACATGATAATGCAGATCCTTTCAGCTCAATGCAATATTTAAGACAATCCAGGCACATGGGACATCGAATGAACACAAAGTTGCATTGTGAGACAGTTGATTTCCCTTTTCATTGAAATTGCAGGCTGCCACCAGGAAACAATCCCCATATGTGGGAAATTAGTTTTATCGCAAAGGTGAATGGACTTGGCAGGAATTGGTAGTGGAGCAGCTGCATTACGAAATGGTGCTGAATGAGACTGACATACTGATGTCCAGTGTTTTCTGACGATATTCACTGTTAGTTGTATACAGTGATTTGCAGAAGTAGAAATTTTCCTTGAATCTTTTAGGATTTTTCAAGTTACCTCCACAAACTTTAATGTTATTAGGGGTAGATCAACACAAAGAACAAGCAGGGTTTCCCTCGGTGTATTATAAGCCTGGCGGGCCACCAGGCTTTACTTGTGCCCCCACCAGGCTTGGCATTGTTAATTTATAATTTTATTTTTTAATTATTGCCTTTTTAAGACTTTATAGTTGGTGTTTAGGCATTAAACACTTCTAATAATGCATAACTATCAAAAGAGCAAGTGATATTTTCAAATTTCCTGTCAGGTTTAAACATTTTTTAACTCAAAAACATGGCGGGCAGCTGGATGAATAACTGCCCTAGCACCGGGCTTAGCAAGTTTTCTGGGGGAAACCCTGAGGTAGATTATTGTTTTGGAGTTATTTCTAAGCAAACTGCCTATTTTGAAGCCTTATCAAATTTCCTTTCAGTGTAAGTCTCAACAAAAGTCGGTACATTGTTCAACTAAGAGTCATTCTCTCTCTTTCTGCTTCCTGCTCTCCCTCCACACCTGCAATCCATTAGCTAATCAGCCCTTGTCTTTCAGTCTGTTGTATTTTTACACCTCTTCTGCTTTTACTCTTTCCTGGCTCCTCCTGTTACATCTTGTCATTTTCCTCCTTGTACCCAGGCTGTATGTAAGTTCTTGTACATGATCATTTTTTATTTGAATATATCACGATCTACTCAACATTCTGTCTGCATTCGGGTCCACCGTATGAGAATTAGTGAAATCACAGTGGCAACGTCGGTCTTTTCTGTAGCCTTACTGAAACAAAACGGAGCTGGAACTGATTTAATCTGCAGATGGTGATAAAATCAAATAAAAAATGTGCCAGAACAAGTGAAATATCCACTAATATTCTTATCCACAGTGATCCATAAATGTGAACGTGGGCTTGATGGATTCTTTAGACACCATAGGAAGAAACTGACTCAGGAATTGGAGATAATACAGTTTAAAGTAAGTATTCCTGTAGAATGTAATTTACTTGAAGTTAAGTTTTATTATCGAATCTGAATGTACATGTTGGACAGAATTACTACCTCTAAATGTATTCAGTGTGTTCATATGGTCTCCTTCTTGCAAGCGTATTCTGAAAGTGAAACATTAAGGGTTAAAATGGGCCATTTTGTTTACAACTTGCTGCTGTTGCTCTCATGTGGAATCAGTATCTAAATTAGTGATAAAGTATCGATTTCCGACGTCTGAACTGGTTCCAGAGCCATGAATGCCAGTTTAGTCACAGATCCAGTTCCTTACCTGTAAATTCATTCACAGGCAGATGGTGAATCATATCTTAAGCACCATTTTCCAAACATGTCTCCACATGTCGCATTTTAAATGTGAGCTTCATGATTTTTCCCATGAGCTCATCCTGACACCAAACTCCGTCAGATTTTATGAGCAATTCTTATGCCACTGAAACCATTCATATGTTGGTGAAATATGCTGACTGAGTGCTTAAGTACTTCTTATTCCTCCAATCCCAAGTCCTTTGTTCCAAATGCAATTACTTGGGTTTGTTTCATCTAACGCTCTCTGTCTACAGGATAATGACCTTAAGGAGGAATCGCACTCCTCCCATCCTTTCCAATCAATGCCACTTCATGCAGTGGTTTAGCGGCACCTCGTATAGCATAGCTCTGCAGCCATTCAGCGTCTGATAAGGAGGATAGCAAAGGGTATAGTGGCCACTTGTCCTTCTAGCTGGAAGAAACGGCCTCAGCATACGGAAATCTGAAGTGAGGAAATTGCACCGTGTCAATATTTAGGGTTAAAAAACCATTTGCAGTTCTGGTTGTAAGTTTATCATTGAAACATATTAAATTGCTGCTTTGAAATTATGTATTTGACATTTATTTTACACTGATAACAGCAGACAGTGTAACTGAATCTTAAAAGTTGCAGTTAAATGCAAGAATGTGAACATAAGTATACAGCGATATGAAAACGTTGTGGCACTTAAATGTTTGAAATCATCGAAGAAATGTTAAAATAAATGACCTGTAGCAACAAGAACTGACGTAAACTTTACTGGCAAATGATCTCAAAATGAAATGCATAAAAACTTCAAAAGAAATTAATAAATAAACACAAAGTTTTTGACATACTGTATATCTGTCAAAAAAAAAAACTGCAACAAAGTAATTTTGGAACTGCAGTGAAACGCAACGTGAGCCGCTATCCACAAACAGAAACACTAATGGAACGGTGGCGAACCAGTCCAAGAGTGACAGGCGAGTCAAAATGACTGGACTCACCCAGAAGGCCATAAAAGGAATCCAGAACAGCATCCACAGCACTGCAGGCTTCGTTTGCTCCAGTTAAACTCAGTGTTTATGATTCAACAATAAGAAACAGAATGACAACAATGGGGCGCAAAAACAACTGCTTACCAAAAACAAAAACAAAAATGGATAAAACAAACAAAAAGACATGTCTCAAGATTTGCCAAAGACCTACTGATGAAACCCCAGACTTTCTGGAAAGTATGTGGACTGGTGAGACAAAATTGGGACCTTTTGGCAGATCTGTGCCTTGTCACATCTGGTGCAAAGCTAACACTGTAATTCCAAAAAAAAATATCGTGCCCCCAATCAAATGATGGAGATAATGTTAAGATTTGAGAGCACTTTGCTGTTCATGACCTGGAATGCTTGATGTAATAACTGGATCAGCAGAAAATGTGAACTAAAACAATTATTTTTTGAAGAAGAATCGGTGAAACTTCCACGATGATTTAAAACACCCTTCATCTTTGAGGCAGTTGTTGCAACCAACTTGGCATAATCACCTAAAACTTTTAGCGAGCCATTACTTTTTTCACAGAGTCAAGTAGACTGGAGCACAGCCAATATGCTCAAAAATACACAGCCGGTCGAATACCCTTCAGCAACTTGCACCTTAAACATAAACTTATTGTACTTAAACGATCGTAGTTGTGCTTTTTCTGCTCCAGATCCAGTTATTTATGTTTTTTTTTTGTTTGTTTGTTTGTTTGGAATAATCCAAAGAAGCTGAAACTCTAGTGCCGTTAGCCATCACGAAGCGAGTTTAACATGAGAGACCAACAAAAAGTCCCTGTTCAAGAGAATCAACACATTTAAGGTGGAATTTGCAGTTACTTATATAGAGACAGGCTAAAAGTCTTCTGGATAATCAGACAAAGTCAAGTGAAAATTACGAGAATGTAATGTATAAAGAAGTCAATAGAAGGCAGTTCACACCTGTTGACATCTAGTCAAGCATGGTGGTGGCAGCATCATTCTGTGGGACTGTTTTGCTGCCAGTGATACTTGATAACTACAAAAACTAGGTGAAATAATGAAGATAAAAGGATTGGTGGCTATTTTATCAACTTTACCTCAAATCTACCGCTCTCCAGCTGGAACTTGGACAAAACTGGACTCTCCAACAGAACAATGATTGCTTTTGAAAAAAAAATAAAGGGAACATTAAGTCTTTAGAAACTCTTGATCTCAAATATAATGGTTATGTGATCTAGGTACACTTTTTAAAGGGGCATTTAACCAAATAATAATTGGAAACTAGTCTATCTTTGAGCTTTACGCACCTCATTCTGTGAGGTCTTCTGCATCTATTTATTTCTTTTAGAATTTTTTGTGGAATTCATTAAACGTGTTTGATCATAAATCCTCTCCTCAAAAAAAAAGAAAAAAAATGCATCATAAGAGCTCAAAGGCACATGACGTTTATGGTCTTAATGACTGCATGCAAACGAGTTGAACTGTAGATAGACATTCATCGTGCTCATCCAGTTCTCCACATATATGTGAATGGTATGTTTACTGTTACGTAAACCACTTCACAGAATCTCCTTTCATCTCTCCCTTTGGATTTCCATACATTAGTCAAGCCATTCTTCTGCTTCTGCCAAAGTGAAGCTTCATTCAACACCCAGTCGACAGCGAACAGAGCCCCCCCAACTCATCCACACCAGGCAAAAATAAAATTTTAATTACGTAAAAAAAACAAAAAAAAAAACAGGGGTGTACTGACAGGAAAAGACAGCGATTAGAGCAGGAGCTCGGTTGCGAATACAGGAGCCTGCTGTGGTTGAAAGCGTGATAATTAGACATTCCTTTCTGTGAGTGCCAGATACAAAGATTCGCTAATGTGCACCGAGCACAACCGGGACGCTCGTGTCCATGGAATAACGTCTAAATTTAACTTTTGCAAAAAACGCAACCTGGTCTCGAACACTGATTCCACAGCTGCCAAAAACACAGATTTAGAAATATGTGTTCAATGTGCAGTCATGGTAAGTAGCAGCTCTGGCATGAGCCTCCTCCTTCTGTCTCTTTTCTCTGTATTCCATGTGAATGTTGCCAAGAAAGCAAGTAATTTGCACTCTTTACACGTTTGGCTATTATGAAGCACAATCATGGCTGACGTCTTCATATAAGAACTATGTAAAACTGAACTCAAACCTGCCAACAGGGGGCACTGTGCTCCACATTTAGGCTCATAAACAGGCAGATGACGACCAATCGTCACCTTACTTTAATCTATGATGACCAATGTATTTTTAACACAGTTCTCTTCAGAGTATATCGTCTGTTTAGTGATATGAGTTGAGTCAGTGGAGGAGGTTTGAATTGGGGCAAATCACACAGCTGTCCTTGGAAAACCTGAGCAGGTTTACAAAGTGTGTAACAACAAAGACAGAAAACTAATCAAACAGCTCTACAGTCACGCAGCAAGCAAACCTAATCCATCACCATCAGCGTGGAAGACAGGGCGATAAGTGAAAATAGACAGCAGAAAGTCCAGGGTGCGTCTTGGAAGATGCACAGAGAGAAAGCTGCAGAGATGAAATGCAGTGCTGAGACGTGGGTTGGAGTTTAGCAAAGGCTTACAGAAGCAATAGACCACAGCCAAGAAGCACTTTAGTTCATGATGTGAAAGCCCTACCTCTAACCCAACCCAGAAAAGATCCAAAACACCCAAAGATATCGACCAATGTCTGAGGTTAAACGTTGATTGGGAATGATCAAATTTCCTGGTACAGCTGCATCAACATTTTTGGGTCTTTTTTAAAAAAAAAGAAGGATGAAGACATTTCTAAAAACAAAAAAAATGTTGCAGTTAGGAATGTTAAACGTAAAAGAATATATATTTTAGGTTCCCAATGTCTTTCAGCTATAGATGATTACAAATCTATTTTATTGTAAATACAGGAACTTAGTTTATGAAGGGCAGCAACCATAACGAGTCCCTTGATGCTAGCTCCTAAAGCTAATCCTCGCTAGGCTAGTAGGCTTTGAAGCTGCAATATGAAGTCAGTTTGGTTACAAATGTAAGTTGTGTAAAGTAAGTGGATAAGTTTAGGAAATTAAAAATTATGGCTGACAATTTGAGTATTAACCAAATATTACAGAAAAGTACATTTACATTCTCGCCATACCATTACTCAGAAACTGATAAATAAATCACATTAAAACTTTATTTGCAACATAAAGTAGTAAGTGTCAGATTTTCTATGGTTTCTTGTGAACCTCTAGTTCAAACACAAAAATACCTGAAGTTAATCATTCTGAGCTTTACTACGAATTCTTTAAAACAGAGTTTGAGATTTTAGACACTTTTATTCTATTTGTTGAAACACTTTCAGTGTTTTTTTTAGAATGCATTTAGCTAAGTGTAGATTTTTTTTTTTTTTTACTTTTGTAGAAACATAAACACTGTTTGTCACCTCACATTTGTGTTTAGTACAAATTCTGAGGAGGCTCCTAGGACCCCAAACTTGTTGATTCATGACCCATAATTGGCCCCCCAACCCCAACTTTAGAACCATAGTTCCAAATGGCAGCAGCTTGGATTTCCTGATTATAAAGTGCAGCTTAAAAGCAGAAAATTTGTATTCCAATCACAAATGTCTTATCATTCCCTTCATGAAAATGCAGAGCTGAAACTCAGGACCGACCTTCCCACATGCCATCCGTAAGACACCCAGGCGACACCAGCCCTCTCTTCAAACAAGTCCAATTACAGCTGGGAACTCAAAGTCAAGCCAGAGAGCTCATTTAAACACACAGCACTGGGTCAAAGTGAACACACTGTGTTGCTCTGCTGTACAGCTCTTCTAAGCAAAGCATTACAACCTCGAATCCCTCAAATTTACATTTTGTCAGATGCCCGAGTAGCTGTTGGAATAACAGAATAATTGTCATTTTTATCAGCAGAAGCAGAAATGATTTCCTCTCCACATCCATCCATCCATACAGCAGCAAGAGTCATCAATTCCGTACAAGCCACTGAATCATGCAAATTCAATTTTCTTTTAGCATCTCAGGGAAATAAAATGGTCAGACTCTAAAACCTACCTCAGCCATCACCAGCCGCCCCACCGCGCTGATGATCCACTGAAAACGAAAAATCTGCCCCCTTCTGCCAGAAACCATCATTTCTGCTCTGAGTTGATGTTTTGGTTAGAAAAGAAGTGAAACGCGGTGGAGCCAAAAGAAAACATACGTCTAAGTGAAAATGAATATTGCTCCCTATTAGATTCATTGAAGAAAAAAAAAACTACATGTATCTATTTCAAGTGCATGGCTTTAAAAATCCGAGCATAAGAAATTATATTTATGATAAACAAATGTAACCGAATGTGAAAGTCGTGTTGTTCCAAATCCAGTCTGTTGCGCCGTTTTACGCACATATGGCGCGGCTGCGACGCAAATCTTCTCTATTTATCCCATCTTTAAAAAAAACAAACAAACATGACCTTAACACGACTCTTACTACTAAATTTACCATCACTGCCGAACATTTGGCGGATTTAATCGGAAACTAAAATGCGTGCGCGTCTCTTATATATATATATATATATATATATATATTTTTTTTTTTTTTTTTTTTTTTTTTTTTTTCTGGGTCTGTGTTCGGCTGCTGTACATGAATGGATGTAGGTTTAATGACACGACGGACACCAAAATGTGAACAAATACAATAAGTTTGTTACATGCGAGAGCGCGCGTGAATCCAGAGCGCATCGAGAGCGCAAAAAACAAAATAAGCAAAGGAAACATCTTGTAAAAGAAGTTCAGCAGACTGGTTGGGAATACCCGGACACGCTGATGTTTCAGCCTGTTTCAGACAATCAGTGTTTGGGATCGCGCGCAAATTTGGCGCAGAGAAATCCATTGAGAAAATTCGCATTTGCACAGATTCACAAAATGCACCACGTCCATCACTGGAGTCCCGAAGAAGCTCCGTATGGCAGCTGAGGATCAGGCATCCAATATTTCCCTGACATCACCGCTAAACAAACAGCCGCGTTTTTTCCTGATCATCTCATCAGTAAAATATCGTAAACATGCACACCATTGTGTTTTTCCCCCAGGTAAGTTACAACCGAGAAACGGAGAACAACTTTATGAAATTCTGCGAGATTTCTTCACGACATTGTCACCATGGATGCTAATTAAACTATTTGAGAAATGTGGCGGTCAGCATCTAGAAAGTCTGAGCTTCAACGCTCAGATCCTCCTGCAGACATGATCCACGCTGTCTGTCAGAAAAAAAAGAAAAAAAAAGCGCTCAATTTGGAGCTTTTAGATGAACCAATTACTGGATGCGCCAGGATGCAGGTCGGCTGTTGCACATGAGTGAGGGGGGAATAGATCGAAGCTTACCCGCGCGTATGCCGTCCCGATGGCGTCTTTCGGGTCGCTTCATGCCACCGTGGCTGCATGTCTGAGGACATGATTGTGGAGACGAGCTTCTGGAGACGAGAAGCGCGTCGGCTGCACAGGAGAGAGGAGGGGGGCGGGGGTGTTGGAGGCAGAGAGAGAGAGAGCGCAAGGGAAAAGAGGGGAGAAGTGAGGAGGCATTTCCAAGCTTCGAGGAGTCATTGTCATATATATGTTAAGGAAGTAGAGACGGCGCGCCGTTAAAATGAACCAATTCTGTCCCATAGTGGATATTGTTCCCTCTGGTTTGATTAAACACGTTGCTTTTAATTAATTAAGCTGTGACAAAGTCAGATATGTATATTTTTTTCTTTTATTAACGCCTACTTTCATTATTTTAAAAACTGCTTAAATCGAGATTATAGTGAAAAAAATTAATCAGAATGTTTTACTGACATCTACTGGGGGAGAACTTAGTGCTGTTGTTTCCCTCTGTAAGCGCCACTGGGCCAGACCACTGTACAGCAGATAGATCCCCATAGCATGATGCTGTCACCACTATGTTTCAACATGTACACAGATAAAAGCCGCTAATCAGTTCCTGATTCATGTTTTCTGAACAGCTGTAACATTATGTTCTCGTTTTTGAACTTCAACTTCCATTAACTTATGCAAAAAACTTGTTAGGCTCACAATGAACAGATAACTTTTTCATTGAGCTCTGTGATGACCCCAGGCTTTTCCTTCCTGAGCACAGAGCCATAATATTCCCCTTTCACAGTTTCAAACAACTGAACTAATAATCTCTCAGCCGGAGCTCATCTGGAGGACATTTCTGTTTCATTCTAACGAGTGTGATCTAAAATACACATTCGTATGCATTCAGATTTAAATGATTTGTGCCATTATGTGTCAGCAGTCAAAAAACAAAATCCATCAAGTGGAAGTTGTTTAGGTTTTGCAAGTCTGCTCTAGTTCAATTTAACAATGTACCTGCAAAATCTGCGACGGCAGTCGTCTGAAATGAAGACAGTTTGGATGTGAAGCAGGAAAAATGAGGAATGAAATAATGCACAAAGTACAGGTTGTTCTCATCTTGTCACAGATGTTTGACGCGTTTTGACGTGTTTTCACAGCGCCAGAGCAGCTCCAGGAAGGGTGACGCCGAATGTTATAAACACGACAAAAAGACCTGTCTGCTCGCATTCGGAAACCTGAATACCGGAGCCAAAAACGCAGCGAATTCACCCACCACATCCTATTCACAATACATCTGCAGCACATGACTCACTGTTTAGGCACACAAAATGTTCATTACTCATATAAGAGTGTGCATGTTGGTGCCGAGAGCAGTCGCCTCATTGGCCGTGGACGGATCATGTGCTGCAAACGCTCCTGTGTTATGTTGATGAACAGGACGGCCTCAAAGGCCGGCTTGAGTGCACCGCAATTAGTTACAGAAAATCACAGTTTTAATGGACTCTCTTTTTGCTAAATTAAGGGAGACGGTGAACAAAGAGTCATCTCGTGCACCATCATGTAAATGGGAAATGCATCGGATATGTGCATATGTAAAAGGAAGTGCTGATGTACTTTTCTTTTATGGCGTCAGAATTGTTGAGGCCGCCGTTTCATCTGATCAGGTGTTTTAAACTCTGACAGCAGCTTTGTTTTGTTCACAACTTGTAGATTTTGATCTTTTCCATCCAGGATAAAGTGATGTCTTCAATGTTCATCGACACTATAGATAAAGCAACATGTTCACCAATAAAGACGTTCAAACCTTCGCTAAAACGGAAAAGAAAATCTGAGATTTGACTCTGGAAATAAGTTGATTCATGAGGAATAAAAAGCTCAACAAAATGAATGGATTTGTTTGATATATATAATCACATTTTCACAATAATTTACTAGCCAAGAAGGTTAAAATCTATTTATATTATCTCCATAATAAGCTACAAAATAATCTCCACAAGTCAAAACTTTATCTGAAAAACAAGAACACTTTTAAGATATTTATTTTGTGGATGTTATTTATCGGTTCTGTTTCTTGTGGGCTCTTTGTAAGAGAAAAAAGCTGCGGTTTTATGATCAATTCAACGGGTAAATTCTAAACTTTTATTGAAAAGTATGAGCTGTTTGTAAGAATTATTTTCAGTTTTATTGGAAAATGAGTCGAGAGAAGACTGGACACTTCTTTTGTCTTGTTGTTTTCAAAAAATGTTTAAATCAAAATCTAATCAAATTTTATTTGTACAGCACATTTCAGCAGCAAGGCATTTCAAAGTGCTTTACATCATTAAAACACAAAAACTCAGAGTCATGCAACATTGAATAAACAATCAAAAACATTGACAATAAATAATGCAACCCGGTTTGTGGAAGATTTCTCAAAGCGCTGGGAAATGTCTCAAACAGACGGAAAGCTGGCGGTCATGAAGAGGACGACCGCCAGGCTCTCCAGGCCGCCCAAGGTTTTACTTTTAATTTTGAAAAAATGTTTCCAATAAGCACCAAGGTCACAGCATCAGCAGTTCAGTCAGTATTACAGCTTTTTTTTTT
Source organism: Poecilia formosa (assembly GCF_000485575.1). Classification (NCBI taxonomy): domain Eukaryota; kingdom Metazoa; phylum Chordata; class Actinopteri; order Cyprinodontiformes; family Poeciliidae; genus Poecilia; species Poecilia formosa. Next base: position 1,188,253 of record NW_006800008.1, on the reverse strand, counting down.
TTTTTTTGCAAAAAAACTAAAGTTTTAGTTCAATAGATCCAGAAAAAACATCAAAAGAGCTTAGTGGATTAAAAAAAAAGGGCGTGTCGTGAAATTTAAGTCTCATTTTATGGTTTTAAGTGATAAAACATGATAAGGTGTAAAAGCTGCCTGCGTTTGAGTGCCTGATTGAAAAACTACAAACAAATTTCAACCTATTTTGTGCAGCTACGTTAAGTCACAAGTTCACTTTTACACCAAAACTTGAAACTTCTTTTTCCTCATTTGGTTCTTTTCTGTCCGTCGGAGTGGTTCCAGCTCAGCTGTTACACTTCAAATCTGCATTAACGCCACCGATCTTTGAGCTTAACTACTTGAAGTGAAGTTAAAGTCTGCTGCCAGTCACAACGACCACTTCAGAGCACTTATTGATTACTGGGCTGTCCATCAATGCACCGCCGTCAAGCGGCTCCGACTGGAGGCTGAAAAGCATGAAGTGCCAGTTTGTTAAATGCCAGGAAATAATCCTCCTGATGTCTTGGAGCAGCTCTCCAACTTAGTGTCCTGAAGACTGGCAAGGAGCATCTGTGGTTGGAGAACAAAAATCAGCCTGGTCAGTAATTGTCCTCATTTTACTGATAAATGTAGGTTAGAAATTGGATTTATATCCTTTCCAGATTTTGCTTGAACTAAAATATTGAGTTGGACTTGGTTTTCCCGTTTCACGTTGTCCAGTTTCAGTGCCAAACAGTTTAAAATAATTTTCCAAGCAGAATTTGAGATGCTTTGTGTTCTGGGTGAGCTCCACCTGTAATTGGCTCCAGCTGTTCGTTATCTCCTCCACTGCTGCAGTGTGTGTTTATGTTCTTACCTTTGTCACTATCTGCATTCCCATCGACCATATGATTGCACAATTTGATATTTGAAACATAAATTCGCATATTGGAAACATTCTACTTGTAGAAAAAAGTTTTGATGCTTAGATGAGGTAGTTTTTTTTTGTTCTTTTTCTGGCCGTAATGAAATTGTAATGGAAACTCCTTTTTCGCGCTACATGTGATCAACCAGCATCCTGCTGCATGTTGGATCCTCACAACAACTTACCAAATTATGACACGTGGATATCATCTCAAAGTCATATTTTTATCTGTTTTTTATATTTGCATGTTAAGATGGATGGCATCTACATCTTTTAAATAAAAATTTATTTTAAAAAGTAGGATTTTTGTTACAAGTTTTGATCTTTTTTATCCTTTCTGGATAAATCTAACAAAAAATAAACCAGTTGCAGAAAAGAGAGGACATAATGGAGGTGAAACACAATAAACAAAACCAATTGAGACGATAGACGAGCCAATCCAAGCAGCTGTCACACAATTTGACGCGCCAACTAATTAATTACCCTCCTGATTCAGCAATGCAATGACAGTCTTCACTTTTCTGAATCATAATCATCGTTGTTCGCTCTCAGAAATTACATGTTTTCCTCGGGTGCAAATCTCGCCTCTTTACCTCCGCTTCCTGTTTGCCATCGTTTGAGTGAAGGGAGTGTTGTTTATGCATCAGCCATTTTGAAGTACGGTGACTTGTCTCCTGCTTGTCTAAGATTTGCTGAGCTTTTGGATGTTTGTGTTTGGCAGGCCCATTAGCATGGGAAAAGCTCCACTTCATCACGACCCGACACCCCAGGCACACCCAGGAATCCTAAAAACCTTCTCCGTTGCATTTTTTCCCCCCCGTTTTCCCTTTCAGCACCAGAACTAATTTAGCCCACTATTGCACATTACTCAAATTTGTAATACATGACTGTATATGCATTTGAAATGTCATTTGTAACTAGCATGAGATGACTTTTAGCCCCTCTTTGACAGGGTTACTTCTTTCCTCTTTAGTTTTTGTTTCAACTAACAGGGTGATGCTGCTTTGGCTAAATAACACAGAAGTGCTAGTTTTAGCTTGAAATGTTAGACATTATTGTCTCTAACTGGGTAAAAACACAAGCAAACCATCTTGTGAAAAGAAGAAACTGCATCAGTTCCTATGGAAAAGTGTCACATTTAAACCAAATATGGTGTAAAACACACTTTAGCACTTTTTAATAGTAAAATATTTACCTTCTTACAGATTTCTTTTGTGGTTTTATGTCAAACCTAAATGTTTCAGTTAATAAAATCTAATTTATGTCTGAATACAGTTTACAGTTTTAATGATCCCAAATCTAGAAAACCCCCTAAACTGTTTTTTTTTTTTTTTTCCAATCTTAGTGGCAACAATTTTAATCAAATATTCACAATACTGATTGATTTAAACAACTCCATTTTCCATTATAGTTTTAGTTCAGCCTCATTGGTTGAGTTTGACAAACAGAGGGGGTCTTCCATCGGATCGTTTTCCTGCTGCAGGTTCTTCGTGTTTGTCCCACAAAGAGAGAAATTCATGGTTCCTTCAAACAGGGCGAAGCACACGGTCACAGTGAAACCGGCTCTGAGTGCTTTCTCACACCACCGTACCATATTTCTAACCAGCAGTCTGTTCAAATAACAGACGACGGTGGAATTTCTCGATTTGCGGGTATTCCTCTTCAGCCGAACCGTGTCAGTACAGCTTGTTATGACTTCTGCTGTTTGTCTCATCAAGTCTTTTGACGGGTTGCACAGAGCGCCTCGGCTCTACCCAGCGTTCAGTTCCTGCATCCAGCTGATTGGTTTCCTGGTCAGCTTTCTGTGGTTGCGTCTCGTTTTGCAGCAGAGAAATCTGTTGGAAAACGTCTGGAGGAGGGGTTTCCTTCTCCTCCCTTTTTAGATGCTATTCTGCTGTGTCTAATAATTTAGATGGAGTCTGTAGAACTTGATTACAGGCCGAGGAGGAGAACGACTCATTTGATCCGATTGTTTTAGACCTCGGACCAACCTGAGGCACTGTGAGTTTCTTAGGGCCCTCAGACCACCAGGGGGCCCCCATGAGCACCAGCCTAGTGTGATAAAAATATTTCTATATTTAAAATAACATTGAATAATATAAATTAAGTGTTACTAAACATGGAAAACCTATTTCCAAAGTCAAAGAAAAGGGATTGAAAACCCTTTGTAAAAAAAAAAAGCATGAGATACAGAAACCTTGAGCTCCTGTAATTTGTACATCACAATTATTTATAAAGTCTCAGTATTTATACTGTGTTTTAAAGGACTAGTTTCCACTGATTGATCAGCTGAAATATAAAAAAGTGGAAGATTTGTTTTGAGTTGAATGAAAGTGACCTCTGCAGGTCTGAAATCTGATCATCTTGGATTGTAACGGGTCAACAATATCTCATAACAAGAAATAACAGTATTTTATAAAACCTGTGATCAGCTACAGCCTCTCTGTCACTCTGGGTTTTCTCTCATTCGTTCTTCTCTTCTGCTCTTTCCAAAGGGATTCGGTTGGATTTACGTGGAGGAACGTCGATTTTCTGCTTTGGATCCCAGATGTGTAGAAGAGAAACGGCGCCACAGACGTCCTGCACCTCCCGGCCGGTATCGACTTCATTTTTTTGTTTCACACTAAACTCACCTGAAGTGTTAGAAACCGAAACGTTTGACAAACTCCACCTATTTAAGCTTGTGACATGGAAGCAGCCGTTTTCATTTTTCTTTTGTTTTTCGGCATCAACATTATGATGCAGCTCTTTGTAACTAACATGCGCTTTACTGTATGTGGTGGTGATTATGAGGAGTGAATTATACTATTGATCCAGTTCCATTCATGTAATAAGAGTCGTTGGCTTTGCAGGTAAAAATGGACGATTTAATGGAGCTGAAGAGTTTTCTGGAATGTCTTCATTGTGTGTTTGTTTCAGCACAAATACGATTAAATCATTTCCACTTTGGTCGCAGTATAAATAAATAAAGTAACTTTTATTATAAAAAGATTTTATCTGAGAATGGAAGTGACATCTTACAGAAAAAACCTTTAATATGCTAATTTACCTTTATATAAAAGTAAAAATTAGTTACTTTTGCAACAGATGTATTTGTCCGTCTTTGAGCAAGGAAGGTGTTTTCTATGTGTGTGTTTTAAGCTCACGTTTTCTCTATAAAGAAAGGAGCTAAAGGATTGAAGTGGCTTATCTAAAATGCCTGGGGTTAATTGCTCTCAATCCAGGATCTGCTTTTGAATGTTTCCACGTCTCCAAATTAGTTCATTAGCAATTCTTTGCAATTCTTTTATAGTGTCTTAATTGAGGGTAATTAAGTGAAGTGATGGTATTAGTGGATTGGTGGACAAAGCATCAAAACCTTTGCACAGGGTGTAGCATACATGAATATGTCATTAATGGTGACACTCAAGGAAAAAGAAAAGCCTCCAACCTCTCTTTGTGCGAAGGCTTCAGATGGGCACCACACATTTGCCTGAAACGCTTTTTGTTATTTAGATAAGTGGGATAATTGCGACGACGGCGAACGCTGCTCCAGAGTGCAGATGTGCAGCAAAGCTGCGGCAAAATTGTGCAAACTAGCAAGATTTGACTCGGCGTGTCACGCCTCAGAGACGTTCTGTGAGGATTCCTGATCAATTATCGAATGCAAAAGTGTCACAAATTACTTTCTGTGGTAATGTTACAATCTCAGATTTAGTTCAGTTGTGGTGGCAGTTCCTGCCTTATCTGGTTGGATCTTATTAAATATGATAAATTAGGATTCTGCACCATAACGTCGTGTTGGTGAATACAATCTGTTGGGGTAACAATCACATTTCCTCGCAGTCGCTTCATATTTGTAAAGTGTTTCTGCTCACTCAAAACCAGATATTTATAAAAGTACCAAGAATCAATAGCTGTAAAAGAACTGCACTAAAAAAAACGCATTAATGCTGCTGCTGCGTCTAGAAGAGGATAATAATCATTTATTACTCCGATACGCAATCACACTAATGCATAACGGTGTCGTGTTTCTATGGTGCATCTTCATACTCCATTGAAATGAAAGGACATTTTCTGATTATGTATTTTCATAATCGCCTTTGATTTATGGTGCATTATTATACGAAGCGATTATCTTCAGGTCAAACTGACACAAATTAATCTTTTTCTTAATTTATTTGTGGATTTGTCCCTTAAAATTGTTTTTATTTGTGTTATATTTTTATTTTTTTTCTACTCCTCTGTTGTTTTCAGCAAATATTAGTTATTGTTTCGTGTTCAAACAGTTTTTGTTTATTGCTGCGCCTTTTGGCAGCATCTCTTGGTTATTATAAACTTTTCCGGTTTCTGTGTCGTCGTTTCCCAGACAAAAAGCCGAATGTCATGAATGTTGCTTCGTGTAATCTGAATAACTGAAGTTGGACTGGTTTAAACTCCATTAGATTCAAATTATGGCAGTAAAGATGTAGAAACAAAAAATTATTAGGACATGAAGGTAGAGAGTGATTTTTTTTACCCCCCTCATTAGATTTCTAAAACTACATGAGATTTTCTATGGGAGTCATTTGGTGTAAAATGTGTTGTCAGTCACTCGGCACATTTAGACCAAAGATTTTTTTTCACAACAAAAGATTTTGCCTACAAAAGCTGAAAACTGCAGTCTGAACACTTCAGTGTATCTCTGAAGCTTTTTGCGACATTCATGCGTTCAAAAACAGTCTGGACTCAACTGTGCAATAATTTGATGATATTTTTCATCACAATCTAAATAAAATTTGAAAGAAAACGCTTGAAAGGAAAGAGAAGCTCCAGATCAGCCAATTAAAACATAAACGGTGCGAAAACTTGGTGTGAGCCACAAAGCGGCATACCTCTGGGTTTACTCTTGCAAGACAAATTGCCTTCACTTGCAGTGGTGACAACTCTGAATGGGAACGAAATTAACATCAATTATGGGCATTGATGCTTGGAGCACACGCCGCTTTGATCTGTAACCTTTGAGCTGAAAAGGCGGCTCCGTGTGAATGGACGCGGTCAGTCAGCCCTCTCCTGGAACCCGTCCAGCCTTCTCGTTGCTCTCGCAACAAAGGCCAGCGAAGAAAACCGGACACACTTGTCTTGGCTGCCCAGGCGGCTGGTTTGGCTCTCCTCCAGGTCTGCGCCGTTGGAGATACTCTGGTTCCTTTTCCCGGCCACGAGCCGCACATTTTGTTTCTGCCGATGGTTTTCGTAGCGTCTGAAAACCTTTTTCAGCAATGACTCATCGGGACAGTTGCTTTGATTTTAAAAAAAAAAAGGACCTTAAGAGGCAATTTGACCTCTTGTTACCTGTAGCTGAGGTGAAAAGACTCGTATTGAAAGTTATAATTCTTTTGAGCGAACAGAAATACATTTCCTCAGAGCAGACGGATGATATTTAAAAGTTAAATGTTTGTTTCTTTAAGTATCATTCATCTTATCCCCCTCGGTGTTTTACAAACTTACATCTTTTCTTGCCTAAGCTTTTTCACATCTCAAAACTTGCAGCTCATCCCCTCCACCGCTGCCTCCCAGATGAAGTGTCATTTGCTGAAAAAGCAAGTCTAGCTGTTTGATTGTGACCGGAACCTTCTCTTATTATCATTTAGAGTATGATTATAGTTGAAACTCTGCAGGCGTGAGCTGAGAAGTCATCAGAACGGAAAACGCTTCCAAGGTCACAGAAGTTTTCGTCTTCATAAAATCCCGTAAGAACTTCTCTGCTTCTCTCCAGCCATATTTTTATTTGAATAATTAGTCTTTTATATTGAGGGTAAATACAGTTTTATGAACTTGCTTTCGTGTCGGAGACTTTGCTGTCAGGACGTTTCTGATGAGCAGCCATTAAAGCTCGCACAGTTTGGTGTTTTGGTGCAGAAAATCATCATTCTTCTGCAACTTCTGGCTTCTGTTGTGAGCTACAAGTCAGAACACAATTGAAAAAAATAACTCAAAAGAACGACTTGTCAGTTTAGGAAGGATTACTCGAGACGTGGCAGCTTGAGCTATAACAAATGTATGTTTTGTGAGTTTTGGTCGTCCCTTTCTCTTGTGCTAATAACAAGTTTGGACATTAGGTCTGCACATCATATTTCCAAAAGGCTGGCTCGTGCACGCCGCTTTGTTCACAAAATGAGATTTCAGCTAATAGAAGTCCACTCATTCTTGTAATCAAATCGGCCGTGTGACGAGCGCCGTCGGCTACGGCGACAAAATGAGGGGAGCTTCGTAATTTGGTGCAAATTATGAAGGACTGCGCAGTAAACTGGTACCAGATCAGAGATTATCAGCCGAGTGCGGATCCCTTTGTCTATGAATAATAAGAAATTGAAATTGATTATGCCAAGTGGAGCAAGACCGTACAAATAAGATTGATTGGAAATTATTGCAAGTGAATAGAGGAGAAAGCAGGTTGGAGAAAATTGTGCTTCCATTTAGTGTTTTTGGGGATTAGACACATCTATACTGATCTTTAAAATCTGAAGGAAAATCTGTTAAATATAAGTGAAATCAAACCGAAGAGATGAAATAAAATAAAAAGTGATGAATCACGACGGAGGACGTGATTACCAATCCTTTCTCTCCGAACCTTGTTGGAATGCGTCGCGTTTCGGATATTTTTTGTAAAATACCAGGACATTTTCAGGAAGAAACGTTTTCTTCATACCTGGAAATCTCAAAAGAGCCAGAGCATCCAGAGTTCTGATGAATGTCTGCCAGCACTTCCTGTCAATATGATACCCAAAAAAAGAGAAAAGAAAACCCAAAGGAGAATTAAAAACGATGAAAATAAATCTTTGTTTTACACAAACTCTGTAAACCTAAAAAAAAACAAAAAAAAAAACGTAAATACGACACTGAAAAGGGAATAGTTTGGTTTTTGACTGCGACTACTTTCTTGACTTTACAATCTTTTGCAAAAATATAACACATAAATTCAAAAATATGTATTTTTAAAGATCTTATCTCAAACTGACCCCCTAAATGTCTCTGAAAATTACAAAGTTGGGTGTTTAAAATAAAAAACCTGTAATTGCGATCTCCTAGATGTGGAAGGTACGCAGTAGGAGTCGAATTGATGTTCCTGTGAAAGGAGAGGAGGAAAGGCAGCGGTGCAAAGTGCTGGCTGGCAAACGGCCAATACAACCGGCTGCAACGCAGGGGAAGAAAAGGAGCTTGACTTTTTGGCAGAGAGGACAGATGTAGCAGTCGAATGGCTCTTCCAGCTGCTGAAAGTGCTGCATCTCTAAAGAGGTGATGGCTTAAACATGTCGTTTTGACTTTGAATATTTAAAAAAATGCAAAATTGAAGAACAAAAACTGCTAACCAGTGCTAGGAACGGGAGTGATGTCCAAAGCCTCCTGGAGTTTCCCAAGGGTAAAAGTGAAGCGTAGGATCCTGAATCAGCCCTGTGGGACGTCTGAACAACCTGAGAAAGGAGGAAACCAGGATCTGCATGCAGGTCAGAGGTCCTGAGCCGACTGCCTCTGATCCAGAGGAGCCCCGGCCCCGCAGCTCGTGATGGGCGAAGCCCCCACATCCTCTGAACGGGGCTCCGGCAAACTGTTCATGTGAAAAGTGCTGCCTTTACAGACGCAGAGCTTCAAAGTGCAGCAACAAAAACTACAAGCACAAAAGGGACGGGGTGAGGGATGGATGGCTTAGGAAAAATGCCGGGAGAATTATAAATATTTTTCCATCGTCAAACAGAAGTCACCTGCCAGACTTCCTGTGCTTTTTTCAGAACCCCAAAATTCAGTTTATCCCATTCGCTTTCGCACACTCAGCTCAGGACTGGATAAAACGTGAGCCGGTAGACTCAATGCAGTCGCTGCACCTCTATCACCAATGTGCACAAATATCCTGGCAGTTTTTCCATTAAATAAGAAATGCAATTAAAATCGTAATGTCAATGAACAACACGTTTTGCCATGATCCTCCAGCCACTTCCTGTTTTCTTCTTCGGGGTTTGCGCCAGTAGCAACATCTGGTTGTTGATCATCTGATACAAAATATGTCTTTTCATTCCAGTTTTGCAAAATAAACCAATCTTAATTTAGCCAAAAAGAACCATCTCGTCCTAGCGCCAAACTTTTTTTTCTTTAAATTGTGCAAGTCAACGGAAACTCTCAAGCCGGCTGCATTTTGCTGAATGTGTTGAGAAGAAACTCTGAAGAAAAGGCGACTCTTTGTTGGGTTCAGCCCAGAACTGCTGAGGAACTCCAGCAAAGGTGGTTTGGGTGCAAGAAATCCAACTTTGGCGTCGCACATCAATAAGTTAAACCCTGCAGATGGGAAACATACCTGATGCCTTTTGCAAAGCTCTGACGGGAGTTAATCAGCTAAAAATACAGCCAAGCTGTTCAGTATAAAATATGCTGGGGAGGAAATGGTGATTAATTTTTACTCTTCCTTGCAGGCAAATATTGCCTCCGTTAAACTGCAGCTTTTCTTTAATATGTTACAGTATTAATAGTAGTATTATCAATAATTTAGTAGATGTAACTATTAAATAATCGAGGCATGATTTAAGACAGAACGGTTAATTTTACTTCAGAGTTGCAAAGTCAACCTGTTTGTGGCTCTAAAATGGAAGAAATTATACTTGTTACATTATATTGGATGGTTTTGTAGACAGAAAAAGTGTCTACCCACCCTGTGTCTGTTTTTAGAAACCAGCCACAGTGAATATTTCAGTCTAATGAGGACGAGATAAAGGGAGGCTCACTGCAGTTGGGTACTTAATGGCTTCTAAGTTATAGATGAGCGGCCGAAAGGTTGAAGCCGAAGTGAAAACTCAAGAGAACGGCATTATTCTCACAGCGAGTTAATTGGTGCCGCCTGTTGTCTCTGGGTGTATTTTCAACTCTTAATCCTGGCTTTCCATCATCACAGCAGTCTGTTTCTTTGGCACTCAGATCAGGTTATAATGACCAAAACACTTTGGTAAAAACGAGAACAGTGTATAAAGTCCCTCCAAAAGAAAAACAAATCCCGACAAAAGAATTATGCACTTAAAAATGAATCTTTCTGGCGTAAGGAGAGTGTATAAGACGTGACACAGATCGTTCACGACTTCACTGGCATCTCTAAACCGTTGGACGACATATTTAAAAGCTGCTTCCTGCTGGTTGAGAGTAAATACTTTGATGGCGCCCCGGTCTGCGCTCTGTTTGCTTGGGCCACGTTCAGCATCATGCAATCCTCCACGTTCCTTTATTTATCTGTCTCAGTCTGCCTGTTTGAGCTCTGATCTCCATTAACTCCAGCAGGACTTATCAGCTTATTGTGCAAACAGTTTTGACACAGAAACAAGATGGATGGGGAAGCTGAGGGAGTCAGAGGTGCAGGAGAATACTGCCGAACACGACTTTTAAGATTTACTTGGAGTAGGACGAAAAATGGTTTGCATCACTTCACTTTTTGTTTGAAAAAAAAAAAAAAAAAACTACAAACGCTACTCAATAAATTAGAATCTCGACAAAAAGTAAATTTAATTCAGTAATTTAGTCCTGAATGCTGAACCATAAATAGACACGGTTCACTTTGTGCTGCGTCAGGAAGTAAATGATTGTATTCGTTTTCTATTCTTCCTAATCTGAGTGTAATTTGATCTCCTTCTCAGCAGTTTTTGACATGTCATTGTAATCCCAGAGATTAACAAAGCAGTAAGGAGACGCCTCATTCAGTGGAAATGTGAGACAATAGCCCAACCATGTTAGCCAATCTCATGCCAAGTCATGCAGACGTTCTGTTTACAATGAGGAAACAATCATTTATTAATAATTAAGTCAATAATTTATCGCCTCAGATAAATAATTTGAGTGGCTGTGATGGCAGGAAAACTTATTTTCTGATTAATTTTCATGCAGTCCAGCTCCTGGCTTTAGTGGCAGCTGCTTTGTGTTTTTTGCCAGATCGCGTCTAAAAAAGGCAATCCTCTTCCTCTGCTGGCTTTTTGAATGTCTGAAGAACTCTGATACATGCTGTCTGAAGCACTGCTTTGGATTTGGAATCAGGTGACACACTTTTTACGTCTCTGACGGATGCTGAGCATGTCGAAGACGTGGAGAAAAAGAAACGCATCAGTTGAAAATAAACTTGAGGCCTTTTGCTTCCCCGGATTGATGGATGTAATTTAGCAAATTGTTCCTATTTAACTGGGTAAAAGCGCTTCCTGCTCCCTTTGTTTTTCCTGTTTGTGTCCGAGGCTTTGATCAGCCAATCAGAAAGCTGCTGTGGGAAATGGTTCTGCTGTTCCACGAATCAAAGACATGAAATATTAGATCTTTTCCCACCACATTTTCATAAACACGGTGTAAACGAAGTCTGCTTGTAGATACAGAAAGCATTTTAGCTCAGTTAGCGATATCTGCAGATTGGTACAGATCACCTGTGATTTCTTTACTCTGAAAATCATATTTTATAGATTCAGTGACGTAACGCTATCATTAATCCAAAAGTTATCTTAAAGGGTTTTAGAAACTATTAAAATGTTTGAGAAAAGTTGACCCAGTTCAAAAAATAATTATTGCTGCTGAAAATCGACTAAAACCTTCTGCTTATCATTTATCACAAAGTTTTATCTGCTGTGCTTTTGCATGGCAATTTGGGCATTTGGGTCTGACTGCTCAACCCTAAAATGATCCCTCATTACCAGAAGACAAAGCTTTCTCTTACAGCTCATTATGTGAGAATCCATCTGACAGATTATTGTGGTATTTTGTAAAAATAGTCTAAGTCAGCAGTTTGACTACATCATGTGTTTATAAACAGCAAAAATCAGGATTATTAGAGAGTTACTGTTATTTCTTCATATCCTGGTGATTTTTTTGAAAATTGCTCATGCTTAACTGTGACCCACCAACAAATCCTGTCTTTTTTTTTTTTTAAACTGTGTCTAAAAACAGATCCAGGGTCATTCCTGCTTCTGTCTGCATGCTGAGTCTGTTTGCATGCTGGGTTGCTTTCGCTCTGTTTGGTGTTCGCCCACGTTTGTTTACTGTACTGAAGCTCATCCAGTTTCCAGTCTCCCTACTTGATTGAGGTGCAGCTTTTAACTGGCAACATGCAAAATAACTTGCAGTAAAATGTGCAAGCTCCTCTTTCTTTGGGGGAAAAAAAGAAAAGAAAAGCTCAGAAACAGTTGCAATAAATATTTGATCAAGTCGGCACCGTCGATGTTTCTTTTACTCGAATTCTGTTCATTGATCTTGAAAAATGTGTCTTCTTCTTATACCTACACTGTTTTCACCCAGATTTGAGGAAAATATACTTTGAATTCTGCTTTTATAAACATAACTTTGCAGCAACACGCTTCGTTTAAGTGTTTTGTTGTTTCATTTACCTTTTTAGCTGCTTAATCTTTGATTTTAGTGGATTCCTTGTCGAGTGACTTCAGATGTTTTGACCAGCCAGTGGATATGATGAATGTGAGATGGCATAAGAAGGTGTGAAAGCACATATTGTTGCACATTTTTTTCAATAAACACCAATTTCCTGCAACAAGTCTCAAACACCGTTCCTGCCTTTTCACACCTTCCTACTTCCACGCTTTTATTTTGCTATTTTAGAACGAAGCCAGAAGCAGCCCTTGTGTGGAGTTTCTCCTTTTATTTAATAATATCAGTGTGTGGAAGTCTGTCTTTCGTTTGCTCGCCCACTCGTCACACCTCTCAGGTCTCATTTAACAAGTATGAAAGGGGGGGAAAAAATAGTGGTGATTGGTTTCTCTGTGGTGCGTTTGGCAGTGATGTGGTTCCATCTGCAATCACGCGTCTCTATACTTAGACATGCTTTGCTGCTTTGAGCAGAATCTTGCACGGGCAATTAGAGTGAACCGTTGTCTCGTTTAAAATTACAGACCCCAATCAGATCGTCGTTTTATTTAAAAAAATCAGCATCTCCATCCTGGCATTCTGCCCCAGCAACTGGCTGATGTACAGTAGCGTCCAATTGATGTTTTGAGGTATTTTATTCTACTCTTTGCTCCCAGTTCTTACTGGTGGATTTTTTTAAATGTTCATTACTGTCCTGCTCACTGTAGTCATCCTGAACTATAGTCATCATGACAGGAAGTTCCTTTAATCTGATTCTGCACCAAAAACCTTATTTTACTAATAGAAATTGGAAGCAGGCTGTACTGCAACTTATTAGCCTCAATTATATCCTATTTTTCCAGTTATTTATTTCTACATATGTGTCATAAAACTTAGATTTAGCTCACTCAGTACCTTAAAAACAAACGGTGGAATGCAAATCAGAATTGCGAAAGCTGAGATTTTGCACACAAGCAGAACATTTTCTTTTCCTGTGAGAAACGTCTGATTGTAACTCCTTGACATTCGAACAGTAGAGGCTGTAAACACATGAAATTTGACTTACCAGTACAAAAAACATTTTTTTAAAACTGCAAACAAAATGCATGAATTCACATTATGTAGCCACATCAGCCTCCTTGGTTCTCTAGCAGTGATTTCTGAACTCAGATCCCAGATAATTGTCTGACTGCTTCTGGCTTCCTAAGGCGTTGGCGTCTGCTGAAGCGACTGCAGCAGCTAGCTTGTGTCTGTGTGGTTGTTTGTTTCTCTGATGTTCTGGCCATCCAGCAGGAACGAACTTGTTGCCGACTGCTGTGACAGACGACGCTCCTTCTGCAACCCTAAACAGAACATTTCAGAGGAGCGTTAGTCGTTTAATTTTAAGTTCCGGTTTTTGCATTTTAGTCCTGTTACGACAACAAACGTCAATGTGTTAACAGTGAGCCAAAGCATCATGACTACTTTCTGTAGTCTGCAGAATTGAAAATGGCCGCCCCGACCAGACAGCGGTGCAGAATGCATCACGCTTTAATTGTAAAGTCAGATTCTGAAGCAGTCCATGAAGGGCTGTGCCTCTTGTGTTAATGTTAATAACACATAATGCTATTATCTACACTTCAGATTTACTCATCTCCCTGCTTTCTGTAAATAGTGGAGTTAATAGCATGAATCACTCGTGTAGCCTGAAAAGTGTAATTTACTCTAAAGTGGGGAAATTATGCAAAAAGAATAAGAGCTCCATGTTTGAAAGGGAATCTAGTCTCCCTGTTTTCAGCTTCAAACTTTTACTCTGTGACTCTCCTTCGACAACTTTTATAGGAAAACAATATTACCATTTTATTTTGCTTTTCTGAAGTTCATCTGTCTGAATCGGAAGCAAACTGTAGGTTTTACTCGCCTTCAAGGCTTTGCAGAAAACTTGAGCTGTCAGAAAATTCAGCCCAATAAAGTACTTCCTGTGTGTTTGAAATTATCCGCAGAACCCTGTCAAACGATTCCTGTTTACTTGTAAATGTAGCAACATGTGAAACATAATGGACTCTGTTCAGACTGGACACTGAAAATGTGCATTCTCCAAGTCTGATCCGGTTTAAACAGGATTTTAGTTAAGGAAGAAAATATAGTGGCCCAGCATCAAGCATGTCTGCCTTGTGTTCAGCAATCAAGCAGAGGCGCACACACACACACACACACACACACACACACACACAGGCACTGAGAGGCGAAGGAGGTGATTGATTGGCTGCAAAGCGGCTGAGTAGAGCTGGATGTGGAGGCTTTTGTGTATCTGTGCATCAATATGAATAACATGAAAAAGCAAGTCTATAGCACAGACTCCTTATTTTCTTACATTTGTAGTTATAAATGTGTAAAATAAAAAGCACAGTCAGATGTGTAGCTTTTGATTGCTCCTATTATTTCGTCATAGAGGATTTGCATTGAGAATTTGCAGGATTTTTGCATCATCATTTGCATCAGTGAGTAGTAACAGCTCAACAAGCAGCTTGTCCAAAGTTTGTCAATATTTTTCAACGATCAGCGCCCGGCTGACGGTTAATTGTCGTGCTGCCGTTCTGGTTGAAAAACCGAACCGCGTCTGTCTGCTCCTCTCACTCTGCAGAGACGTCAGAGGACGGATTCTGAACAAGACTTGGGTCTTTGAAAATGAATGTGGAACCACAATGTCACAGAGGTTTTCCATCCCACATGATCACAAATTATGTTTAAATAAATTTCTAATCAGTCTAATTTAACTTGGTACGTTTAAGTGTCACTGTTTCCAAACTTGTCTTTATCTTTAGGTTTCCTTGATGCCAAATAAAAATCACAAAATGCTCATTTTGGTGGTTTGAAAAGATAAGTTACATAAACAATTAGACACTTCCTTAGTTATATTCCAACATTAATAAACTGTTATTATTATGATATATCATTATTATGATCTTCTACATCATAATACATCCTGTGCTGATCAGGACAGGATGTAGACTAATCACATTAGTCCATGAATGTGATTAAAATTGATTTTGGTTCTTCTGTGTTTATGTTGGGTGTCATTACATCCTTTCAGCACCTTGTTCTTCTCTGTTCCTCTGCTAAACTGCAATGATTGCCTTTGGTTTCTCTTTGATTTTGTCTTGCAGTTTTCAACAATTTGCCAGAAGTTAAATAAATAATAGAAGCGGTCATCGTTTGATGCAAGTATTATTAGACTTTCCATTGATTTTTACCTTTTTCTCCCGTTTGGCACGCCAAACACTGAGATATTATGTATTTTTCCTGGTAATTAAATGTGCCAACACTGAAAACTCCTGCTGTTTTAATTTGTAAATGGATCAAACGAGACATGTTTTCATGCAGTCGCTGTTTTCTGTATTGTTTGATTCCAACGTACAACACCGATCAAGGAACGCAAATCACTTTTATTTCTTTTAATGAAATAAAATTCATTCATAGATCAAAATTCATACACAAATCGGTGTGTTTGTATAACAAGTCATAGAAAACCTGAGCAATTAGAAGTGACAGTGGAAAGTTGAAAGTTGTTTTTTTTACACGCTCAGCAGGGAATTAAGCACAATATTTCTGGTATATAAATTGTTCAGGTTTTTGTACAGAGAAGATCCAAATATAGTATTTCT
The DNA here is from genome assembly GCF_000485575.1 of Poecilia formosa. Lineage (NCBI taxonomy): Eukaryota > Metazoa > Chordata > Actinopteri > Cyprinodontiformes > Poeciliidae > Poecilia > Poecilia formosa. The sequence continues at coordinate 1,172,392 of NW_006800008.1, read as the reverse complement.
GAACATTTTTTTTACTTCATATTTCTACACCTTTCATGTATTTACAGAAACATGAAGGGAAACTTTCTTTTGAAAACCCACACACCCACGTCTTTCTTTTAAATAAAAAAAAACCTCTTGATGCTTTCATTGCTACGTGCAATGAAAGCATGATATTTATTTTATCAAGTTGATGAAATAAAAAAATATTATTTGGCTTTTTTTTTAATTTTTTTTTTTAAGAAGATAAATTCACGAGTGAAAATGGGACTAAAAGGAAGAGTGATGTAAACATAACAACGTTCCAATGTGTTTTTACTGAACATTACATTAGCAGATTACAATCTGGACTCCATTTAGTAGAATATACAGGAAAATATTCCTGATATTACACTGAAATTTCAGCATGTATCACAGCAGGAGATGATATAACATCAGCGCTGCGCAGCGTTTACCGTGATGGTCTTATTGGGCTGCAGGCATCCGGCGTGAAGGACAGTATTAACAATAAAAAGTGGTAGAATCGCGCGTGCATGCCAAGCAGCTCTGAGTGAATCCCAGGCAGAAAGGAGCGAAACTCGTACAGGAGTTTGTTTAACTCGTATTTCTTCTGGCTGGTCCCAGTGTGTTTATAATTCATGTTTCTACCAGCTTTTCCTTCAGGCCTGCAGCCAAGCTCTGCCTCAGCACCGTCTCAGTGAATTTTTATCAAAGACTAAATGGGCCTTTTGTTACGAAATTAAATGTGTTAAAGGTTGTTTGACAGTATTTCTATACAGCTTTCTTTTGAGGCCTTTCAGCTTCTCGCCGTGTTTTGAAAAGAGGATATAGGTTTTTGTTTTTGTCAGGAAAAAAGAAGAGAAGAAGATGGTTGTTCATAAAAACCAAACTGACAGGCGAAGGGATTAGAACGGTGTCAAAGTATGAGCTGATGTCCTTCCTTTGTAAAGTTTTTATCCTCGTAAACAGCGGAAAGCGGCTGTGATGTCAAGAGCTCTAGTTTTAGACTTAATTGTCTTAATTGGTCTGATTATCCACACCTGTGATGATGATGATGATGATGATGATTTTAGAGCTGGTTTCTGTTGCTGCTGAAACTCATGTTTCTGTTCTCTTTATCTCTATAAACTCTGGCTTTTCTTTGGCATTAGAAATAAGAGGAACATTTTATTGTGTTAGTTTACCTTTGTGAGCAGAACCACTTGGGACAGATTTCAATTGATTTGCAGAGACAATTAAGAGACCACTTACAATGATCCGTTTCTTTGACTTTACTCCTCATAGGTTTATGTTTGAGTAAAATGAACTTTGTTCTTTTATTCCATGAACTACTGACAGCATCTGTCTGCAGTTCCAAGCAAAATCATAGTATTTATTTGCAGAAAACGAGAAATGGTCAAAATAAAAAGTTGCAGTGTTTTTTGCACAGCGTCACGTTGCAGTGCAGCGTTTTGACGAAGGCTGACCTTCATGTGAAGCAGACATGCGAGTATTCTAAGAACTACACTTGAATCCAGCCCAGGTTTTCACAATCGATGCCTTCTTGGATAGCCGAGGGAACATGAAAACGTTTTGGATCACTTCTCCTCATCAGCCTGCCTGGCAAATTATGAAACTGCAAGACGTGGAAGGAGCACGCATTGATCTCTGAACGTCGGCTCCGGGGTTCTGTACTTACCTCGGTCGGCTCACTAGGGCTTGCAGCCTGAGTGATTTCAATGCTACAGTGCAGGTCAAGCGTCTGCAGTGAGGTGATATGATGTTTTACAGAGAGGAAAACTCAGCTCATTCCTGAAACTGGTTCGTCTGAATCTTAGCAGTTTGTGCGATTTTCACTATCTGACAAGTTGAGCGACTTTTGACTGTTTTTCTTTGAGGTTTTATGTCAACATAAAATTAATTTACTGTAACGCTAAGGACTGCATAACTATCCTATAAAATATCACTGCATTTCCTCCCACTGCAACAGAAACTCGATACCCAGGGTGGTTTTGTCCAGCAGTGGCTCGTGTCTGATTACTGTAAAAACTGAGTTGCAGCAGGAGCCAAGAAGAATCTATACCAATAGATTGGCAATGGATGGAATTGCATCACAGATTGAACTTGTGGAGTTTAAATTTAGAAATGTTCATAGAAACCAATCAAGCAGCCCATCAGCTAATCATGCGTGATTATGTCGAGAGGAACCGGGCAACGCTCTGCGACCGCAGCGCAATGATTAAAAAAAGAACCGCTCTCACACCCACGCACACAACGCCAAAAAAATAAAAAAATTAAATCTACGCTCTGCAATTATAGGTGTTATTTTTCCAGTAAATCAAAGCTGGGAGTTTCTGGTGCATTGTTCAAGTTTAGCACGGTAAACAGCTGTGCGGTTGAGTTAAGAGAGGATAAAAATAGGTTAGACGTGCACACATGTCTTGTTTTACCACTAATGTTTATTCAGACGGCTTTGTCTAAGTCTTTTTTTTTTCTTGCACTATATAGAGAAAAATCAATACAATTTGTTCTACCCTGATTAGGAGCTAAACTAAATCTCTTGTCATGATTTTGAGGTGGTAGGAGATGTTCTTAAAGCAATCAAAATGTCGCTTTAAGAAAGCATTTGGTTTTTGCAGCTGCAGTTTCCTCCCAGTTAAGCTTTTTTTATTTTTATTTTTTTAGATACATTTTACAGAAAAAATGTCTAACGTGTGGAAAAATGAGATTGATGATTGTCCTTTCAGAGCTGCCGTACAAATTGTGAATCTTCATATGTGCTAAGTTATCATAAAATCTGAAGTTTGTTCCTGGGTGGTTAACTCGGGGCTTGTTTTTGCCGTTCAAAGTTCATTTAGTCTTAGAAGTCACATTTTATATTTTACCATTTCGTGACTTTTGACTCCAGAATTTAATGTTCTGTACCAGTCCATTAGCTGCAGCACAAACTCAAAGCTGAACCACACGCGCTTCAATCAAATCCACTTTTTTTTTTTTTTTTTCGGTCGGTGCCGTCAGAATTTTTCAAATAAATTCAGTTCAAATTTTGATGCATTTCTTTAGCTGTTGATGAATTTAGAGCTTTAGCGGAGGAGCAAAAGAAACAAGTTTCATCTGATTGGATGGTTGGTGAATATAAAGGAATATGAGGATGTCTTGTTTTTGTGTCGAACATTTCCCTCCTATTTGTTTGTTAGCCGGATTCCTCCTTCTCCGTATCGTTAGCCGGATTCCAGCAGCAAGTGTTTTGGCCGGAGCGCCACACGTCTCCGCGCTCCCTGAGTGGAACATTTGAGTGCAGTGACAAACTGAATAGCTGGATTTCCTCTCCTGCTTGCCACTGTTATCTCCACTCACCGTCGGTACAGATATGTTTCCTCTGTAATTCCCCAGGCGGTGTTGCTGTTTTCTTTTTAAAACCGTGTGTTTGTGCAAGCTGAGAGGTTCAAAGGCCGTCCGGGGGATACAATCAAATTCTGCCAGCATACATCTGCCATTCTCTGTCTGTACCTGCGCAGTGTAAGAATATGGCGCGGGCTTAGTGCCAAACAAAAGCATTATTTTATTTTATTCATTGCAGAGCATGAGGGTAGATCAGCCGGTCTCACTGTTGTTTGGGATGTGGAAATCCTAGTTTTTGTTTTCACTTGGAAAAATGTTTCTCATGATTTTCTGGTAGGTTTTACGTAGATTAAACTAATCACAATTAGGAACAGGAGCAAGTCTGTGCATTTGCAGTGAACGCCAAGATTGCTATTTTTATCTGTATTTGCATCGCTATCAAATAAAACCTGACAGAAAATAAATTTGGTAGCAAACCTGCTGCTTGAATAGCTACACCAAGATGCTTCCTAAATACACACTTTACCTTCTAGGTACAAACTGAAAAGCCAGTCAGGAACCAAACTATGTCATTTAATTAATTATTCCATAAAGGGAGAGATTTTATGTGTTCATTAACAAAGCTGCTTGTGGTTGTCAAATAAAACCTGTCCAGTGAATCCAGTTTTTATTTGTCTCACTTCTCTTATTGATGAAGTGAAACAGCTTTGTTCCTGTTTCTACATGAACAAATCTGGATATGGAATATAATTACCGTGTAAGTAGTTTAGTTTGTTGAGACACTGAAATCTCAGGATATTTTCTTGACTCTTCCATGGTGATGGTATTTTTTTCACCCTTTAAAATGTAAAGTGGAAATGTATATCTATAGGTAATCATAAAATGTCTCAACAATTGGAGTTCACACCTCTTGCCTGCGGGGGCGCTGCTGCACCAAGAAGGAAATGACACAAAAACCTTCGAAGAAGACATGAGCGCAACTTCTTCCTTAACAAAATGTAAACATATATGAAGTAGAATCAGATTGGAGCAGCTGTAGGATTTCTCTATGTTTTTGATCAAAGTCGACGAGCCATTTCCCCCGCTAACGCTAGCCTTGCGTATTTGTTTTGGTTGCATTTACCCAGAATGCCCTGCGCTGGAGTCCACTTCCTGCTCCGGTCCTCGTGGCATTCACATTTGCATTCAAACCGTGCAGAGACTAAGGTTTTTAAACGAACCAGACTTTGTAAACACAGGGACTAGAGTTTGACTAAAGCGAACTAAACAGGGCCGATGTGAATGCTCTCTGAACCAGTAAGTGGACTATAGCACCTTATGGCTGCTTTGGTGGCAAATTTAGGAAGCCATGTCAAATGACTTCAGTTAAAACACTCTAAGGTTCACAGATACAATCTGTTGCTTTAGTTTCTTAACGTTTATTCTATTGGTGGAGAAAAATGTCAGACTATAAGAGATGTAATGTTACCCTCAGTTCTGCCTCATTTCTCCCATCTGCTCTTTCAAAATCTTAAAGAAATTCAAAACTAAAACTCTCCTGTGAGAAATGCATGTGGCTTAAAAACTGCTTTTAAGTGAAACTGTTTCAATCAGTTTTAAAACAAGAACAATGGGAAAGAAGGAAAAAGCTTTCTTATTCTGCAGGACGATTCTGAAACTGCAGCACAAGAGCTGATAAAAATGAGTTTCGCTATCCACATTAACAGAAGGCAGAACAAACTGTTTACAGATGCACATTTAGATGCATTTCAAATTTGGCCGTGTAAGACATCAGAGGTGCAGCTTAAATGAAGGACGTCAACACCGGCGAGGACGATATGAGGCGCTGAAAAGATGGACGAGCGAACGAGCTGGGAGAAAAGTAAGAGAAATGAATGGTAGCGTTCTCAAGGAGAAGGCGAGATAAGGCAACGGTTTCATATCGGCGAAAACACATTTCAAGAGAAAACAATGCTGCTACCCTTCGATTAGTTTCACCTGCATGATCCTAAAGGCGACCTGGAGTGACATCACCGCTCCGTAACGAGGGGAAAACAGAGACACCGGAAGAAAGACTTCACCTTGGACGGCGCAGCTGGTAAAAAACAAAAATCTCTGATATGGCAGGCTGATGAGCTCTCATCCATTTACTGAATCCATGTTTTGAATATTGATTCTTTGCTTGGCGTCCACACGAGTCTGAAAGCTTTTTACACGGCTGAGCTTCGAGTTTGATTTGAGAAAAAAGCTCCCCTCAAAAAAGTCAGGATTGTTTTCCTGCACAGCCTCAAACAAATTAAAACTTAAATACTTTTAAATACAGATTTATTTATTTTTTTTTACATTTTGTCATGTAAACATGATTTGTTTTACCACTAATTATGATTTAAATCAAAGAAAACTATTTTGTGGACCTGTTGACCCGTTCTGGTTGATTTTTCTGCACGCCTGACACGCTCTCTAAAAATCCCCGAGACTTTCACACAGTAACACGCTGAAATAGAACATCAACCCAGACCACATCATAAAACAAGCCCAGCAAAGACTAAATTTCCTCAGGCATGTGAAGAAGTATCCTGTCAGAAGACACCTGCAGATCCAGCCCTGCAGACCAGCGGATCATCTGTCAGTGTGCGGCCGGGAGCCTCCGTGTTTCCCTCCAGAAAAGAGAGAGGGAGAAAACTGGAGAGTGTTGTCACTAAAGCCTGACATAATTGCTTGCAACCTCTCTGCTGTCAGCTTGTTCCATATAAAGCACACCTTTCACCACGAAAAAAGCTGTTTTTCCTTCTGCCGAGGTCACAAAAAATGACAACCTTTGACCAGGTTGTTTCTGTGGAGCCTTATGCAACACGCACAACAGAGCAAATTTATTTCCACCGTCATGCATCATTCACTTTATGCCATTAATCATTTAGATTTCCCCACAGCGTCGACATAAAGAGACCACCTCCAACTGAAGCCTCTCGTATTCGCATTGATGTTTTCCAGGGTGTGGCGGCGTGTCGTCCTCATGTGGTTATTATTTTCTGCCTTTTTCTGCTCCAAAACAATAAGGATCTAGTCAATAATTAAACTATTTCTACATGAGAAGTTTTTATAACTCCTGTGCTCAGAGTAAAAGCTCCGAGAGACACGGTTTATTGGTGGATAGGTGAGGAAAGATAATTCAGAAACTTTATCATAGTCGTTGTATTTTATAGCAACATGATGGCGGCTAAAAGTTTCTCATATTTTTCTTTATGAATGCAACTTTACAGTTCCCTGGAGAACTGTTTATCCTCCTAAATATGTCTTCACTTTTGGCCTAATGTGCCAAAAAAAAAAACAACAAAGCTAGACAGAAACAATACAGGATTTTTAACTTTCGTTTTAAATTTTTTTCTTATAATTTCACAATCTGCTTTTGCTTTTTTCCCTTCTTTTACAGAGAAGTATAAAAACATCCATCTGATGAGCTGCCATAGTTATTTCAAATCAGATAAGTTATGTACATTTAGTTTGCTTCAAAACTGGAATTTATTTTCACCCAGGTGTAATGGAACAAGAAAGACGGCAGGAAATCTCATTAAATGATTATCTGAGTCATTTAGAAACTCGTGTTTGTTTGATTCCACCAAGTGAAGGATTTAAGAGATGCTAGTTGGCGAGAAGCAACTGATTAAGTATTAGAATCGGCTTCGTTATGTTTGCCTCTATCGCCTTTCAGCTAAAACATTTCTGTTAATTTCCATATATGCAGATTTTTAGCATGTTGCACTTTTGTTGTAGTAACCAAGAAGCTTCATATCGAAGTTAAGGGCTGGAGCAGCGTTTTATGATGGATTCTCTTCATATTCAAACTACGGATTTCACAATTTCCCAGTCAGAAATGAAGCAAGAATATCATAAAAATGGGAACTCAACAGTTTAGTACCCAATATGGCTGTTTGCATGCAGAATCACTAAAAGTGGCCAAATTAAACTTTTGCACTTTTGGAAGTTTGCATCTCATTAAACATGTGGCTTTTGTGGCGAGTCTGTGAAATGAAATTTAATTAACTCAAAGTAAAAACAAACATTAAAACAGTTTATCATGCCCATTTATGTGCAATTTCACATTATTTGTTCGAAACATTTAAATCTCCCCACAACAGATAAACTCTTACGTTACATTCTCATCCTTAAATGTATAATTACTTATACGTTTTTGGTCTTTGAGACAACATATTTCCTAACATTCATACTTCAGAACATATATATATTTTTTTTTTATTTTATTTTTTCAAATGTTGACATTTAAACAAAAGAACAAAACAAAATTCAACCAAAAGAAGAAAAAAAATGTTCCAGGTTCAAGTTGAATTGCAACTGAAGGAATATTTCACAAAGCACAGATCAAGATGTCAAACGGCTTAATTAAACACCGAAAAGCCTTTAATTAAAACGAAATGCTTCCCTGTGAGGATTGTCTGAACTCCTTACTGGACGTGAAATTCCTCCCAGCCCGTCAAACTCTCCTGCTCACTTGGTGATTCTGGTCAGAAGTCGCTGCCAACTCTCATCACTTCTTCCTCTGGCACACAATCTGTGGACGACCACTGGCGTCTCCTAGCAACACCATTTGTTGCCATTTCAATTTTGTTCGTCTGAAGAACAAAAGAAGAATTAGCTTTGAAACACTTAAATTAAGCTCCTCCTATCGATGTGACTCATTTTTCCATTCAGAGGAGAAAAAAAAAAAAGAAGCCGTTTATTCGTCACAGCGGGCCGAAGGAAATCTTCTTACCGCTGATAGTCCTGCTTGCTTTGTCACTGTTGTGAAGCATCAAAAGGCGAGCACAGTGTGAATCTGAATAGGAACTGCCTCATTATAAAAATAACTATCTATTTTGCGTTCTGGAAGGGTGAATTTCAAATGGTGCAAAGCCAAAACAGCAGCCTTGAGGAAAAAAAAAAAAAAAAAAAAGAGTGCGTTGTCTGATGTGGCTCTCTGATACGACTATATAAAGCACAGTTCATTCCCTTCACAGCTGGGAGCTGGAGAGCAGGTGAGGCAGAGCGCACCTGTCAGAGCAGGTCGTTGGACATCTGCCAATTATGGCAAGTGTTGAAGAGATAATGACCGTCATCTTTATTTCCTCAGACCTGCTGCCGGGGTTCGCCGGCTCGTTTCAAGGCGACCCGTCAGCCTGGCGGGGAACAGCCAGCTTCTCATCCATTAGTCTCTGAGTGGGAGGCTGCAAACATAAAACCCACATAAAAACAGGAGCCAGTGGCTGGTTCAAAACAGGGGAGGCCATTCGGTGATGTAAAAACATTTCAATCATGAGAAACCACAGCCGGGGTGAAACTTCTGCAGAATTACTGCAGAAACACAAAATGTTGCCAAGTATTCCTGCTCCAGTTTCCACTGCAAATATTTTCTTACATTTGAAATAAGACAAAACTAACTTCCAGCGAAATACAGGGGCTTGATTTAAGTAGAAAATTCCTTAATATTGACTGAAGAAGTTGGTATAAGTGGCAGATTATTTCACTTCTAACAAAATATTTTCTTGAAATCATCAGCTGGTGAAACTAGAACGTTTGCATCAATATTAATGAAATGCCATCAGACTTGTCACTTTTATGCTCTACAATAAAAAACATTTAAATTAAGAAATTAACTGAAAACAAGCTTCTTTTCTCCTGCCTAAAGCACCTTGTGTTACTTTGGTCTGATTTGAACTGAACTAAGATATTTGCACAAGAAACTAAACACAAAGAATTTCCATGAAAGGAAATATTTGCTTGGGTAAACTTTACTTTTTCAAGTGAATAAATACGAGGCTGATTATTATTTTGGAGTTAGATTGTAGGTGTAAAGTTCATATATTATTCAAAAGCATCGGTAGAAATTGATGGCAGATGAAAAACCCTGCAGTAAGTGTTTGGAAGTCGTTTAGGGGAACTCTGTGCTCTGCTCAGAAACACCAGCTCTCTTCCGCTCATCTGTGAGCCATTTCAAAGTCAACTTGACTCAGAATTGGCCAATTCATCTCTCCAAGGTTTCGTTAAGGACTAATGTGTTCTCCGCTTTTCAAGCTTGATTTACAAATCTGTGAGCTGCAGCAAAAGACCTCCGAACGGCAGAGAGAGAATGCAGAAAGCTACAGACGATTTCCTCTCATGTGCACGTCTCCACCAAACCTTTAAATGTTCTGTTTCCCTTGTCATCTTTTAGCTTTCTGGTGCTTAAATCTTTTCTTCGGGCTCCAAACTTTTTGACTCTTTGAAGAGAGCAAAGGCGCTCACCCTTCTGAAAGTACTTTTCCTGCAGCCTCTGCAAGTTTCAGCTGAATTAGAGCCATTAAGAAAGAGAAACAGGAAAGAGTTTTTGAAAAACATGAATCAAAGTTTATTCCGCCCTCATCTCGTCTGCTTTTCTAGACTAGAAAATCTAGTCTCGTTAGATTTTCTCCATCTAACGAGACTAATGAGTTATTATAGAGGTATTGCCGACATACTTTGGATATTCTTTGTTGCACCTGCTATTTGCTTTGTGTTTGCTGAAGATAGACATCACTTCCCATCCACCTACCAAAATAAACACAAACAGCAACGGATGACGAGGTGGATAGATGGGATGACTTAGGAGAATATTCAAAAAGTCACTGGAACATGGACGAAAAGGTCAGTTAGGAGTCGTTCATCTGTGCTTGCTGGAATCACTGCCAAATGCAAAGCTGCTGAATGATTTCATGGAGCCCTCACACTTTCTGCTGGAAAATATGACAGCATATCTGGATCATTGTAGACAGGGATAAAAAGGAGGAGCAAACATGCACCAAAAAATCTCTGAAATTTTGCGCTTAATCTCAGAAACTTTCTCGCAAAAACAGAGAAATTTCTGAGCCCCAATAGTTTAAAATCTGCAAGAAAAAAATAGGAAATTTCAGAGATTTTTCTAGCTAAATTTTGACTTTGGAAACCCAGAAATGTCTTTTTAAAAAAAACAGAAGTTCATCTGAAATTTTCAAAATTTTTCTTTCAATTTTTCAACTTTTGGAGCTCAGGAATTTCCTTCTTTCCTAGAAAATTTCTTAGTTAATCTCAAAGAGGGTTTTTTTTTTTTTTTTTTCTGTCGACATCGCAGGTAAAGTAACGTTTGAAATCCCGGAAGCCGTTGCATCTGCACAGAGACCCTCACAGATTCTGTTTGTAAGAAGCTCAAGTTGTCCAAAAGCGTTGGTGACATTTCAGTAAACATGTCCTGCATGGTAACACTTGTTCACTCGTTTGTAAAGTGAAGCAGAGCTGCGGCCGCTGCTGTCTGCTGCCCGTCAGGGACCGCCTGCACTCTCAGACGTGTTAGCAGCAGAAACAGCGAGATATAAACTGACGAGCGCTCCTGGCCTCCAGATAAGCCTTTTAAGACACGGATCTCCTGTTTGGTCTCCATTCATACCGTCTCTCTAATAATCAGGGTGTTACTGTGAGAATTGGCATATTATTCTGGATGCCTGTTTGCTGCGAGACATTAGCCTATGAGAAAAGAGAAAGGAGCTTTTCATAACTTGCTCTGATAAACAATCAGTACCAAACCATTCAGAGTAATAAAGGATGACAATCTGAAGGTAGTCTCAAAGAGAGGATTTCATATTTTGAGCCTAAAAACGAATCAAGATGTGACAAAAAAAGATTTATTGATATGAAAGAAAAAAAAAACGTTATTATGAATATTTCCCACAAAGTTTCTGCTCAGGTTTTAGACATTCAGAAATCAAGTCGGTGTGCGCTGATAAATCATTCATGGCTGTGGAGTTATCCTGGTTTTCTCTGTTAGCCTGCAGCTCATAGTGAGAGTTTCAGGTTGAGTCCATCCTCTCTGGGAATCAGAAACTCATGAGGCTTTTAGCAAACAGCTGGAGTCCAACTGTTTTCATTAAAATCAATATCTATATGATGTTTTTGTTGTCATTTTGCAGTTTAAATGCAAATTTGCAGCAGCATTTTGTTGCATAAAGTATCACAGGTCACAGACTTTCCGTCTGACTTACTTGTTATATCATTTTGTTCAATAAAACTCTGACGATAAATAATAAATCAGAATACGTTGTGGATTTGCTGGGGAGAAACCTTTTTTTTAACTTCCTGATGTCGGCATAGGAGATCATAGTTGTGTTTAAATTGTGCAACAAGCATCATTACGGCACTGCAAGCCAACAACAGTTGATGTCAGTTTCTTCATTTCAAAGGCTCTAATACAGTGGATTGTTTCTAATTAAGATGGTTCTTAATTAGACCTTTATGATCAGACGTCATCTTTCTAGCTTTTAGAGAGGCGGAAGTTATAAAGCAGATTTCATTCAGGAAAACATGGAAACGTCTCACTGTTGGAAAAGTTTGAGTTTTTGGGACTAAAGTCGAACCACATCTAACGGCTATCTCCAGCTCCAAACTTTAAAATGTGAAAGTTTAGATTTTGACCCAGCTGACTTCATTAATGGGTCTCAGCTGGACCTGCAGTCGTGTTTCACTGAGTACAAGTGAATCCTCACATCGCGTTGTTGGTCATTTGTTGCTTTTTTTTATTGTTTTTCTCATTAATTCATGTCCCGTAACTCTACAAATGACCAACCAGTTGGTTTCTTGCCTTATACGTTGGTTAGAAGAACCCAGACGACGGGAGACGAGCGCTCCCACAGGGATCCATTAACGACAACATTACAAGAAGGAACGCTGCATATTTTGAGTTCCAACAGATCAGTCAGTAGAAAAGCATAAATATAATAAATATCTGCTCCTCAGAGCCTAAATCTGATAGAAAGGAAATGTACACGCCATATCACTGCTTACATTTTTCAGTAATTGGTTTGCCTGCTCCACATTCTGACTACATAATATCAGTACGAAACAATATACATTACTTTTATTAGAAAGCTTGTGCACATCACTCAGTGAATTTCCCAAATATTTGATTAAAAATATAGTTTCTGCGACCCTTAATTAGCAACTTTGCTACATATGATTTCCTTTATGTTGTGGTGAGCCACTGTTTCCACTGGCATTGCCTCAGAGAGTTCAGAGGTCAGACAAATTGGTGCAAGAAAGAAATACAGTACAAGGGACACGTAATTATTTCTCCCTCCAGCCGGACAGTCAACAGAACCACCAGCAAAAAAAAGAAGAGGAGCTAGCTCCGCTTTTATTTCTGCCAACACCTTTTCTCATTCTGTGATAGTTATATTTTCCTTTAGAGAGCCTCATGAAATATTTATAAGGGTGGCCAGATTTTTATAGTGTCTAATAAATTAAGGTTTGAAGCGAAATAGCTTTGTAACTCCATGCCGAGTGCTGCTGTTAAGATGTAGAGAATGATCTGTTCTCTATATCACTGATAAATTGCTCCACAGTTTTACTAATATTATAAATCCTAGTTTATTAGAGAACGTTAGTGAACAAACAGCATCACGGTGAACAACGAACACAACAGGCAGATCAGGGAGACGCTTTAAAGAATGATTAGGTCTTCACATAAGGAAACCAGTTAGAGGCAACCAAAAACTTCAGACGTTCCAACAGGACAACATCTAAGACGTATCAGAGCCGCAATGCAAGTGAATGAGAGGAAAATTAAGAATCAGACCATTTGTTTTCCACCGAGCATGACTGAGCTTCAGGTATTTTCCATAAAAAGAATAGACAAAAAATAAAGTCAGTCACAAGCTGCATTATCATTAGAAATGGTTTGTTAATATTCCCCTATTGTTGCAAAACTAAATTTTACAATCGTTGTCGCAATTAAAATCAGACATGAATAAGTTGAACACAATACGTCATCAAAAAACATGCAGCGCCATGATCCTCCAAGTACTTCCTGTCGTTTTCTTCCTGGCTTCTGCCAGTGGAAACATCCGATTGTTGGTCATAGGACTTGTGTGATGTGAAAAAACTGTTTTCATTGTAGTTTGGCAAAATAACAAACAACTTTTTATTGAAAGTTTTTTTTCAAAATTGGCTGTTTCATATATGTTATATACAGCTCTGTAAAAAATTAAGAGACAACTTAAAGTGATCAGTTTCTCTGATTTTGCTTCTGATAGGTTTATGTTTGAGTAAAGTGAACTTTGTTCTTTTATTCTATGAACTACTGGCAGCATGTCTCCGAAATTCCAAGCAAAAAAATGTGTTTTTATTCGCAGAAAATGAGAAGTAGTCAAAATACCAACAAAGATGCATGCTTTCAGATGTTAAATAATGCAAAGAAAACAAGTTCATATTAATTCAGAAACAACAATACTAATGTTTTAACTCAGCAAGAGATCAGAAATCAGTATTTGGAGGAACAACCAGCAGGTTTTCAATGGTTTTCAGCTCTCTAATATTTTTCTGGCGCTGCATGTTTTCTAACAGACATGAATAACCAACTGTCTGTTGGTCCATTATGCAAAACAACAACTATATTTGTGGTTTAACATAACAAAACGACCCATTAGCATAAATATTTTTCCAAAACACCGGCTGCATCCAGGAACATCCCAGCTCTCCAGAAAACATCCCTGACTTGTCAAAACCACGTCCTCCGTCTACTGATCCTTCTCCTGGGATCTAACCGCCGTCTAATTATCCGTTACAGCTTTTAGCTGTAGCAGTGCGACAGGTGTTAGTGCTCCTGTTTTTTAATAATGCATTTACCGGTGAAACCCATCAGTTATTTTTAGTTGCACACACTCTCAAACCCCAAAATCCACACACAGTCCTGCATGCAAAAAACACCATCTGCTCCTCCTCTTCCATCTCCTCACCGTGTTTTTATCCGTTTCCAAGCTAGCTAGCTGACACACGGCACAGAGTATTTTTAGACGTGTGCAGAACCATTGGTTTATGTAAATGACGGCTTGATGTGGAGAAATTGTTGCCATGTTGTGTGTTAAGTGGTGGTGCAACACGATGCATGTTCTCTGAGGTTTGTATATGAATACGTCTCTAGCAGTCTGTGCTGATCTGCTTCCAACATGCAGTGTGATTCCCAGTCTAACTGTTCTCAGCGGGTACAGCCTCAGGCTTCACTGTAGAATGCAAGCACACACACACACACACACACACACGTCAGCGTAGGTTAAAGAAAGCTACTGCTTTCTGCTCTGTATATTCTGGCCTTATCTCAACCATATTCCTGCAATTGTGGGATCCAGCCTTTCTGGACACTTTTTCTTCCTCCAGCCTTTTTTTTTTTTTTTTGCTTTTCAGTAGTGCTGTCAGCATTTCTTCAATTTCTACTCTTTTCTTGCTTCTGTCTACAAGGAAAAACTTGTGCTGTGTTTTGCAATAGCCAGATTCACAATGAGACTTTACCATTCCCCCACCTTGCAGCTCAATCTCTCCCTCCCAGAATCAGATATTTGCCTTAAATTCACAAAATGCTGCTTCCTTTTTCATGTTCCACACAAACCTGAGGTTTACACCTGAATCCTGCTTCAACTGGAGGGTTCTGTTAGCCGTTATGCACAGCTTTAGTCCTTAAACGCCATTGAGTGCTGAACCTTTTAGTTTATGACAAAAAGCCAAATCGTCTGCCAGAGTTTCTTGGTGATTTTTTATGAATTATCTTATGACCCAGAGGAGAACAGAGGAGCTCAGAAATCAAGATCTGATACAACCAAAAGTGGTTCTTTCCTTTCATCACTGATTTTAGCAGCATAAGCACAAAGTCTACTGCCAGAATTACTTTTTAAGCATATTTTCTGTTTAAGCTTTCTCAAGAGAGCAATTCGCCTAACTCATCCAAAAAATCTACTCGAGGAGCATTGCCAGAAATATGGCAAAATATGCTGGAGGAAGAACCAGCCCACTCAGAAACAGTGAGGATGTTTCTAAGAGACTTTTCAAACTCAGACAGAAGTCTGTAGTAGGTAGGAGCATTCATGAAATGCTCGTGGCTTCATAACCTTGAGTAAAAATGCCACATTTTCATGGTCTAATGGAGTACACAAAGATTAAATTGGAAGTATGATGTAAAATTCACATTTTGCACATTTATGCTCTTTCTACAGCTTCTAAATCCAAGCACTTAAAAACACAACACCCAACCAGTTTTGTTTTTTTGGTGTCTAGAAAACAATCCATTTCATATCTGCAGGCACTGCCACCCCAGTCTGTTACCTAGCAACCCAGCACATTTGGCCAGCTGGATTTACCTCTGCATGTGCTGTACAATGGCTGCTGGATAAAAGTGTTTTATCCAGAAACCTCTTGCTGCATTCTTGTTGGTTGTGCATTAGGCTCCACTTCTGCTTTTCAAAGATGTGCGGTTGTGTAATTGTACATCCTTTTGCAGCCATTTTCACCTCGGAGTGTAAACGTTGAGTTGGGAGGCGTGGCCAGCAGTGGATTATTTAAAGTTAAAGTGACGAGACACCCTAATGCATTTCATTCTGAAAGAAGCTCAGACAGGCAGAACTGACGACAATAAAATCTTGATTGATTTTGTGCAAAAAAATCTAATGAACATATTATATGTTTTTAAAAAATGCCATGTATCTCTTTCACAGTATTCCCCAAATGTGGAACTTAGATTCAGTGCTTTGCTTTAGTTTATTTAAACTAAAAACCATTTCCTGAGATAAGTCTACACCCAGCAGGTCCAGTGAGTTATGTTATCAGTTACAGTTGCTTCCCGTTGAGGCGTATTGAAAATGGCAGCAGGGTCCAGACAGAACGCATGGCGCTCCCTCTGTGTGTCTTCTTACTGAAATAAAAGAGCTCGTTTCCGACAGGACGGACTCGGGAAACTGACTTTGATGTCAGGTTGACAGGTGAAAGAAAACCATTCGGTGATTTCAGTAGCATGCGGTTGCGTTTCATGAGCAAATCATCCCTCCACTCAGTTTGGCTTTTTGTTCCTGTAACATCCCCCTGTCTTCTCAGGATCTTTGTTTCGGCTGAAGCTTTCCGCAGAAGGCTAAACTGTGACACTTCGTCTCGACGCTAGCATCACCATCTGTGTCTGCTGTAAGGCATATTGCGCAATATTCTGCTCCTTCTCATTTTGATTCCTTGAGATTGCCTCCCTGCTCTTGAGTGTACACACAGCCTACTTCTGTGCCAACGAGTGTGTGTGAGACAGACAGATAGCAAAGAGGTGGCCAGCTGCTGGGATGCAACACAGTGATCTCCTTCCAGCTGTCCTGCCTGTCCCCCTGGGTGTCTCCAACACTCTCTGCTGGCCAGCATTTTTACACATGCAGGCAGCGTTGAGTTTGTTTCATAACCTCACGGTTTACACTCAGTACCTGCATATTTGTTTCTCAACGGCTCTCGCTGATGAGTTCTGCACACTTGATTTTTATTTCTAGGAAACTCGTCTGTCCAGTTGTCAAAAACAGTCGGAGAACCTGAGCAGATATGTAAATATTCCTATCCTTTGGTGTCTGTAGTTTTAAACCTGAAAAAAAATATCTATTTCGGACTTCACAGACCTTTAGATGTTGTGCTATGTTGCTTCGGTTTCAAATGCAAAATATCTTAGTTTTCAAGTGTACCAACTTCAGCAAGATGTAGGAAGTTGTTTTAATTCAATAATTCCTTAATATTGATGAGAAAGTTCCAGTTCAACTGGATTATTTGACTTGTAACATGGAGGAAGTGCTGTTATCCGCCATCATTGCTAAAGCTAACTAGCCTGAGCATTTAGCTGGCTTTTCTATGGGAAAGGAGCTGTAGCATGGCAGATAGAGGGGGAGTTGTGAGCTGCACATACATGCTCATGATTGGCAGCACTAAGACCCGCCTCCTGGCTCTGATTGGTTGTATTACTGTAGCTCAAGTTTTTCCACAAGTTATTTCCCATATTGTACTTTTACATAGTGGCAATTTATAAATATGAAAACTTTTTTATATGTGTATTAACGTTACTACAGTTTTAGGTAAAACTAAAAAGTGTAGTAAGGTAAATTAACTTTTACAATTGTTTTTTTTTAAAAGGTGCTCGATTAATTTTCGCTGACTAAATGTTCCTGGTTACTATCCACCTCTCGGTACACGTAAAGAAATGTCGCTGGTTCAGATCCAAACATTACAATGCAGCACATCAGTTTACAATTTCCCATAGTTCAGCATGTTTTCACCACTCAGGAAAACTAAACTTGAAAGCCCAGGTCTCAGCTCAAGGAGAAAAATCTACGAAGCAGAAAAATCTCCCCAAATCTGCCCGCAGGCAGGTTTCCCGTTTGCCACGTCATCTTTCAAACTTTTTCTGAATAAGTGTTATTAGACCTCATAAAGGCTCCGTTTGAAGGCTGATCAATCAGATGTTAAAACGGTTTGAAAGGGCGAGTCAGCCAAAGCAAATCATTACAGCCGAACGCCGCTCACTCTGCAGCCCGGCCCGACTCGCGGGCGTCCAGCTGGCGCCCTCCCACCGGCAGCGACGCGGGTTTACTCGCCCTGCATGGATGATTCACAGAGTTTTCCTGTATTTGTGTGTGTGTGCTCCATCTGTCTGCGTGTACTCGTGTTTCTCTGAAACCCTCGCACACACACTATATCCATCAGAGCAGGAGGGAAGAGTCAAGCGAGAGATTGACTGTAGCAAAAGGAGCAGGCGGCCGTCGCCCGCTGAACGCTTGAGACGTTTCCTTCACAGCACTCAGCTTTCTCAGCAGATTACAGACACAGGCTGCTCTTCAGTTTACAGGCCAAGTACCTGTCCAGAATACTGATGATGGTTCAGCGAGGACCCGGTGACCGGGCGTTTATTTTCCTTTTAGTCTTAATTAAGAAGATCTGCATGTTTTTTCATATCAATTTGGACATTTTACACCATTTGTTAGTAAAATCACTTATGGGATTAGGGATGTGTTTGCAGCAGTTAGTAAAAAAAAAAAAAGAATCAGCACTAAGACAGATGTTAATGCTGTACCCACTACAGCCATTAGAATGTAAACTCTGCCACAATGTCAGATCTCAGATAATTTAATCTTGCCTCATTAAGGACATCCACAAAATCACCTCGGTTTTGGGTCTTGAAGCCAACTTTTTATTTTTTTTTATTATCCTGGGACAAATGTGCTTCAAGCATTGTTTTGATTTGTGCAGGGAAAATAAAAAAATCCATCCTCTTGATCTATTTATTTGAAAATTCTGGAGATGAGGAGGAAACGGAGCAGACCTGACCTGTGGAGGAAGAAACATGTTGGAGTCGATTAACTTGACTCTAAAAGTAGCTTTTTCAGATTTGATACATTCAAGGAGAGTTTAAATGGTCGTAAAGGATATTCTAGAGGTCTGTGGTTGCCTGTTCTATGAAAGTTTTTTTTCAGTCACAGAAGCGAGTTACAAACCTTCAGAACTTTTTCTAAGGGGATTATGGAAAAAAGATGTAAGAAAGTGAAGCCAACATGTTCTGGGCTTGAAATGGGGTGTGTGTTTGACCAAAAGCACAAATCCAAAGCAAACCCACAGAGGTGAGCCACACCAAAGTCTTAGGAGTCTCTTCATTGGTGGCAGACAAAGTGAGCATTTCCCCTGCGTGTCTCTGCAGAATGCATCCCACTGATAAGGGCCTCTGTCCTTGTCACCAAGGACTGATGTCTTTCTGTCAAACCCCAGGCAGCCCTCTTCCTCATCCTGTGCTTCTGCTCTTCTACACCTGACAGACTCCCAAACCCCGCCCGCATCCCTCCGCCTCCTCCCCTGCAACATCCCCTCTCCTTTCCTGAAAAACTTTCCTTCCTCGGACGTTTACCAGTTATTATCTCAATCAGAGTTTATCGTCAGCCTGACATCCTGGAGCTTCTGGATGCACAGGAGCATCAGAGCCACATTATTAAAAACAAAAAAAAGCAAAGCGTGATGACGATCCAAGCTTTAACACAACCGCTTAATTTTTTCATCACCCACCTCCACATTATAGCTGCGACTCGGTCTCCTGTGGTTTAGCACCTCTTGTGTTCATTAGCACCAAGCTGCAGCATGTCAGCCGATCTTATTTACTAATTAGTGACTGATGACATTAGCGGAGAAAAACCATAGGAAGGACAGATCCCTGTGACATTATTCATTGCCCTTCTGTCGGAGCTTTGAAATGCAAAGCAGAACACTGTTTTTTTTTGTTTGTTTTGTTTGTTTCTTGTTTTTCCCCAAAGATTTTGAAAACTTGTAAACTCAGACAGAATAAAAGTTTCTCTCCAGAAGAGTCTTCCTTTTTTAAAGCCTGCTGAGAAATGAGATAAAAAATGTCAAAGGCTCTGAAAATAAGAATGTAAATATTAAAGTCCGCAGCGCTCGGCTAAGTTGAACAGCAAAAAGGTCATTTTTCTGCCAACCCACAGAGATTCTAATCTCTGCCGCTAAATCTCTTCCAGCCTTTCTCCATTCGTCTTGTTGGCTGTTCCAAAGATAGCTGGTATTGTGGGGTAACTCCTGAAAGGACGCGTCCCTCCTACCCCCTGCTGAGCCTCCTGGCCAGTGAGTCAGAGAGAGAAGATCATGCATCTAATGAGTTCATACAATGATTTCTAAAATGAACCAGAAGATATCATCGTTTTTCCCAAACAGTTTGTTCTCAATGCTTTAGAAATGATCACATCTGGAGGAATAAGCTTTTTGCAATGTCTCACTGCACTGCTAATGTCAAATTTATTTATGTAGCGCTTTTAAAAAACAGGCCAAAACCGCTCCAAGGTGCTGCACAAAAAATAATAACACAATAGAATAATTAAATAAAAATAAAACTGAATTAAACGCCAACGAATAAAAATACGTTTTCAGAAGCGATTGGGAATCGATTGTTTCATCACTGAATAATAGAGTTAAGTTAATAAGACCAAGTTTCACCTGTTTAGTTTCTTGTCAACATTATCAGTGAATCAGCCAATCAGAAGACATCTGGTTAATCTGACAACATGCTGAAGTTTGTAAAAAATAAAAAACAAAAGAGCATGGAGTGACTTTTGCTGCACGGGTGCTCTTAGTACTTCAGAAACTCCAGATCGAGGTGGTTATTTTCAGAGAGCAGTGCAACAGCTGCGTGCAGGAAAATGTCTTCCTGGGTTGGGATGATAAAAGCAGCAGTGGCTCAAATAAGCAGCCATTACAACCAGGGCATCCAAAAGCAAAAGTTTGCTCCTCGCAGCAACGGGGCTGCAGCAGGAGAACGCCAGGAAGACGAGGATACGGCTCCCACTGCTCCAAACTGAAGGGCACAAATTTTACCCGACATCCCAAACATGTTTCTGAAACTCCGATTCAACTTCAGTGTTAAAAATACTGTCTGGTTTTAATTTTATTAAGACTGGATGAATGCATGAAAGCTTTCAGATCTCCTTATTGCTGCTGCAATAATTCGAATGCTTGTAAAGATCGGAGCATACTAACCATTATATATTCATCTTTTGCCAGCAGATCATAAGTTTATGCGTTGAATAAGATGTTTTTCGTCTAGAGGAGTAAGTTAAAGGGTTCCTGGTGGAGGTGGGTTGAAGAGTTTGCAGCTGGATTCCTTGTAAGGATTTACACCAGAGGAACAGAATATGAACTAGCTGCTCTACCAGCTGCTCATCTAAAATGCAAACAGGCGCAGCATTTTAAATGTCTTTCAACAGACGTCGATGAGGCTTCGTCATTCATTTGTTATTGGAATATGCAAGATGATGATGTATGCAAACGTATGCATGAGGCAGCGTTGGAGTCGGGCGTGGTGCCCTCCTGGAGAGGAGCGGGGCGCCGCGGCGGGTCGGGTCGGGATGTCCCCGCAGAAAAGGTGAAAAGTTTTCCGCTGTCGGATTCTGACCATAATGTAAAAGCTTTCATAATTGTGTTATGTAAAAGCTAAATATGGAGTCGCATACAACGTGTTGCTGGGATTTCATTTTTTTTCGGCTCTTTTTCTCCTTTCCTGAGCTCCTTGTGTGTGTCGAGCTTCGGTGAGTAGGCGCCGGCCGGTTAGATTCCCCCAAAGCTCCACCACGCCTGACCCTGATGCATCACTGGCTCCTGGGTATGGAGGAGCGAAACACAAAGTGGGAGAAAATAGAAGAGAGAGGGGTGCTATCCTCCTCCTGCAGCGGTGCTGCGCAGCAGATCACTGGTCTTCTTCAGCTTTCATCCAGCAGCTGCAGCGAACCGCCAACTGGCCTCTGCACACAAACGCTTCATCTCAGCCTTCCAGCGTTATTTCTTACACTTCTCCTCTGCGTCGGCCCAGTCTGGATCCCAACCGGGGAGGACAAGACAGCCGCCCAAATGCACACACTTTGTCAGAACGCTGCCTTATGAAACATAAAGTTATCCTCCGTGTTTTGGTGGAAAACGCATTTCTACATTAGGTCAAATTTACCTGCATAACCTCCGAACCGCTCAGGATTTCCACTGATCTGAGTTCTAGTTGTTAAGAAGGGAGACCAATCCTGTTTGCACGCCTGAATGGAAATTAGTAAACTGAGGAAGATAAACATGGCGTGTTCCTCTGTGGCAGAGACGACCTGCGCTGCCGTCCCTTTAGGATTACCCAGCCTGATCCTGACTCATCCTTCACTTTCTGAACTTTTATAGCCATAAATCTGCTGTCATTTCAACTTAATGGGACATTTTATACAACTCAAAGCATAAGATGCACCTATGCTTTGTTTCTGTGTACACAGAATCCTCATTACAGTGGAGGAGTTCACTGTGTTAACGATACGTGTCCAAGTTGAAGGACAGATTGCTGCCTTTCTGTAAATATCATCACACACACACACACTTACATAGGAGTGCAGTCGACTCATTTATAATTCACAATCACATGCAAGTGCTGCGAACTCTGCTCCTTGAGCAAATGAGCCGCGTTTTCTAGTTCCTTGCCACTCGCCCTCATTTCACGGAGCCGTTTCCCCGCCATACGTTTCCTCTGAGCAGACGCAACGTGGCTGCTCTGTCCTGTAAATGTTGCATTGCGGCGTCACGACCCCGGCTCCGGCTCATCGTGACCTCCGGCTTTGTAACGGAGGATTTTTAAAGGTGATCCAGGCTGCCAAGCCGGGAAACTCTGTGTTTATTGTTTGACAATAAAACAAGGTGACAGAGGGATTCATGTGGAAGACAAAAACGGCAGTGAAAAGTTATGAAATGGAATGAAAATGATGTAAGTTTTCACACTTTTGTGGTTAAAAATCAGGAAGGCGGTGTGTGTTTTGTATTCAGTCAGTGCTGCCTCACGTTTAGTTAAATTGATTGAAAACTGGTATATTTACACTGATATGGACACAAAACTAATTAGATTAGAATTTGGGAAAATCATTTTTGAAAAAAAAAAAAACACAATAATTTGTGCTTTCACTTCACAACGATTATCACTTCTCAAAGCTGTAATGCGACGGAAGCGTTGCGGAGGTGTGGAAACTTCGCAAGATATTACAGCTACTAAATTCAGTTTAATGTTTGCATTCATAAAATGATGCAAAATGAGGCTAAGCACTCATTTACTCCCCTCTGTGCAGCTCTGGCAGCTGAAGTCTTGCCTGTTAGCTGGGTTCAGTTTCCCCTGAGCTGTCAGGATCCAGTTTGTCATCCTGCTGACATGCAACGCTCCTCTTATTATTTTTACAGCTGCAAACAGTCACCTGCTATAGCGGCTCGGTAAATTCATGATTGACAATAGATGAGCAGAGGAGCTGATGGAGGATTATTCAGTTCAGAGCGTGAGATGAAGGAAGCTCGGTGTGCAGAGATAAAACAGGCTCATACCGTCAGATAAAGAAGCTTTTGTTGTGTTTAGTGTTTCTGATCTCCAGGTAACGATCGATTCAAATACACACTGAGCCTCAAAAGCCATTAGAATCAGGAATGTTTTACCGTTTGTTGTGGTGCAAAAGTGTGAATAGATACTTGTAACACCAGCTGTTGGAGCTAATTATGGCACAATGGACGCTCGCGCTTTGTAATTTACCCAGCGTGTTTTTATCACATTTTTCCCTCTCGGCTCACCAGCAGTCTGGCACGCGTGAAGATGATCAGCTATTCCTGATATTCAGCGACACGTCTGTCCTGTTATGAAGGCAGGTGACAGATCCAAACATCTCCATCTTAATGCTTCAATTCAAAGATATTTCATTTATCCTGCAGGGAAATTAACTGTTGCCACAACTTATCTAATCAAAGTATCTTCAAAGAGTCATTGGGGACAGCGATGCAGCTCCAGTAGCTGTTGGTCTTGTGACAAAGCTTGCACAAGTGTGAGAATCTGCTTGCAGGCCAGCTTTTAGTCAATTTCTTCAGCAAAGAAAGGGCAGCTGTTGAATTGAAATCAAATGTTTGAGGTGTTTAATCAAAGAAAAGTGTTCAAACATTCCAGTTTCGAAATGCACTGAGAGCTGCTGGTGCAGTAAAAGCTGTGAAACCCTGTAATTTCCTCCCACATTCTTCAACTATATTGAAGAATGTGGCTGTGGTCTGACAATGTGAAAAATTACAAGAGGTGTGAGTACATTTGGAATGAAGCTCATAGTTCACAAGGTATTTGGATGCCATTGTATTTTAGGACATCAACACCTTGAAAACGGCGTGAACAGACAAACCCTCCGTCGCTGGGAGCAGCTTTGGCAGAGCTGCTCTCTTTTTTGGGGAGTTTTTGTGTCATTTATGACTTTGGGCTGTTATGTCGGCTTCCTCTGCAGACTCGCGGGGCTGAGGTGGCTCCTGCAAGACGGAGCTGAGTCGGCTGAACATATGGCAAGAGGAAGCTGCCTGCGGATCGCCTCGTCTTCAAAACTAAGTGGGAACACAGGATTTACAATTAGCATTCCTCCACCACTGTTCTGGGGAGCAAAACTAGTTTTAGAAAATGACTTATTTAAAAAGTAAACTCTGAGCGCAGTGGTCCAGCATCCCCAAAACATTACAGTTTGTGGTTTAAGCCTTAATTATAACTTTGTGTTTTTAGAATTATTTCACTCCAGCAACCAAGAGAAGAGCTTCAAAAAAGCTTCATTATGTTGACTTTGGACACGTTTGCATAGGCAACAACCCTTTTTTGCATATCATCTGTATTAGAAATATAAAGAAAGAAGAATCCCATCTTTTCACAGCCTTCACAAGCCGATTTACATCGCCATGGTAATCCATATCAGTGAAGGGGAAAGCGAAGCAGCAGCAGTGCACAGAAGAAGTCGAGCAGCTTTTTGAACAGTTGGTGTTGGCTAGAAAAAAAAACCGCTGGCGTCTTTCTCATTATTTAGATGCAAGAAAGAAAGAGTTTATTAGTAATCGGCGCGGCATAAAGCCTTGTTAGGTTCTGTAGCTTTTAGGTTTTGTAACAAACAAGATGACATGGAACTGCTGAAGAAGACAAATCAGAAGCTTTAAAGGAACTCAGGTTGCAGCTTATTATTATTAAGTACATGTTTTTATGGTTTCTGTTTCATAATAAAATCTACTGAGTTCCTCTGAGCTGCAAACTGCCAACCAAATTAACTCACAGTTGTCTTTCTGTCAATGGAGGAAAAAGCACACAGTCCATCTGGGGTTTGACTTTATCAGCTTTGCACATCAGTAGACACTTTTATCCTTTCTTTTTTGCATAACAGCTCAAGGTCAGTCAAACTGAACTGAGAGCATTTATGAACATCAATTTTCAGAGACTCTCATTGGATCTGGAGCTGAACTGTTTTACTGGACTTTGATTTAAATCGTGAGCTTCGGTTGCAGGTCCTGACAGGTTTTCCTCCGGCGTTGCCCTGCATTTAACTCCATCCATCTTCTCGTTTCTTCCGTCTGGCTCTCACAGCTCATGTTGAAGGAATGCATTCCCATAGCCTGAGCTTCTAGGTTTGCAGCTGTGCCATACTTTAACGTTTTTAGATGATAGATTGAAAAGTGTAAGATGTGAAAACCTCAGTATGTCGGTTTAAAATCTCACCTTAAGCTAAAGGTGTTCAAAGATCCCCATGCTCTTTGAAAGAAAGTGAAATAGTTAATTTAGCATCAGGTAGGAATCTCTAAATTAGACTAAAAAACATTTTACGCTCCATATATAGGCACTCCCTATTGAAAGACATGTATAAGGATTCGTCTGTGGAATGTAATAATGAATTATTTGAGGAACATTTGTGGATTTTTTTGACAGAGCATGTCAAAAATGCACTTTTTGAATCTAAAATCCTTTGGCACAATTCTACTTTTGCCATTGATTTTCATTACCACCGATTGGCTTTACCCTCAAGCGCAGAAATGTCAAAATGGCACTAATACATAATAGGGTATATTTGGTGTTTGAACTGTAAAATGAGCCATTATAAGTGTTTTAGAGGAGCTCTCAAGTTCTTGTGGATTTCAGATGTTCATTATATTGTTTTCTGCAGTGTGATTGTTTATTTGAAGCCAATAGTTCTTACCGAGAGATCTGTTTTCAAGAGAATATCTGTTGTTGGATGGAATGATGGTTAAAAAGGAAGGAAGGGCAAACCCACAGCAGCATGACTGGGAAAGGCCACATTAAAAAGTCTGCATAAATAAGCATCACTCAGATTGTTCCAACAAGTCAAAAGACTCCTGCGGGTAGAAGAGGAGATTAATGTTGATGTCAGCAGCTCACTTTTGTCATTAGATGATGCCTTTAAAAGAAAAACCAACCGAGTAAAATGGGGGAATAAATACAGAAAGCGTGCTTTCACCAGGTCATCAGAAACTGGGCCTGCCAAATCTGTGACATCTGCCCAATCAGAGCGGTAGAAAACATCCAGGCTGGTGCTGAGTAACTGTGCGCCTGCCTGACCAGCCGCCTGTCCACCTCGATGTAGCTCCGCAGTGGTAAATTGGTGAGGCTGAGGGTGTCACCAGCCAGTGAGAGCTCAGCGAGTTTCCTGCACCAAAACAGAAATAGAACCCCTCGGTGAGACGACGTGCCAGCCAGGAGAAGTTTTGCTCAGAAAGTGAACTTTAAGCCCAGCATATGATGCTCGGGCAGAGTTTGGGAGTGTTCTTACAAAATCTGCACACATCCCAAACTGTCAAGTCTTTCCACCAGATGTTGTCAAAGTCGACTGGTTAAGGTGTGAAGTCTAAAATATGGCTCTCAGGAAGTCCATCTGGTTACTGTGGCATCTTGGCTTCAGTTCCATAAAGTCTGAGGAAATAACTTGACACATGTTTCCTTCTTGCTTTCTTTTTTTAACATCCTAGCCCCTTCCTCGTCCCTCCAGCTGGCTTCCCTCTCCCTATGAATCTGTGGACCTGAGCTTTTCACTGGACGGTGTCAGTGTTTGCTTCCAAGGCATTTAGCTAATGCTATTGTCCCCCAGGGTGATAATACGGGAAAAACCGACACCATATGGATGCATAACTAAGTATTTGGCTCAAGCATGCTGTTCATGACTTGCTGAAGGCCAGAAGTTAATTGGCGCTCGCTGCCAATGAATCAAAGAGAGTGAAATTGAAAAGAGTTGCGTTTCGATTAAGTTTATTCGGTGTCGTCATGAACAGCCTTTGATATAATAATCCAAAAGTACAAAAGCTCTTTTTTTTTTGCTTTTGATCTCAGTTGAAAGGTGATTTCTAATTAGCAGATCATGACTGTATCTGTGCAATACAAAGTAGCTCATAAGTTTTATGTTAAAGTAAAATGTTGATCTAAATGCATTTTTACATCTTTATATATCAAATTGTATTTATTTATTTTATTTCGGCTGCTTTTACTGAGATATACTTGAATAAAATAAAGAGCTTAATTAGCGAGTAAAGTTCACCTGTGAGAAAACGCCAGGAAAGGTCAGAAAGGGGTCATACAGATATTGTAAAAATAAAAGGAAGGATGCAAAGAGGAGAAAATAAATCAATGCATAATTTAAAAAACAGGTGACAAATTAAAAGGTATAAAATGCAGATTTAGGAGGAAAAATTAAAATGTGACAAATTTTCAAATTAATACAAAAAATGAAAAAAGAAAAATAAATTTTAAAAAACCTACTAAAACAATATGCCTGAAAATACAATGGAAATTTATATAACGGTGAATATGTCAAATTAATACAATAAATATTGATTTATGTTTCACTGCATAAGAAAATTCTTCATTAATTACTTCATAAAGTAATTTATTTATTTATATATTTATTGCCAATTTTGGCAGGATTCATACTCCATAGTCTTCAACCTGCTAACTATTCATTTGCTATATCTAAAAGTTTACAGCTTTTTAAAAAACCTCTGATCTGATTCTGTAAATCCCCCCAAAAACCCATTTTTGTCTTTTTTTTTTTTTGTCTGTTTCCTTCATGGGACACATTTCAAAATAAGAGCATATTTGCAAAGCAAAATAATGATTTTTAGATTATTGTTGTATTATATTGCCATAATGTTTCTGAAGCCGTGTGGACATCATCAAGCTCAGCTTGTCTGTAGCTTTAAAGGTCAAAGGTCATACCTCCTAAATGGCACAAGCAGTACTTTTTCCAGTTCAAGGTTTGCACCGAATGCCCCCTTTGCGCTGTAGTGGAAACTATATCTGAGTGGGATAATGTTCTGCTGAGCTAAAACCAGCTTGTAGAACACAGAACTGTCAGGAAATATCTTTTAAAAGTTTGTGGCTGTGATGTGCAAAAATGGTAAAGATTTCATGGCGCGTTAATAGTGTTTCGAGTCACTTTACCAAGTTTGCAGTGAATTTTAATGGTTTTCCTGATTCTACTGCAGCTCCACCCGATGGCCCAAATATCGCAGCTGTTTCATATTGGTTTTGTTTCCAGTCTTGTTCTTTGTGTAAAGAGATTTTCTGAGGTCCTAACCAGCTGAACTGTGTGTTGAAGTCGTTCAGGAGCTTTAGCGCTCCTTGTCTGCTCTTTTAAAGGAGCCGGATTGACTTGGATGCTCTGTTTGCACAGCTTTCTCCACATTTACTGGAACACATGATAAATAAAAGCCTTGTTATAAGTTGATCTTTTGTTGCATTGCTTGATCTCATGATCTGCATTCATAAAAATTCAGTTTTTAATGGAGAAAATTTTGAATAGTAGCTGTTCTCTGTTTCCGAGAACAGCTCCTGTCACAATGTAATGTTTCTTTATTATTATTATTACTGTTATGTTTTTATCATGTAAAGCACTCTGAATTGCCTTGTTGCTGAAATATACTAAACAATTTGATTTGACAGTTATTGGCTCCACCAGCTGCTGCTATAAAACATATCCAAAGCCTTTTTTTCCAGTTTATCCTCTAACTCTTACAGCAATCAGATTTCCAGTGACACTGACTGTGTTTCCTGTGGTATAAACAGACTGGTCCAAAAAGGGGAAAGACGAGAGGAGATGCCTTCCATGTGGGGCAGACGAGTGTCGATCTCTAGGTGCATAAATGTTTCTGAATATGTTTCTGCTCTTTTATTCTCTCATAATTTCAGTGTAAATCCTATGTTTGCTTGGAAACAAGGCTATAAATGTTAAAACCAATGGGAATAATGAAGGATCCCTCCAGATACAAACCATGAATGTCTGTTAGGATCCAGGGAGTCAGTTTGTGTTTGTTGCAGTCCATGCAGTTCTCCACACGGGGGCGCCAACTCTTCCTGTAGACTCCCTGCGCTAGTGAAGCCAAATGAAGCTTTAAACTCCAGAGGTTCACTACTCAGTGCTCCATTCACTGGTCACTAGTGGCTGCTGTTTGACTGAAACTGTGATGCTAATATTCCAAAAAATATTAGAATATAGAAGTGTATGCAATATATCACAATTACCCATGTCCAGTAATGCTGCTAGTATTTTGGGAGTGCAGGGCTTGTTGGGGAAGACACCGTTTGTTTTATGTTCCTGAAAAACTCACATTTATTTATTTTTCTGCAACTCCTGCTTCTGATCCTTTATAATTAACTGCAGACAGAATCTGAACCTTTCAAAGCTTTTAGTCTGTTTCTGCTGTGTGAGACTGATGTGTCCTTGTTGATCAAACAACAAAAACATTTTGTGAATTTCTATGAATTTCTGGAGAGTGGGTGTTAATTATTTTTATTTCAACATAACCTTATTGTGAACTGTTTTTTTTTAACTCCATTTCAGCTTTTAAACATCATTAATTGGAATTTATTCGTCAAAAATAAATCACAGTTCTTATGAGAAATTGATCGCGATAAATGCCTACTCCTCTCCAGAACTAGCTGAATCATTAATTGCACTAAAACATCCACAGATTGTAAGAGAAGTGTGGAGTAACGTTGCTGTAACTTAAAGCTTCAGGGTCACAATCTTGGCTTCCGCATCGAAACAAGTAGCAGGAATGACGGCTTCCTCTGAAACGGCTGCAGGCGGAGCTGCTTGTTACCACCACATGTATGTTTGATAAGCAACCTGGCAGAAAACAGAGGGGCGGGGGGGGAATCCTCAAGCTGCAAATCTCAACAGCGTTTTCTGTAACGTTACTCTAAAACATCTGGTTTTGTTTTGTTACAGAATCTCCCCGTCTCCAGTGGCTCACTTTGAATCCTTCTGTTTTTCGTCCGCCACTTAAAAAGGCGAAGTTGTTCAAGCGCTCGTCAGCCACTCCTTATTTTAGCAATCTCATCCAATCTGATCTGAGAGAAAATGTTTAAATCAAATTCAAACTGTGAGGTGAGAAAATGTTACGCATTTAATTTCAACTGCTTTTGATCGAGGCCGCTGCTAGTATTTTTTGCAAACAGTCACATTGTAAAATAAATAATTTCATGCAGACGCAGAGGTGCTGCCGTTTCTGCTTCCTCAGGACTTCCCGCTCTCATGACTTTCAGTCAGAGCATTTATTGCCACATTAGTGATTTCATACATATGCTAAGCTCAGCCTGTGGCTAACCCTGTGCTCCTCTTAGAGGAGTGCTGCAGACTCCTGAGGGAGTGGAGTCAACAATTAGATGTCTCTGAATGAACATTACAATCCCTGAGGTCAACTTGGCAAATGAAAGCCATTTTCTCAGGCGGCACAGTTTGATTAGCTGCATCGGTTGGCAGTCTGAAAGGCAGTGTGTTGCTGTAGGGATCCAAATCCAGACCTACTGTGGGTGGATTTATTATCTGTTTGTTTTTGTTACTGAAACCATGATCACATGCTTGAATGTTGTGCCGCTGGAGCTAATTTGCTGCTCCTTGAACCGATTTGTGGAGCGGCGGTAAGCGTGGTTTTTCTAATATCTCTGGCCGAGCTTACAGATAATGAACTGCACTCCAGCGTCTTCACAGAGACAAAATAAGAGAGAACAATGAGACATTAGAGGACATAATACACAGCCTATCAAAAATGTTTGGTTTTATTTTACTGCTGAGGAACCTGAGTTGTCTCAGGTAACATTTCTTTGGCCTTGGGCCACAAATTCACACCTCAGGAGACATCGAGCCGTAGTTTCTGTTTATCCAACAACATAAATTTGACCTGCATTCACAGCTGTAGAAAATATTAAGTCAGCTCCATGATATAAAACGTTTTAGTGCCTCAATTAGCCAAAATGGTATGTTTTTGTTGGGTTCCATTGCTTTTGCCGACAAATCGAACACGTTTTCTTCTCACAACGATTCTGGATTTCTGCGTCAGAAGCTGGAGAATGTATTTAGAAAAACTATCAAGTTGCCAGCGGAGTGTTTTTTGAATCTTGATTTATTTTTAATAATCTGTGCAGGTTGTGAAACTATCCAGTGACGGTAATGAGTAGCTCGCTCTGGGCCATGGCAGCCCAGGCCAGAGGGGGTTCACATAATTTTCCCTTTCCTCCTGCATTTTCATCCACCTTATTTTTAAAAAACGGCTCCATGAAGTATCACTGCTTCGCCAGTCGACCTTGTTCCCAACAGGCTGCGGTTTCAGACTGGTAATGCTTATTGTTTTGAAGTCACGGCCCTTTGAGCTGTTTAAGCAGTCATAAAAGTGAAGTTGATAAATAACTCTCCCTGCAGGCATTTTTTTTCTTATCTGACTTTTAACCTTACTTTACAGTTGGAGCTTAAAAACACATACTGCCGGGGGATTTTATTTTATTTTTTTTAACAATTCCATATAACGTACAAATCTATGCTGGTGCAGAAAAATCTTTGTGGTATTTTTACCATTTTTGTGCTGATTATGTTGTTGTGTGAGTTTTTCATTCATGCAGTAAAGTCACATGTATGAAGACAGCAGTTACAGGCAACAACTGGTGTTATGTTTATGTGATTTGTGCATAAATGTAATATTAACGCTTTTGCAGGGAGCTGAAAACGGAAAAAGAGTGACGGACAGAGTTGTGACGGTATTTTGCTCGATTTGTACATCACTCAATAAGCTAGTGTTTGGTACAGTGACCTATTGCAGAAAGACATGAGCTTTTGCCCTGTTACGAACCTCAAGTCTTAAATCAGCAGCTGGTGCACCCAAGTGGTCGTCAGTGTTCCCCAAAAAGGGAAATGAACAGCCGCGCTTCTATTTAAAGGCACTTCACTCATAACTGTCCCTCCTTTTCCTCCCCTTCAGTCACAGAAAGCAACCAGTGAAACAATCAGGTGGACATGAGACGATAAGGATTAGGAGGCAATCCAACCAAAAACCCAGAGGGAGCGCTTATCAGTCAAATTAGCGCATTGATGGCGTCAAGGTCAGGTCTCGGCGCTTTTAAGAGACAAGTCACACAAGTTTTCTGTGTATGTAAGAAGAGGTTAGGCCTAAAACAAACACACACGACGTCTGGCCCAATAAAACAGAGAAGTTGCCACTTCTGCAGTTCTGGTTTGCAAATGAAACACAGATCAATACCTGCTAAAGCATTTCGTGTTGTCAATTAAGCTAATAAAGTGAATGTATGTGTCCATATGTTAAATAAAATATGATCAGAGGCTCATCTCTAGGTTACTAATCTAATCTAAGGACTCAGACTGTTCAGGTTTATCCACACATAAAACCACTTCAGCCTTTTTTTGCAAAGTGGAACTTCAAAATATTGACTGTAACTCGATAAAGCCTCGTATTCCATCATGCAGCACCGTAAGGATCACGTTATTTGGAGCTCTGTTTCTATTTCTGATAAGAAGCAGCTTGATTCCTTTGTGCCTCCTCGTCATTTTTCTTCTCTGCTTCATGAGTGTAACCTTCACCGCTGAGTCATCCCGTTCTCTGCAGCCAAAGTAGTCGGTCGCATACACAAGCTACGCAAGATCTGCACACTTCATAAATTCAGAGTCAGGCAAACGGCGTAATACTCCTCATATAGAGGCTTTTTTTTTTTGTGCTGCGCCTTTTCACCCAGTTTCTCTGTTGGGAATTTAAATTACAAACCTGCCTATCTGCCCCGTTGTGGGAATGAAATGTCAGGCGCTGTGACAGGACCAGGTGGATATTATGCTTGTGGAGCAAATGTGGCAAGCAGGGCCTGCCAGAGGGAGAGAGGGAGAGATGAGGTGAGAGGAGGGGAAATATTAACGTGGCAATAAAATGATGGTGACAGTAGAAAATGGCAGTGAGCTCCAACATGGTGCTCATGGATTTATTTGGCTTGTTTTGAGGGGGGGATGCTGTTTCACCGTCATCTCTCCTTTGTCAGCGCTCACTCACACGTTGCGTTAGATCACAAAGCGAGCGGCATTATGTTGTTATAACACGTCTGTTATAAAGTGGTCACTTGTAAAAACAACTTTGGATCATCTTAGTAATTAGGTAGCGTCCTAGTGGCTGTTTTAGTTTATTGTCAGGCATCTTTGAGTGTCTTAATAAAGCACTACATAAATCTGATGCCATTTTATTAAAATTCAGTCAACACTAAGTCTGTTCTTTGTTTTGTTGATTACAAAAAAAAATGGAATAAAGTTTTTGTGGCTTTTCTGTGACAAAATGTGGGGGGGAAAAGTGCTGCGGTTTAACTTTCTTCACTTTTTTGGTCAAATTGTATATTATCTTCTTTATTTATATCTGTTAATGGTTTATGTTGCTTGTAAATACATGGACTGCAGTGCCACAAATAAAATTCATGGTGGGTTGAATATAGTTGTTGTGTTGTAACTGAAAATGAAACTCTTCTGATTAAAATATGCATTGAGAAACCATTAAACACTCCAGTCAGCAGTAAGACGTGTTAATGAGCAACAAAACATTTAATTAAGCTCTAGCAGATTGCAAAATTAAAAATGCATGTTTACGCACAGTTTAAGCTTCACCCTCTGAGGCTCATTATGGTGCCACATGGATTTTAAATCAAACAGAAAAGATTTAATCATAATTTTAGATCAGATGTTTGAGACGTTGGTATTGAATTCTTGCCTGTCAAAACGAAGATGCAGGATTTATTGACGAGTGAATCTGTGAGTAATTGGAAAGTAATCGGCGGATATTCAGTCCGACAGGAATCAAAGCTCAGCCGTGTTTTATCACACGTGAACCGTTCAGTCAGCCGGTTCTGGTTCTGGAGGAAGCAGTTCCACCACATGAGAACCGTTTCCATAAACCTGCAGCTGACGACGGACATCGGAGCCACTTCATGCTCAGTTCATGGCTTGAAAAGACCAACAAAACCCAGAAGTCCCTCCATGGCAGAGGCTGACTTTTAATCTCCCTGGAGGAGCTCCTGTATCGTTCCTGACTGAGACTTTGAGAAATAACCGAGCTTCTGAATTCATGTGAAGCATTTTGGCTTTTTCTCTGGCCACCGAACAGAGGATTAGATTTTCACCCTCACTGAACCGTCGGTAGAAACATAGAAGCCTGACAGCCCAGTCTTTGTTGAAAACTTAATATCATGTCCGTGGATGTATTTTGTGGAGGGTTAAGAAGGGTCGTCTACAGCCAAAGTCAGTGAGGCATGTTCATTTGTGGGATAAAGTCGGATATTACTTAAAGCTTTACTATAAAACTAAACATTGTTGCAGAAACACACACACACACACACTCGTCATTCCTCTTAGCAGAAGTAGCTTTAGATACAACCAAATTGATGAAGGATCAGATAGTCAGAGACAACAGAACTGGCAAAAAATGGCACCCAGCATAAAATGGTGGAAAATCTGTCTCTGATTAATCATCTGTAGTTTATTTTCCTCATCAGTCATTTCAGATGGTAAGACATGGGAAAAGTTAGATAAACACAAGAGAATAATCGTGCATTTAAGAAAAAAAACATATTACTGTTCAGTCTTGGGTTGATGATAAAAAGTGTCTCTCTTTCACCTCCAGTTCTCCTTCAAACTTCACGCACACGTCGTCTGCAGCAGGGACAGCCTGATGATAGAATTAGGAGCTGAGCTTTTTTCCCTTCAATTATCTGGTTGCTCTTCCATGTTAAGACTCCTGCTGCTACCAGTCATTCTTTCTTTCCAACATCCTTGAGGGGAATGAGTTGAAATGCTGGATCGATTTCTACCTCTGCTCGCGTTGTTGCATGCGTCGCTCGGCTGGTTTTGGTTGTGTAACTTTAAAGCCGTCTCCTTCTCTCTCTGAGGTAAAGCCAGGCTGTCTTATCAGATGAAGCTGCTGCAGACCAAGGTGCAGGGAATAAATATAATGGCACTTCAAAAAGAAATCAACTGAACTTGGTGAGCAAAGATGAGGAGGATGAGAGAATGAGATTTATTTTTTTTTAAAACATCAAAGCGTTTTGTAAATGTGCCCTGTGAAGCCAAGGGGTATTTTACCTTTATTTTCCCCTCTGCCTTTGTTCGCTTTCATTTCACACTTTTCATCTCTGCATTCCAGAAGAATAAGAAGGTGTGCAGTGATTTGGTCTCAGTGTGAGAAACTACAGTGTGTTTTTCAACATGCGCCCTGATTAAAAAAAGGTAAAATATCACCTCAGACAGTGTCTTCTTTCACTAGACACCACAGACCTGAGATGCTGTGGTTTATACTAATCTACGACCAATCAAGTTACATCGACAGGACAGGAATAGAAAGGATCTTGCTTGGAAGAGGATCAGCGAGGATGTTGGAATCTATCCAAATCCGTCCAGCGAAAACGCTGAATCACGTTAAATAAGCGTTGAATATTTAGACAAAATATGCAGGAGACGGTGGAAGAGTTTGAGGGACACGGATGCCAAGAAGTCTCCTCTCATCGCCCGTCTAGAACGACGTTGACGCGTCTGTAGCAAAACGTCACGTGTTGTAGCCCCATGCTCCTGCAGGATCCCCAACTAAACACCCCAGAGAGCTCGTTCGTAGGCCTGATCCAGATCCACAAACCCCACACAGACCGCCGCTTACACAGATACAAAAATCCAGCTCTCACCTTGCTCATGTCTTTGGTTGTTTTTCTGGAACCATTAAGTTTCACCTTTTGGCTCCTGGAAGGTTGGAAACGAGGCAGTGAACAGGAAGAAGGTTTTGCTTTGCCACAATCAGCGTTCCCTTCCTGTCGCCACTCATTCAGGCCTCCAGGTGCGAAAGAGAACAACAGATTCCTGATGCTGATCGCCGGCTTTGTTTAAAGTGTAGACCTTGAAAGCCTTTTGGACTCTCTCTCTCTGTTAATTAGGCAATTCTGAGATCTAAGGCGGGGAGGGGGGTAATTTGGGTTAAAACGGCACCATGTGTGAAGCATTTATCCAAATGGCATTTGCTATTTACAACAAAGGTAAAGGGTATCTGTGATCTCCTTTCATATCGCCTCTTCTTACACATTCATAGGTGTTTATTAGTTGGTGATGATTGGACTTGTTGATGTACGTAGTATTGCCTCTTCTCAATATGCGCAAATAAATTGGGTCTGAATGAAGGCTGCAGCTAGATTAGTTGATTTACTGACTCTGTGCCTCTGAGACTTTCCTCTCATCTCCTGTGCCAGAGTTTGGTTTGCAAGAGGAAAAAGAGCATAGGGGGGGGAAATGAAGCAAAAAATGATTGATTTTAATGGATTTTGCTGGAGGAAAAATGAACTGAGTTCATTAAATAAAAATGAGAGAGCATCACAATGCAACTTCAAACAGTTCCTGTATGAGTGGGCTGTTTTTCTGTGGCACAGCCATTTAATAACTCGTCTGTTATTCACGAAAAGACGAGTGTGGCCTTGGACAAACCTTGTTCTCAAAGAAATTAATTTATAGCTCGAAATGAAAGAAGGATGAGACTTGTATAAGATAATTCCTTTAACCTTGATTTATCCTCGCTTGAGTGGTGGCATCTTTGTAGAACAGACTTAAGCTTTGAAATTATTATCATTTTAAAAAAAAT
This sequence comes from Poecilia formosa, assembly GCF_000485575.1. Taxonomy (NCBI): domain Eukaryota; kingdom Metazoa; phylum Chordata; class Actinopteri; order Cyprinodontiformes; family Poeciliidae; genus Poecilia; species Poecilia formosa. The sequence goes on along the minus strand of NW_006800008.1, from coordinate 1,136,038 downwards.
CTGTTGCAACAGTTAGTGTTAATGGATGCTAAGCTTTCTTTTCTGTGACCAAAATCTTAGAATTAACTGGATTTGGCTTTTATTTTAATTTTTTTTTAGTTTTTTTATTCCGGTTCCGGTTGAATCAAGCACTTTGTGGGAATAAAATCCAAAAAATAATTGCTCAATGAATATGAATGATGAAATCTTTCTAAGAATTAGAAAAAATACAATTAATTTGATCTCTGTGCTCTGACAGCTCCTTTAAAGAGAGTTCAACAGCTCTGATTTTAATTTATGTCCTTATAAATTATGTGCTTTTGTTTATACTTTGTTGGAAACAAAAGAAATTTGCATTTCCTAGTTTTGTAACTCCCAGATCTGCTGTTCTCTGTGCAGTGGCAAGGTTACCTAGAGAGAAACGTATTCATGCATAGGGAAAACATGCTAATTTAATTTCACAGAGAACAATCCCAGTCAGGGTTTACATCAGCTTTCATGCTGCGATGCAGCCGTGCAAAACACCAACACACAATGTCATCGCAAACATCAGATTGCCTTTCAGTTCACTAATAGATTGCATAGAGTCACGGAGTTTCTTTTTGTGATCCGAAGCCATGGGACGCTTGATTGCAGCGGCGCCAAAAACAGTCGATGCTCCGCACATGTTCGATGAACCTGTGATTAAATGGCAACTCGTGTTTCCCGCACATGTGCAGTGAATGTGCAGAGACTTGTCGAAGTATTCAGACTCCATGAAGTTTTTCGCACTTTATCGCATTACAACCCACCCTCAAAAAAGTGAAACATGGCAGTTGTTCACATTGTTTAATATTTTATTTCAACTTAACACATAAAAATTGTGTTTGTTGTGTTTAATTAATTAATTCTAGTAAAGATAACATGATTTTGTCACATGTTAACCTAAAGAAACAACAAAATTTAGTTAAGTAAATTAGCACGCCAATACCTCTCCTGGCCATAAGGGGGCAGTAATGCAGCAATAAAACCAGTTTAAACCGGATTATTTAAACTTGTCCACAAACGTTAGAGAACCAGCAGGAATAATGTTGGAAACATCACAATTTTGTAATTGTGATGTTTCCATTGAGTAAGAAATGCAATCATGTTCACGTGAGAAGTCATTAAAAATGGAAACACATGAGACATGTTCATGTTTTAGCCACCATAGCATTCATCAGAAGAGAGCCAAAATTGTTTACCCACTTATTTATGTATTTAATTAATTTTGGCTGAAATGGCTCTCCATAGGAGTATGATTCAGGCGCTGGAGCGAAAAGCTCCTTAACCCTTTAAGGCCTAAGTTTCACATCTCTGCCTGGATATTTTTGCTTATTTTAATTGTACCAAGTCCTTTAAATATCCTGCGAGTAAATATATATGCTCGTTTATCCATAACAACTGGAACTTTCCATATCTAGCATGTTATTTTCTACATTTACCATGTCTCCTCAGGTTAAACACAAGAAAAATGTGAGGTTTTTTTGTTTGTTTTTTCCAAATTGCTGTTTTTCCCTTGAGCAAATTTATTTTCATAATCCCAAATTGCACAATTTATTGATTTTTTTATTTTATTTGATCTTTTGCGCGGTTCTGCAGGAACATACAGAAGTAATTGTAGAGTTTGTTGGATCTGCTGGAGCAAACAGGACTTTGTTGGGGGGTAAATGTGTTAAAGCGGTCAAACTTGTTCGCACCACAGATGCACATGCAGTGAGACATTAAGGGGCACAGGCGCTCCAGCTTAGAGTCAACATGAATAGGATGTTCCCCGTCTAATTAGGCAGACGCCATCACACTCACATGGCTTGGCAAAAGATGTGAGGCTGTCCTGAGAATACTTGTTAGAGACTTTAATCTACAAAACCCAGTCATGTGAAAAGTTTGAGCTGAGTACAACTCCAAAAAAAAAATTCTCCAAAAAATGAAAACCTTGTTTAATGTTTTCAAAAAGATGACACCTTTCATCCCTGAGCTTTCTTGTTTTTTTTCCTATTTATCCTTACAATGCCAGAGTCCCTCTCCTTCGGCCACCTGAACTCTCCAGAATAGCAGTTGTCATTAATAATTACCTGCCAAGCCACAGCTGCGAGATGAGCCTAATTAATTATACATGTAAACCAGGGCCTTACCAGAAACTGAATTTTCAGTTGAGAGATACAGGCGTCAATCAAACACGGCGAGTCACAGCCAGGAAGCCGAGCATCAGTCACTGTCATGCTTCAGGCTGCTGGGGAAAAAGTCAGGTAAAGTTTGTGGAAAGTGCACTGTGCGTGCGCCATCGTCTCAGAAATTAAAGCTGGATGAAGGATGAGTTCTATTAATTGTCATTAGAGAAGAGAGGAGGGCGATGCGTTGAGAAATGATGCGGTCAAACAGACAGAGCGCTGCAAGAACAACATCTGGCATAAATGTCTCAAAACGTTCAACTGAGGTGACTCACTTTCCACCAAACAGATAATGTGAGTTTTTTTCTAATATAATAGAATGTAAAAAAGCTCGTGGCGCTAATTTAATTAACTGACAAACAAAAACAATTAGCGCCCAGTCTCCAAAATCAGCCCTTCCTCTTCACACTCGGTTGGTTTGACTTTCCCCCTCAGTTTGATTTATAGGGAAACTTGTCACCAGAACTGTCACTTTGTGCTCAACAATTATCTCTGGAAGCAGCTTGACCTTCTGTCTGAGGATGTGCGACATGTGCTGCAGGACCTGGAGGCCTGACTGCTGGTTTTGCAACTTTTGGTGAACTTGAGTTGCTAATGGACAGCGTTTGTGAAGTTGTATCTGTAAAGATAATTAAAAAAAAAAAAGATTGTGTGAATCCACTTCTTTCTTTTATAAGCAAACTTCTCAGATACTGACCTGCTACTAAGGTTACAGAAAACTTTCTGAAGCTATAGGTTACGTCTAGGCACATGTTTTAAATTTGACAGGGAAAGATTTCTGGAAAATGAAGAGTGCTTGCATGGTGCTTAAATGAATGACGCTAAATGATGTGTATCTTGCTAACATTTGTCACGAAGTACAGAATAATTTCACCTACTTAGCTGAAAAAGTTTGTGTAGCTCTATAAAAATCCTGATTCTGGGGTTTTAAATCGATGAGGAAATAAGGTGGCATCTTTTCTGGTTTTCAATGGAGATAAAAATCAGTTCATGATCTTTGGGGCGCCTCTTCATAATCAAACGACACTAAACAGTGAATCGCGGGAAATTTTAGTAGTGGTAAAAAGTCAAACAGCTACAAAACTTTAAAATCTATCCAACGGCTGAGACAGAATATTTTCACAAAATTAGAACAAAGAACAAAATTTGATCAACCAGTACAGCAGTTTTCTATGTAAACTGAATTTAAAACCTTGACTTGGTGTTCGTTTTAATGCCAAAGCTGGATAAAACAAAAGCGATGTGTATTTTTTTATTGAACAAAGCTAGTTGCCGAATAACGATGCGCCTTCCCCACCCACAGTAAGCCATGAGAGCTCCACGGCAGACAGAGAATACAAATGCAATCTTTCAACTCTGACACACTGGCTGCTTGACGCCGTTTTGGAAACAGACTGCAGCTCCACCGCCCATCGCCTTCACGTGTTCACAAAGCGCGTTTCGCCCCCCCATCCCTCACATCTGCTGGTGTAATGGCATCACAGCCTCTCTCTTGATGCTTCATTATGATCACAGGCTCCAGGGTCGACAGGCACGCCGTGTGTGTCCCACCGAAAAGCTCACAGCAAAGCGCTTTCTCCTTCCACCTGACATTAAAACACAACTATTACAATCCAACTGAGTAAAGAAGAACCAGATGAGGTCTCATGCTGCTGTTCTCTCTGACGACGTCCAATCAGTCAATCATTTGGTTAAATAAACAGCAGTGTTGACTCGACTCAATTCCCCAAATCCTGTGTTTCCGATTTGATCCAACTGGAAGCAGGACTAACAAACGGTTATCCATGTTAAAGATGTTTTTCTTTGATCCCATGCAGAATGACTGATTGTAGAAATGAGAAGCTGCTCATTGCATCATCCAGAGTTAAATAACTAGTTGCCAGCTGGAAGAGGGATTTGTTTGCCTGTTCTACTTGCATTGTAACTCATATTAAGTTACGATCATCTCACTCATTCTTACGTTTTGCCAAAAACTCTCAAGCTAATTTAGGTCTGGGCTCTGATTGGCTCACTTAAATATAAACATAATTTGATGCGAACCATTTACTTTGTGGCTCCAGCTCTACATTTGGTGTAGTTTATCTGATAGGAAGTGAACCTGAAACTTCCTGCATTGATGCATATATAAACAGACTGGATGTTAATCTGATTAGAGCTTCTGGTTGCAGGATTCAAATCGAAAGAAAACAAAGAAAATCTGTGTTTCGCAGCTTTTCCAACTAGATTCAAAGCTCACCGAAAAGTGTCTCGGTGGCACCAAACTTTTCCTGAGCAGAGCGTTCTCGCTGCTGCTGCGGATGACCTTTGTAGTAAATGTCTGAGGTTTAATTTTAGCACAGTGGCTCAGCGCTTCACATGATGACGTGCCGGGGTTCAAACCCCACCGCCACCTCTCCGTCAGGGGTTCATGCATTCTTCATGGGTTGATGTGGATTCCTTTTGGGTGCCCCCCTTTCCTCCCACATCTAAACGCTTTCAGGTTCGTGTCGTATCATTTTTCACAAGAAAGTTGAAGTGGGTGACGTTATATTTTTAGATTTTCATTTATCCTTTTAAAAATAGGTTAAATTTGACATGGTTATACTTTCAACTTATTCCTGTGATCAAAGATAATGTTTGTTTGGTTTTTTTTTGTTATTATGAGCTTTTCACTCCTTTTTTTTGCAATAAACTCAACAGTTTATAATCTGGTTATTGCATTCAGTCAGCAGTCGTTTCAGAAATGCAGCCAGTGCCATAAAACCGCCTGCAGCAAGAGCCCGCTGCCGTTGAGTCCCAAACGAGAGGGACGAGAAACCAAACCCACTTCCTGAAGGTTTTCTCCATAACTTTTCCCACTAAAAGTTGCAGTTTTGCTGAAAAGACACTAAAATCCCATTTAGTTCTTTAGTTGTCATACCTTTACGGAGCCATTACTGTTAGAGCGAGTTACTGAAGCTACTTTGTCTGAAGATGTGAGCACAAAAAGGAAGGAATACAAAACCAGAAATAAAAATCTAGATAAGCCCCTTTTTTTTCTGACTGTATTGATTTACATTTGGAGAAACTGAGTTAAGCTCATGCAGCGAGTGACCTCAGTCGTCTCTCAGTCAGTTAAAAGCAGACACTTTGATCTAAAAATACATCAAATGCACAAATTAGCCTGACGTCATGAACTTAAATCACTTAAAATCTGCAGCTTTTTTTTTTTTTAACTCATGCCTACGGTAAGAACCAACATAAAGAAACAAATTCATTCTCTCCTTTACTTTAAAATCTAAATCTAAATTTCATAAAAGAGATCTAGAGGATGGTTTTCTTTTGGTGTCAGCAGCGGTTCGGACCCCCACATGGGGTGAAGCTGAAAGAGTGTTTTCCCCAGGGAAGGTCAGCGGCGCCAACAGAGAAGCATTTGTTCTGCGATGGCCTCCATGTTCTCACTGTTGATCATTTAATTAACTGCTTCTGCTATTCAATTAAAGCCAGAGTAATGATGTACAAAGTGCAGAGCAGGGTTGACCCTTCAGGCGAGATCTGCAATCCTTCCTCTCTTATCAAGCCTTCCAGACAAACACAGGGGTTGACGGATTATTATGCAAGATTATAAATGTGCATTGTGGAAGAATTATAGCTGTTCACACAAATTGTGCAAGTGCTAATTTGATATGCAGCTCTGGAAAACATTGAGAGACTCAACCCCATTGAAAACCTCCTGGTTATTCCACCAAACATTGATTTCTGAACTCTTCCTGAGTTGTTGTTTCTAAATGAATATGAACTTTGCATTATTTGAGGTCTGAAAGAAGAACTGCATCTTTTGCTCTTTATTCTCTTGCGGTTTTGCTCAAGAGAAGAAAGTTTTCTTTTTCTTACAGAAATTTCTAAAAACGGGATAAAATATCAATGTCAAGTCATAAAATTCACAAATCTGCTCTTTATCAAAGAGCAGAAAGGAGAAAGTCACGTTTTTAGCCAGACATGGCTGAAGTACGGGTCTTCTCAGATTAGAACAAAATCACCAAAATGCTGCGTGGTGGAAAACTAACTCTGCACACCAACCTGTACTAAACTGGAGCCGTTTTGCAAAAACAGATTAACAAAAATCTGTTTCAAGATGTGAAATGGTTTAGTGTCCAGACCCAAGCAGCCGAATACAAATACATAAAATACGTTTTTCAAATAGATATTAACCTGCAAACTTCTGTCTTTCTTCTGCAACTTCACAATAATGTATTAGTTTGGATAAAAGCTAATTAACATACTAAGCTTGTGGTTTTAATTTGTCAAAATGCAAAAGCGCTCAAGAGAATCTAAAAATGTGGGGAAGATAAAAAAAACTTCCACAAGTTTTATGTTAATTTTGAGGATACTAAACTAAATCTTTAAAAAAAAAACTAGCTTTTGTTTTAAGTCTGAGCTTTTGATTTCCTCTCTTTCAGCGTTTAGTCATTACAGAGAAGACGACCAACCTTTGACAACTGAGCGCCGTCTATTAAACATCACCTTCTTCACACGATGCTCAGACAGCACCATCTTAAAAGCAGCTGTTTGTATATTTCCATGTACCTCTAATAAAGTGGCTTAATAATTAGGGTGGAAGCAGGTGTGTGATTAAAAGGGGTCACACAGGGTCCTGAAGCTTCCCTCTCATTCTGCCCAACTTTGTTTTGGCTGTCATTAATAAACGACACGCGAAACAAAGTTCCCGCCCTGACGTACCTCTTCTGGAGTTAATGAATGCTCCAATTAGGTAAACTCATTAGCGGTGAACTGTAATTCTCCTATTTCATCTACTCATTAGCTGACAATATCCATAATTAGTGACATTAGGACAAATAGTGCATGCCAGATTGGCAAGCAGAAGGTCTTTCTCCCTGCTGCTGGTGTCCTGCTGTGCAGGCAGGAAGGTCTGACACCGACTTTGAACTAATGAATATCAAAGCTTTCTGAAAGGAAATGAAATTAAGTCCAAGAAAAATGAACAGTTTTGCTAAGTAGCATTAGTGATGCCCCATATGTTGCTCGTTCATTCAACCGGCATTGGATTTACAGGTGGTTCTTCACACCAAGTTCACACAGATGTTATCAGAAAATAAAAAGGAATCAACGCTGCTTTGTGTCTGCAAACCAAACATCTTTATGTTCAGGCTGTGTGTTTTCCAGTCAGCTGACCACTTTGGATTTAAAACCTGCATGAACAAATGAATGCAGCAACATAAAGCGCAGAATTTATGTCTTCAAATCATTAATCATGCAGATTGCCACAAAGTAATTCATTACCAACATGATTTTTTTATTTGTGCCGTTCTCACTGTTTCTCTTGTTTTAATTGTAATCAGACACAAATGTGCTTGCACTACAGGAACGGTGTGTTGGTAATTGCTGCACCGGACCAACCTGACAGCTGCATGGCTGACACACGTTTTGATTTATGACAGCGATGCAAACGGACACAAAACCGTTTTCCTTCTGTTTTCCATCATCCTGAAAGGCTTCAGGGGTCAGAGGACGGTTCAGCGCTTGATTCATTTCTCCTGAATTTGTAGCATGGAAGGATATAAAGCTGGGAAAGAAAACGCGCCTGCACATACAGTAACTGAATTAATTATTTAAAGCCTTATGTGTATTGTGGAATGAGTAAATAAAGAAATTGTGGGTCGTTTAAGAGAAAGGATTTTTGAATTGAAGCACTAAAGCATTTCTCTGAATTCACAATGAAGAGAATTTCTCTAAATAAATCATAAGTTGTCTTTTTTTTGTACAGATACAAAAACACTAAAAACAAAACGTGGCATACATGTTTGTTTAGCTGCCCTGACTCAACATTTTGTAGAACAAGTGTTGTAATATCTTAATCAGCTTTCCACATTTCCTGCAAAATAACTCGACTTCAGTCAATCTTAGACGCTAAACTATATTTTTTAGGTATTATTACAAAATTTTGATTAGATTTGGATTGAACAAACTCATCCCACTCTGTCCCTTAGGGTTAGGGTTAGGGGTTAGAAGAATTATGAAAACTTGGTGATGTGGATCATAATTAAAAATGATCACATTATTACAAGTGAGTTGAGTCCAAGTTCAGATCTTAGAACCTAATAAACAAAGTAGTTCTTCCAGCTGAGTGTCAACATACTTTACAGAAAGGTAGAAAGAAATGTCCCTACATATATTTTGGAGCCCCACAGCTGCTGCCATGGGCTCCCAAATAAAAACACGGTCCCAATCAGCGACAAGCTGCCTTCCATCTTCTGAGTCATTTCTCTCTTCATCGACTCTCTGCAGATTTCATTGCCAGAAGTGCTGCTGTTTTGGACGAAGTTATTCATAAAAACCAGGAACTCTTCTATTACCGGCCAAGAAAAAAAAAAAAAATGTGAGCCCTGCTGCTAATCCGGCCCCGGACCAAGATTAACTCCTCCGCTGCGTCTCGCCCTCCTTTTGTTTGTTGGTCTATTTCACACATTGCTCCCTTTGCTTATCTGCTGGAATTGTAAATGTCATTTGTTTTGTTGAAGTAAATTGGGGGTATATTGGAGTGTGATTGTGTTGCTGTGGAGGCTCAGATAAGGGTGTCAGTGGTACCTTCCCTCGGCTCGGACCCTTCTGGACCTCTGAGTAGGCCTGCCACATAAATGCATCATCCCCACAGCAGAGCTGAAGGTTATGATTAGACATTTAGATTTGGGACGTCTGTGTCCTCCTCTCAAGGGTGTCTTCAGACTGCATGTGACGTTTGTGATCATATAGCAGAACAAAACTCGTATTCTAGTATTTGACATTCGCTGTGGGGGGAAGAGTTTTTGTTTTTGTCATGGATCAGCTTAGGCTCTTTTTTAAAAAGAAACAAATGAAATGAAAGCATCCAATTCACTTGCACACTTATACAGTGAAATTATTTATTTACATTCCAGATTGCAGGGATGTTTTGCCAAGATTTTTGCAAAAATATTGTGTTGATCATACTATGAAATATGATCTCTACGGCGGCGAGTTGTGAGTGTTTAGAAGTAAGATCTTTACTGTTTGTGTTGCCACTAAGCTGCATTTTCACACTATTTTTCCTGACTGCTGTTTGTGTTTGCTAACCTTTAAGACAGTAATATGATGTCACTATTTATGCACAAAATCCTGTTTGGAGCAGAAACTGCTTCATAAATCACCTTCTTCACTGCAAAAACATCAAATCTTACCGAGAATTTTTAGTGCAAATATCTTAATAAACTTGAAAGAAGACAAAACTATCTTACAGGTATCTTTTCAGCAATAATATAGGAGCTTGTTTTAATTAAATAATTACCTAATATTGATGAAGAAGTACCAGTTACACTGGCAGTTAAATTTACTTATAAGATAATTTCCCCAAGTGAAATAATCTGCCAATGGGACTTGAAAGTCTCATCAATATTAAGGAATAATTTACTTAAAACAAGCTCCTGTATCTTGCTGATAAGTTACTTTTAGAATGTGTTAATCATCATATCCAGTTAGTTTCTCCCTTTGCTCGTCTCTTTTCCAGAAGTTTGGATTTGAACCAGATTTAAATAACAAATTTAATTTCAATATCATGAAATCACTAAAGACATAGGATGACTTTAGCATCTCTACCATCAGAATATTTTTCCTTTAGGCTTTTTTGCCTACTAAAAAATAGAAAGTTCTCCAATTCTTTTCCCGCTTTAATAAACCATATTTCAGCTTTTATTTGTGTAGCCAGCAGATTAGCAACAAGTGTTTTGTTTTGTTTGACTATGCAAAGTTACAGGAGCACACCTTATCTCATAAATATTCATGACGTTGTGTCAAACAGCCCAGATCAGCCAACAGTCCCATCCCGGCCCTGAAACACATGAAAAATGACCTCATCTGCACAAAGCCTTATCTTCTCCACTTGTGCCCTGCACTCACTCCCCAAACTCATTTACAGAAAGATCCCATCATCCCACACTCCACCAGAGACGCACAGAGAGACCGATCCGTCTCGTATAAAGAGCCGCTGCTGCAGCTCTGCAGACGCTTACTGACCCGCTGAAAGTGTGCACTTCTTTCACATCCAGTAGTAACTCGCATTTGTCGTTGAAGCAAAATTCCAGTTCATGTCTTTCTTGCTCGAGGTTTTAGCAAAGCACCAGAAGGCGAAGGCGGCAGAACAGATTTTTATATTCCATTTGGTATTCCACAATGCTCCGCCACTCTACATATTACTGAGTCTTATTTGCAGTCTTGTTGGGGATTTGATTGGCCATTTATGAAATGCTACAAGCATGTCATTGCTATTCAGATCCCAGTTTACTCTCCAACATTTCTGTTTTAGCTGCCATTTTTGTTGCAGTGTGAGGCAGCCGAGCTCTAAAAAACATTTCCTTGTGCGTTTTATTCTCTTATTGCATATTCCTGAATTGTAGATATTAGTTAATGACGTGTTTTCATGCTAGAATGCATCTTTAAATGCAACTTTATATGTATTTTATTGATCAAATGTATTCCATGAATGAAGATTTGCTCTTTTCTCACCAATTAAATAATAAATAATGATAAAAGAATAACTCAGATATTGCTTATAGTTTTAAAATATGTTCACAAACACTTTCACGAGAATACTTAGTTTTGAGAAAGGCCAGATGAACAAAGTTTTGGAAGTTTGTTTGTGCTGAAGTTTTGCTTAAAAACACAAGTTAGAGACTCAGAAATTAAATCAGCAGCCGGCTGATTTTTGAGAAAATCTGGATCTAAAGTACTTTGGATTTCAGAAACACACACAGGTTTAAACAATCTGGGAGGAGCTCAACACTGAAATCCCTCCTCTTCAGACCCACTGCCCACATTCACTCTGGCTCTACTTATGCAGAATCATTAAAGCAATATGCGACGCTCGGATGCATCATGGGAAAGGCCCAATGATGTGTGAAGAAACATTAATCACACCTTCCAAAACTTTTCAACACATCTCCGCCCTGCCATGCGTTTATGTTGACCTAATTTTCAGTTTAAAATGCATCAACATAATCCATATGCACTAAATGCTGTGTCATGCAAATGGGATTTATGTGCTTTTAAACCGCATTAAACCATTATACCATTACCTGAGGTAAAATAAAAAAATATGCTGCTGTTTAGACACAAACAGCATTAAAAGGGGGAGCTGAGAATGTCAACATGATGTAGATTTTTTGCTCAGCATGCCGGCGTTATTAAAAAGTTCTAGGAATGACCCCAAGGTATGTTTACATCGGGAAAAAAATAATTCTAGCCTGGAAATGTATTTTCAAAGCAATCAGATCATTTCGAGCAGTTCAAAGCCTTATTTCTCCCTCTCTGTACAAACAGATGAATCTCCCTCTACATTTCATTTGCATTAAACTGTATAACAGCAGGTAGAACATTCTGGAAGAAATATTCACTTTAATTATAGGAGACAAGTTTCTTATTTCATATTCTGGTTTAAATGAGGACTGTTTGTCTTGTTTGTGTTGTTTTTCTGACCAGGAGGCATGGCCAGCTTCATTCTGCATTAAAACATTTGGAAACTGGGTTGAGAACTCAGAACAACAAATGAACTGAGGAAATGCACCAATGTGAGCCTGAATTCAGTGTTTGAGAGCTTCTTTTCCACCTTAATCAGATAAATGACTCATTGCTCCTCTGCTGAGGCGATGTTGAAGCAGAAATACATCCAAAGGTTTCAGGACAGTATCTCTGGTGGACTGGACCTGTGATTGACCAACACAAAGTCACCAAGTGCCTGAGTGTTTTCCTTATTCAGTGTAAAGTTGATGCTCGACTCGGGTTTTCTCTTCTCAGGCTCGCCTGTGTATTTCCTTTCTCTTCTCCAAGGTCATGATCATTTCAGCTGCTTCCATCGTGATAAGCTTCTTATCACTTTTTATTTGTAGTGATCCATTCACTTTGCTGTTTTGCATTATTTGTGTGGGTCTGTCACATAAAGTCCCAATAAAATATAGTATTTTAGGTTGTAACATGAACAAATGGTGCAGACTTTAAATTGTTACTAGTTTTCTTTGAGGTATCCACAGTCTCTGTATGTTTCTGCTGAACTGATCACTTTGCATTTTCCAGTCCATCAGGGACAGTTTTGTTCTGCACAAGGTGATGCGGAAGGTTACATCAAATGTAAAGCAGCAGCTGGACAAAGGACAGACAGAGGACATGTTATTGCTTACACTGTGTATCTTTACTGTCTTAGAGACTGCATGGTCTGCATTCATTGACTTTCAGAGGTGTGTTCCTGGTTATCTCCTCTATACTTGCATTTCTAGCTTTCTCTACTTTTCCCTCTGACTTTTTGACATGAACAAATTAAACGGCTAATAACTTTAAAGTAACTTGACCAAGTCCAGTTGGGGTTTCTACTCACAAATGCACATTTTAATGACTCCGTATGAGTGTTATTTGCAAATGCAGTGAGTCAGGAATTAACCTTTGACTAGACCGTGCTGTGATTAATCTAGCAGTAAAACCTCTTGACCTGCTGTGCTGCACCAGTTGCGTGGATGTTGCTGCAGGTGGAATCTTAAAGCAATAGAAACAACAAATGCAAAACCCTGTGCATTTCTGAATGCACAGGGTTTTACCGCTCCACTCTGTGGAAATGAGGTTCGGGGATGAGGTTGTTTTGAGTTTGATCGATCACTCAAAACAATCTAGTACGGGGAGACAAGGCTGGGAATGTGGATTTGTGGAAGATTTTCAAATAAACCTGATTGGTTTCCACCAATCTAGAGCTACTTTCTTCATTAGGGAGCGCAATAAGACGATTCGTGGAGATACTTCATTTTACTCTTTACTCTGCGTTTCCCTCCTCTGCATCCAGGCTGGGGAACGTTGTGTGTTCAACAGAGCTGGAGTTTCAGCAAATTATCGAGGCACGATCACAACTCTGCAGGTGTTTCCTACCTGTGAAGGAAAAACATTTTCTGATCCAGCGTAGAAAGAGCTGCCGGTAACACTTTATTTGAAGGGGGGTGAATAAGACTGTCATGACACTGTCATAAACATGACATAACACATGTCATGAACATGAATAAGCCTTCATGAATATTTATGACTGTTGTCATAAAGCGTCATTCGGTAAATTATGACACTTTTAATACAAAGTTGACATTATTCAAAATGTCTTTGTTATGACAACTTGACATTAACCAACAAATCATTACTGTTTAAACTTTACCTTTAATTACATAAAGTTACCTAATTTTTAAAGTGCAATCAGTAATACTTTTATAACAAATTTATATCAGTACGGGTCCTTGTCGTCGTTCATCATCGTCTTTGCTTTGTATCACTCGCCAGTAGAACTGTTAAGTCCTGGTTTGTTTGTTCCGTCTAGTCCGTTTGACAGTTGCTACCGGTATTTAGCTGCGTGCTTGTTCCTGCCGTGCTGCCTGCCTTGGACTGTTTGTGTGCTTTATTATCATTAAATCTTCATCATCACCATAACCTGGGTCTCAGCGTCTCTCCTCACCACCAACACCCCCACTTCATGACATTTCTAATGTATTAAAATTAAATACGATCAGTTCACTTAATGATATTAGCGATTAGGTATTATTCAGCAAGTACTTTTACTTTTAATACTTANTTTACCGAATGACGCTTTATGACAACAGTCATAAATATTCATGAAGGCTTATTCATGTTCATGACAGGTGTTATGACATGTTTATGACAGTGTCATGACAGTCTTATTCACCCCCCTTCAAATAAAGTGTTACCGAGCTGCCCTGTAGAGATGAATAAGAAACTGACTGAAGAATGATGGAGCAAACATCGCCTGCAGCCTGCAGCATTCTTCAAAGAAAACATGCAACACAGCTGACTCTCTTCCAAGCATATTAGTGCACAACGTGAACACGAGCCGTCGAAGGTCTTGTAGTTTGTCATCAGATGTGTTAACATGGCTTGGATCGAATAGAGCATTGAATGTTTTTAGCACGTTGGCTCCTTTAAACTTGTTGAACTGCATTTGTTCCATGATTTGCCAAAGGTATGCATCTGGTATACTCTTCAACCAACTAACATCTCTTCTTCTGTATTCTATATAAAAATATGTAAGACACCCAATCTTAAATACTTTTAAGATTAGGTTTCCATCTTACGTGTTTTAGTAGTAATCACTCATTAGTGTCTTATAATCCGAGTTCTGACAGAAATCCGCCAAATTCTTCTTTATCCTCCTGATATCTCACCAGTTTCTTTGCCTAGCGTTGTTTAAGTCATTTCTTCTTTGATTTGTTTCTTACATTCCTCAACATGCTGATCTTACCTGGCTCCTAACTGTGTTGAGGTTATTTACTAAACTAAAAGTCAGATGCCACTGTTCCAAGCATAAAAGTAACAACTAAAAACCTTGAAGCAGGGTTTATTTCCTGGGGTAACTTCAATGTAAAAACAGACACAGTTATCAGGGACTGGAAATGCTGATGTTAAATGGAAGCATCTATTAAAATCTTCGTTTTCAGAAAGTAGACGATGGATTTTACCGTCACATCCTGTCCAGCAGTGTACTTCTGCTTTTGTTGTTTCCCTATATACCTTTTGTAATTTTGATTTTTATTGTTCGTTCTATACTGCAGTTTTGGATTTCTTTTGCACTCAGTAGTTTAGTTTCTCTTGTTAGGTGTTGGATTTGGTAATTACTTTTGTTATTATTGAAATTCCTTTTAGTTTCCTCTTTGTTTTTTCCTCAGTCACGTTACCATTTACTCCTCAGCTGCTGGTCATCTGCCTCATCACCAGTGGTGGGAAATAAGTACAATTTTCATGTATCTGTACTTTACTTAAGTAAATTTAATAATGGGTACTTTCTACTTCACTACATTTCTACAAAAGTGTCGCGTTACTCGTTACATCCAAGTCGCGTTGCGCTTTTTGTCCGTTAAAATGTGAAGTTCAGGGTCTTAAGGTGGCGCCGTAAAATCCAAGCAATAACGTGACTTAGTGCCTGTTGTCACCCATCGCCTCCACCTTTACTCGCACGCGGAGCTCCAGACATGCGCAGTGGTTTCCTCTGAGCGGGAGAAGATGTCTGTCTGATCGTCAGTAATATAGTAATAGCGCTGCATAAATCTTAAGATATGGCGACATGTAAAATCAGCAGCGCTTCGCTTTTTCAGACGGTGGGGACTTCGTCCAACTTTTAGCATCACTTCGAAGGAAAGCTTAAAGAAAGGTAAGCTCCGTGGACGTGATGCTAGCTAAGCTAGCTGTACTGAAACACATATGTTGCATCTGCAATGAAAAAAAGTTGTACTCACTGAATTATTGTGTGGAGGTGTTGACTGAGATGTTATATGGGACAACGCTGTGACCAAAGTGCAATATAGTGATGTGACATTCAGGAACGATCCGATTCTTCCAGATGGATCTTTACTAAGTCCTATAGGACTTCCATATCCTCCCCTGCCAGTTGGATTTCTTTCAAAATAAAAGTCACTAGTGGCAAAAAAAAAAAAAGTTCATGCTATGTTAGGACAGGAGACAAGATGTTTCCATCCCTGAAATTATGATGCATAGAATCAAATATCTAAGTCTAAACTATGTTACAGAGTAAACACAATGAAAACATGCTTTATCTGTGGCATTGTTCATTAAAATGGCACATTTCTAATGTATTAAAATGAAATACGATCAGTTCACTTAATGATATTAGCGATTAGGTATTATTCAGCAAGTACTTTTACTTTTAATACTTAAGTATTTTTAAAATCCAGTACTTTTTTTACTTTTACTTAAGTAAAATGTTAATGTGGTACTTTTACTTGAGTACATTTTTGTCTGTGTATTTGTACTTTTACTTAAGTACATTTTTTGAGTACTTTCTCCACCACTGCTCATCAGGCCTCACTTCCCAGCTGCTGTCAGTTCCCCTAATTAGTTCCTCTGTACATCGACTCGTTAGTCAGCTCTGGTTCCTTCTGTTTGCTCCACACCACTGGTGCATCGTCACATGGTCGGCTTACATCAGGGGTGTCCTTTGATCGCAATTCAAGAAAGGCTTAATTTTGGTTTGCTGTGCAAATGGAAAAAAAATGAAGGTGTAACACAATATTCATCCATTTTTTTTTATTTTATTTTATTTTTAGCAAGAAAAAATGAAACATCAAGTTACATTTACTAAAATGCAGACTCGGGCATGACCATTTCAAAAATTCTAGAAAAATATGATCAACCTGAAAAAATTTGGATACGTTTTCCTTTCTTGTTCTATGTTTGAAATCTACAATGATTCACTCATTAAAATATTGTAATGTCTTGTTGAGCACGTAAATATACAAAACAAAATATATTTTGTGATTATTATTAAAAAGAAAATGCAAAAACTCTGAGGCCCCAGAATACTTTCAACTTGACATTTTTGGCACTGATGTCAAAAAGTTTTTGACACCACTGGCTTATATGAACATTTAGTTCTCCTGCCTGACATACAGTATATGCATTTCACATTGTCAACTGAACATTTAACATAAGAAAAAGCACTTAAGAGGACATTAATAACGCACACATTTACTGTTTAACTTTCTACAACACTATATTTCATCTATAAACTTTTTATTTTTCTGGAAAAGTTTCGAACGTAGGAAGGTTCCTGTGCGCCGCGTCTCTTTCCCACTTTACAATGTAAATGACCAGGTGAGGGAACTCGTCTCCGCGGTGACTTCACATGAGCAGGATGCCAAGCAGACGGCGGCTCACAGCAGGGCTCACTGGTAACATGTTGACATCTGTCATATGTGTTTGTTTACCGGGAACAAGGCAGCCACAGCAGGAGCGAGACCAATCCTCGAGTGACTGAGCTGAAAGCCTGCTCTTTATCTCAAGGGGTGATGCAGTTCGGCTGCTTCACAGACTGACTCACACTGACAAACGCGCACATACATTACACCCCAGGAAGGTGAGGCCGCTGCTCTTTATCTGTTATTATTGAGTGATTTCTGTTAAATAAATCTCAAACCAAAGCGGTGATTTATCTACAGTGCATTGTGATGAACGGCTCTCTATTGTAAAAACACTATTTGTGTAATTGGATCATTCTTTGGCCCACATTCCATAACTCCTCTGCCTGCTGCCAGTGGAGTTATGTGCTCTGGTGGCAGGTAATGTTTTTCATTATGTGCCAGGATAGTTTTATATATAGAAAATAGTAGGAAGGGACTGGGTCTTGCCTCGAGCCATTTGCTTGGTTAGTCCCTGTAGGTGCATCCAATATTGATTGCTTGGGAGTGGAGCGCTCCATCCCCGCAGAATAACAACGCTCACACAGCATGTTCGACTCTGTTTTTTTATTTATTCTTCTTTTCTGTGTTTTTTGGACCGGCTAAAATTAGCAAGCAAAGAAACACACCATGATGACACCTTCCGACATCGTGGTGCACATCAAAGAGGCGCAACACTCCGACAAAGACATCAGAGCAGAAAAAGAAGAAGAAGAAGAAGAAGAAAAAAAAAACAAGACTCGGGCGTCGCTTCTTTCATTACGTATTTAAAAGGCAGTGCCCGTTCCATCCCAAATTCTGCTGACAGGGATCGTGAGGTGCCGAAATCACAGCGTGAAAACGCACCTCCACGGAGAACTTTGAGGGCTCTGAAGATGTTATGTAAAAGCTCTTTCATTCCCGATCATATCTCCCCGGGCCTCCAGAGGAAAATTGTGCCAGCACATTTATCTCCCCATTTGTCTCCGTCTTCCGTCTCATCCTCTTCCTTCCACAGGTATCGTTTACCCCCACAGAGCATGGTTAATATTCCAAATTTCACCCCACCAGCGAATCGAGGGTCTCATTTTCAAAGTGTGTTGAAGAATTGGTGTGAGAGTAAAAAAAAAAGAAGCGTTTTTTAATCTCGGTTTTCAGCTCCTGGCCACACGATGGACACACTTATGTAATCTAACAGATTAATTCACATCAGAAGTTTCTAATTTGCATTCCTGATTTGAACCTGACTCTCACCCCCGTTGTTCTCCGAGATTTGATAAATATATTGGTAGTTTGTTTATCGCTGTAAAAAAAAATTGGCTTAAATGAAGAAGCTGTTATTTCTGAAGCGCTGGCGGTTTTTTTGCCAAACACAGCGAGTGATTTTTCTAATCAGCACATCTCACAGCAAAATAATTAGATGATTCTATTTAATCACTAGGAGAAAATGAAGAAATGAGACAAGCTTGTTAGGCCTGCTTGACTGGTGTTTTACAAAAAGATAAAATGAATGCATTTAAAATGTTGATGAGGTTGAAAGGATAAGCAGGCAAAAATATTTTTATATCATTTCAAATGACACAGTGATGCTGAAAACACTTAAACCTGCAGTTCACAGGACCTTAAGAAGTCTTTATACCCTTAAATATCTCTCCTGTTTATTGCAATTCTAATTTCAGATTATTAAATCAATTTTAAACACCATGAAAGCACAGGTGAGTTGGTTGCAGTTTTCATATTATGGTTTTATTTTTAAAAGGAAAAAGTTCTGTAAAACTAGACTTTGTGAAATTTGACCCATTTTTTCTGCCTCACTTAGATCTTCAATCTATCTGACCTATAGGTGCAAGAACTTGCTCAAAAAATGTCTCTAACAACATGAAATGGGGTCAAAATGGTTGATAGATTGTCAGCCATCTGTGACTGTAGATGTTTCTCCTCCAGCACTAATGAGGTCATCAAGGTCCCGGTTGTTGACGATCCTAACGAATCTCCAACACGTGTTACTTTAGTCACATCTCGATATGCAATTTTCCAAGAAACTGTCTGGTTAGACGAGTCAAGGCTGCGCTGTCGGTGTTAGAAAGACGAAACCCGAGCCCGCCTCCTCAGGGCTGGGTTTTCCTGTTTTCATGCTTCAACCTCTCTCAAACTGTCTGCCACTCCCGTCTTTAATGAGTTTCCTTTGTAAGGAGTTGGCTCTTCTGGAATGAGTCTTTCTCTTGTGAGATACAAAATGTTAAGATAACAAGAAAAGTTCAGCTGTCTAAATTTAAAACTCCCAGAAAAATACACATCAAATCATGCAGAATTGTAATCTAAATTAGAAAAATATTCAATGAGGTTTGAGGTTTAAGAAAGTTGATCTCTTTTGCTTCAATCTTAAATAGTCCTGTGTTATTGGACATCATAACCTCTCTACAGAAAACCTGGAGTGTTAAACCTGTTTGTCGTCTGCATATAAAGCGCTTCTGATCCAATGTTCTTTGATTTTACCTGCTACTCAAAAAAAAAAAAAAAAAAACTCAGTCCAGACAGTCCCTTTGGCATAATGTGTCATTAAGAAAACTCTAAAACTGTGACTTGCACAGATTCTGTAAGGTCTTTAAACGGAGCAATTTAAGTGATTCACAGCCGAACAAGCAAGATGGGAGAAAAACAGACTTCATCTTAGAGTTACCTGGGGCAGCAGCCAGTCTTCTGCCCACACAGGTAATTACAATTATGCAAATGAAGCACGTAGTCAGGCTGTGGAACAAAAGCAGAGCCTTGTATGTACAAAGTGGAAGCTTCTCGCTGGTTCATCTGTATATTTAAATGCATGCAGGCGAAGATACGGAGCCATTATCATTTCAGTGCCCCCAGGTTTATCACTGTTCCAATGAAATAAACATATGGAGAGCCACCTCAAAGTCAGACGGGGGCAATATAGTGAGTCTACCCAAATGGCTGCACCCTTGCTATTGGATTGCTTCAGAAGAAAATGAAGTTTGGCGTAAAGACTGGAGGAAAATGTGAAAGCTTGCAAAATCTGATTGGACTTGAAAGCTTATGAGGCTCAGATGATCAAACTCTCCCATTATCCCGAGCTCACTGGGGGGGGAGGAAGTCGCAGTGACTAGTTCTGCACGGTTGAGCTCAGTGCACACAGAGTTTAATCAGTGAACATGCTGAACACGACTTGTAGTCAGATCGCTGCCATTAAAAGCAACATTAGATCTTCTTCTTGCAGATCAAACACCCCAACAGCAGGTAATGTGTTCCTAATGTCACCTCAGATATAAAGTCTGCCAAGTGTTTGCTGCTGAACGGTGTGATTACCTGTTCAGCAAAATGTTTCTTTTTTTTCTTTGTCCTCAATGAGGAAATCCATATCCAGATTCACTGAATGGCATGGAAATTAAATCAGAGACGTTTCTGTGTCACTGCAATTTCTCAAAATTGTCTTCAAATGATAGTCTTTCAACTAAGAAGTCACAGCCAGCTCACAGAGCTACAGAATATCTCTTTTTGTCACTTTATTTCTTTAACAACTGGAATAATGTGGACTGTAAAACAAAGGCATAAAATCTGAAATCTTTCAATTCCTCCTCTGTCTCTTTAAATTGATAATAAATGCTCATTTTGGAAATAGTGGAATTAAAGTAGAATCCTCATAAACCCCTTAATGTTTCCGATTTAGCTGAGAGTTAAACTCCAACTTTAAATATAGAGCACATAAATTCAATAAAGCAATCCAAATTAACTTTTCATTACAAGGAAAGAACCGCAATCTATTATTTACAACCCATCTAGCCGTGGTCTCAGGAGGATGAACCGTTTCTACTATTAAACCTTGTCATCTACATGATCCACATGTTGCTGACAATATTGCTTTCCTGTTTCACTTCTAGCTGCCGCTGTAGGCCGGCAGGCTCCCCAAGTAACCAGCCTGGTGCTAATGAGCCCATCTCCTGCTAATTTAATTTAAAGCGCAGGCTTCTCCTTGGAGCCATAACGCCGTCTGCTCAGATTTGCTGCACGCTCCTTTCTGCAGGTTGTTTGAACTATGCACACTCTGCAGTTTTGTGCGCCACCCTTGCCAGATGTACATGCATTTTCTATACTGGCTCCACCAGCAGCATTGTGCCCTGGAGTTTTTCTCCTGCGCAGAACATTTACACACTCTGACCCGCGTTTAAAGCCTGCCCCCAACAAATGCAACAATCAAACGCTGATAGTTGCCTAGGAGACATATTAGAGGATCCACGCTGCAGTTTGTTAATGAACTACAGCCTCATTATCACAGCTTAGAAGAGGGAGAGCTTAAGGAAGGTGTCTATGTCTAATAGGATGAAAGTACTAATTGTGTTCAAAATATGTTTTATCTGCTGATCTTTTTTACTTCATCCTTCATTGTGGTTGATTTTTAGTCAACAAACTGCTTAAATAAATCCTATTTTACGTAGATTCAAGTTGATTTGGTTAACTTTTAATCAATGAATGAATAAAATCATCTATTGAAAACTGCATTCTGTATTAGCTTAGCTCATATTTGACTAATATGTGTATTAGTTTGTTGATCTGAAATGTTTTTACAGTCACCACTGTGTTGTTATACTGTCTTCTTCTGCAACTCAGATTTTCTCTGTTGTGTTGTAGGTGAGATCCATCACTATAATCTACGGGTAAATAAGCTCTGTCCTCCACTGCAGCGCTGCAAATCCTGAAGGTGTGCGATAAATCCCCCTTACAAGATTCACTCCAGATTGAGTTTTTAATGAGATACTTCCTCCTCTCAGATTAGCTTTCCCCATTTTCTTGTGATAGGGAAGTAAGGCTGACTCCATCACAATGCGTCAAGCAAAACCACAACTGTAAAAAACAAATATGTCGCTTTTCAGGCTGGATGCTTTCACCCCCGTACATGTGAAAAGAAAAGAGGACTTAGGAAGATTGTCCGTGTGACTTTATTTCCTGATCTCCCTTTGGGGTGAGAACAGCCAACAAAGCCGAGTTAATGCTACTCGAGTGCAGATAAAATGTTTATGCATCAATCTTTTGTCTTTCCTCTCAGCACAGAATTTGGTTCAGTCTGCCTAAAGATTTATCAGATAAATTGAAGGATTTTCCTTTTCCTATCAAACGAGGCGCTTGGAGAATTTCTCCGCTAATCTCCTCAAGATTCTGCCTGTTTAACCCAATTCAATAAACTTTTGTTTCTGTGTCAGTGAAATGCATCTTCTCAGCAGGCATCAAAGGAATATCACAGATATGAACAAATCTCTAATACTTCTCTCGCTCCTAAAGCTAATCACATTTTTGGAGCTTTCAGGTTTATTGCTGGTCCCATGAGGGTTGTGAGGTTTTGTGGTTCTGCCCAATAAACATGATATTAACACAACCTCAAAGCATCATCTGTTGATTTTATGCTTGCGTTGAGAATATGAGCTGTGCTTCTTCTAGTTTTTATTACGCGATATAGAGCAAGCTAAGAACAGGAGCAATACCAGATGAAATATTTTTGGTTTTTTATGTTTCTTTATTTGCCTTAGGCTGAAATACTGAGTGCAAAAATGGTATATGAAGAGTATATGACACTCCGAAGACTCGTACGCACCAGACATAGATAAAAATAGATTATTTGTTTCAATGTAATCCAAAAATGTAAATTAGAATCACACCTTTATTTTGGGGATTTTTATTCTGGGGTAAAAATAAATTGTAAATCATCTAATCTATTCATAGATTATGCAAAAAGGGGAAAAAAACGGGAAATAAAACCCTCAGGAACCACATGTGAAACGACTCGACTGACAACTTTATCTATGTCAACATTGAAACTTCAAGTATAAACGTGGAGAAGCAATTTTTTTTTTCAGGATAGTAATCTTGAACAGAAAACTCTTTTTTTTTCTTTGACAAAAAAATCAGCGTTGCTTCATTTTTCAAGTCATGTCTTCTAAACAATTTGGCCTTTACAGATTATCATGTTCAAAAGTTGCTTTTGGAAACTTGGCGACCTCAAGATAACACTCTTTACTGCTGCTGTCTAGCTTTAGGGACTTTCCTTTTACCTCCCTTACCATCTCCCTCACTGTGTGTGTCGCCAAGATAAACTTGTCCCCCTGGAGGTCAGGGGATAAAAGAGATGAGCATCGTGTCGCATCATATTTGTTCCCCTGGGAAACAGGAAATCACGTTGCTACCTGAAAGACTTTGTCCTAAATTTTCCGTTAAAAGTGAGGAAGTAAGTTTAATTTTAAAAATTATTCAGTTTCATGTACTTTAGGGATTTTTTTTGGCTGCCAATGACACTACAAAATTATCTTACTGATATAAAAACTGAAGTTTTTAAGACTTTTTACAGACTCCAACTGATTCCTTTGAGATTCATAAGAAACTGACGAAGCACGGCTTTCAGTTTGTTTCCGCAACTTTCAACATTTGTCTTTCAAAGTTGGACCAAACAAAACGCATGTAAACACATGAGGCAGGTGGATGGTGGAAACAAAGAACTTTAATAAACGAACCAAATAAGCTGCTGCAGGGGAGAAAGTCCAGAAACAATCCAACAGGACTAAGCCGATTGAAAACACAAAAAGAGGTGGGAGACAATCCAGAAGTAAGCAGCCATGGCTGAGCATAAATAGAGGATTTAAGGGGGAACAGAGTGTAAGCAAGGGTCCAGCCAAATACTTATTTACTCAGGAAGTGCCATAAAATCACACAGTGGTCAGAGGGCTCTGTGAAAACTTTTTTAGTGTTCCAATTTTTTGCTCCAATGGTTACTATACTTTATTCACATCTTTCTTCCAAGGATATAAGGGGGATAAAACAAACAACTTCAATGTTTTTTTTCCCCCCCTCTGGCCCACACAGGCAAAAAGTTATACATAAATTCAGAAATGTAGACACTTACTCCAATAATGTGGTTATTTATCCCTTTTGACATGACTTTTGTGACCGTCAGCAGGGTTCTTGCATAGTTTTGACTCATTTATATGGGTTGATTTTGACCTGGTTTTCAAAAATGTACAATTGGCGTAAAGGATGATCTTCATTGTGGACTGTAAATGCAAACATCTTACTGTTTATAATTGATATAATTTAATCAATTTCCTTTGGCATTTTCATTTTGACACTGTTTGACGTTTTGATTTGCAGGTTATTGATCCAAATGTGAAAGTTTGAGAGCAGACGAACAAAAAAAAACCCCAAAAAAGCCAGTTTCTCCTGTTCTGTAAGCAACTAGTTGAGCGGCTTTTTTGGGTCTTTTGTTTGCCTGCTCTCGAACTTTCACATTTTGATCAGACCATTGGGATTGCTACTCTGAAGCATTGACCGTTTTTTGTCCTTAAGCTGCTAATTTGGTGGTGTTATTTGTGTCACTGTCCATTTAAAGGACCAGGCTATGATATATAATGTTCCTTCTCCATGATTGAATATTTTTTATGAAGTACTCCTCTCCCTCCTGGACCAAAACACACACATAACGTGACACTACCGCCTCACTTGAAACTTCAAACTGTGAAAAACACTGATGAAATCTTGTTAGTGTATATTTCAAACTGGTTTATGAGCGCCTTCACATGAAAGCTGAAGAAAAGACTCTCACTATTCATAAAACGTTCTGCCCCTCGGTCATACCTACAAGCCTCCCAGCCACCCTGTGTCCTCTGAAGGCTTGTGTGGTAGATAGCCGAAGGTAGAGAGTGATAATCTCAAAGATCTGAGGGTCACGAATGAAGGAAGAGAGATAAAAAGAGAACCAGAGCCTCCTGCTGGGATGAAAACCACAGCTTGAGGTGTACATCGCTCACACGTCCAGCAGAGAATGGAAATGCAGCCGCCTGATTTGTGCTTAATAAAGTTGTCACATCCTATCAGGGCTCACATCGACTACACAAAGCACGGGCCTCCAGACGAGGCTAGTCAGGGGTGATCAAGGGCAGCCAGTAGTGGACAACACCTTAGAGTGATGGATGATGGGACGGAGCGCTGCCTAATAGAAGTGTGGGCCGGATGATAGAGGGGGAAACAGATGAACAATGGACAGCGACGGCTGTTTCTACTCTATTTATTAGAGGTCGTAAGCATCTGAGAATTACTGCAATGATCTTAGTCTCCAAGAAAAGCCAATTTTCGAACACAGTGATGTCTTCCTGTCTCTGCACCTCGAAGCCCATGCTGGCCACCACTGACTGCTGAACGGTTCTGGTCAAAGTGCTTCTGCTTTCATTTGGTCCTGTCCTCTGCCTGGTTTATTACCTTAAACCCACAAAACCGTTTAGGATCCCAGCATCCCTGGCCTGACTTCTGAAGTGTGGTAGTGTAGGGGGCTATAGTGGACAGCTATATAAAAGCCACTTTCTTGTTGTTCTTGTGGATTTTTACGTTATAAATGTACACAGACCACTGAAGTGGACACTAATGCATCATAAAATACACTATCAACTACTGGGCATCAGCTGCAAATGCAAGAAATTATTTTTCTTAATTCCAATATGGCCGACAGACAAAAGAGAACCAACCGACCCGGTCCCTCCTTCTGCTGTAGACGACTCTTGCAGGTAAAACAAATACTGTGACATCAGATAAAACCCCTGAAGAGCAATACTACTGATGTATTTTAAATAACTTTATATTTGGAGAAAATTACAATTGATCACCTGAATAAATAACATTTAAAAAAAAGTTTGTTTTACAAAAAAATGTTTCCTACCTTTTTTATGCCTTAAGAAAATAAAACGATGGGGGGAAATCCTGACATAAAGGATCATAATTCATGCATGAAAGGGTTAAACCCCAAAAACCCAATCTGATGAGTAAATAAGACATTTAAAGCTGTATATGTATCATCTGAAACACTCCTTAGTGCTTCAGATTCTCAGGATGATTCATGTACAGCTTCTGCACGCCCGTTTATCCTGTTACTGATACCTTCTAGAAGCTTTTCAATATGCACATATTTCCATGCGAAATCCTCTTTACTGCGATTTGCTAAAGTCTCTTAAGCTGTTTCATATGTTACAATGTTCAGCTTCAGTGTGTTTTGTTATTTAAGTTTGTAGAGAAACATAAAGCAGCACAATTTTGTGAAGCGGAAGGAAAATCTGAAGCCTGTTTTCATGCATTTTTAATTTTACCCCCAAAAACGACTACAACCAGTTATGTCAACTCCCTCGTTACATAATATTATTTTGTCTCAAATATTCACGGAGAATTGATTTAGTTTAACATTATGCTCTCTAACTTCAAGCTCTTTATTTTGCAGTTGTGGAGTTGATTACATTTCTTTAATATATACTTAAATATGTTGCATTTTGTCACAGCAGAATGACAAACTTGAATGTATTTTATTGCATTTTATAGACTCATACAATATAATATGAACTTAAAGAAAATTAGAAATAGTTTATCAATTAAATATGCATAAGTAGTCAACCCCTTTTCCTTATGGCTTCAGTTAGGCTTTTCTTTGTGTTGATCCAATTAAATATATAGAAGTTTGTGACAAGATTTTAAAAAAAAACTTAAGATTTATTAACATCTAAAGTTTTTACATTACAAAGCTGAAACACCAGATGATGCTTCTCCTTTCTATCATCATTCATTCCTTTTTTAGCTGCTAGATTTTCTCCATGTGCAATATCAGAGATCAACAGGCCAGCTGTGATTGAAAGGTTGGAGGTCTAAATCAATCATGGGTGACATGTCGCTGCATAGTAACAGAAATTGCTTTCATTTCTAACTCTGTTTTTGCATTAAATCTGTGATGCATCAGAGAATGTATAAGAACAAGATTACAGCTAAAACAAAGAACTGAGGCTGAAGGAGGGATGTTTAACTTTATATATACACACACACACACACACACAACAGTTTCTATGTTTATTCTGTCTGTGTTGCAAAAAAACTTTTCTTTTCAGTTATCTTTCAAGTTAAATTAACTGGAAACATGACCACAAATGATAGTTTCTGTCTTTCTATTGTAACTTTGCAACCATGAACCTGTTTTTCTCATCTTTCAAGTATTACAACTTCAACATAGCGCGACTCCTGCATTCGTGCAATGCTGGGCAAACTACGCTTTTCTATAGGAAGCTCAATGCTTCATTTAACATTAATATGTGCTGCTGCCTTCAGCCTTTCTGTCTCTTCAAGTGTTTTTGAATAGCGGCATAAATATTCACCGTGAACAACAGCTTGGCCCTTACAAACAGGCACAGCTTTCACTCTGAAGGAACATGCAAGCTATTTTAGAAGTCTGAGTTTATACAGACATGTTGATGGGAGCAGATCGGTGACGGGGGTTTTCAGTCTGTCACTGACTGTATAGGTTACTGACAATATTGGTAGGTAAAGAGCATAACAGACATTTGACATTTGGAGAGATCTCCGTGTGTTCCTAAGATTATGCTGGTCTTGTGTCTCTGCTACACTTTGGCACATTAATTACGTTATTTTTAACGATGGCAGTCCTACTGAGACTGACGGATTAAGCCGCTTCAGGATATCGATTATCCTTCAGTGCAACTTCAAATGGGATTGTCTCGAGAGACGTGTAGAGCGAATGCATGAAGATTAAGATGTAACTTTTTGTTTGGAAAAATGACATTATGTAAAGAAGCCTAAAGCTGATTTAGACTAGCCAAGTTTTGGGAAAAGATGCAGAGTTGAAGACAAATTTAATGAAAAAATAGAAATATTATGACTCCAATTACTTTAACTATAAGAGGACAATAGTGCAGTACTGCTGTTAAATGACCAGGTCACATAAATAACAGAAAAATCAATTATTTAATTCAATCTCAACATAGAATAAGTGTGCAGTGTGGCCAAGATGTGCTGCGTTCATTTCAGATTTTAATCTTAAATTTAAGATCATCACCAATGCAGTGATGTGAAAAATATATATCCTAAAATTTTAAACAGCTTAAGTAGAATTACTTGAAGGTTGGGATAGACAAAGTCCTTTTCTTTCCCTGTTTGATATTCCTCACTCATGCCTGGTCATTAACTCCAAATGTACCCTTTAAACTTTAAAGCACTATTTCTAATCACCAGTACAAAAGAGAATGATCTGATCAAATTCTTATGAAACTTGAAGAAGGCTCTAATTGACTTACTGCAGAGGTTATGTGCAGGCTGAATATTATGTAGTTATACCAAAATTTATCTGCACAGTCAATGCATCATTGTCTTCAAACTTATTTTAAATACTTTGAGCTGTCAATGAAGGTTTTAACAGAGTTCATAGAACTATGGAAAGTTATCATGAACTTTTTTTAATTAGTCATTATCTCGCTCGTTCAAATTTCAGCGTAATATGATTAAGAGGTATAATATTTGATGATAATTTGAAAGACATGCTTAGTATTTTTTACAGTTTCCCCTGGAACAATTAAAACAATATACTTTGTGAAGTGCCATCGTCACACATCAGATTGTTGTTCCAGATCTGTGGCAGGTAGAAGCTGAAAGCTGTTCCCCCACATCTGGTTCTGGGGATGCAGAGCAGAACCAGAACCAGTTCTAGTACCACTTGGCTGGACCTCTGCTAAATTAGGTCAGCCATTTTAAAGGGGTTGAATATTTATGCAATAACTTATTTCATGTTATTTAGTTGACTTAGTTTGAAAAACCGTGTCTTTCACTTTGACATTAAAATAATTTTTTGTAAAAAACAAAAACAAATAAAAACATTTGAGTGTGATTACATTTCAGAGGGACTGTATTTTCTCAATTTAATATTTGCAATGTAATTTATTTACTCTTCCTGTTGTCAGTTGTCCTTTAAAGCTTCAGTAAGGTGTCACTTTGAGAGTACGCCATGAAATCCTCAGCACTTTATTGAGCTGCGGTTGATTCCAATGTCAGTAAGCCTTTGAGTACCTATATATGCCTCATTAGCATAACAAGCTGGCCGGTAATCATTTTTGCCCCTACGACCAGTTGGGCGTAAAATCTGCAACAAGCCGGAGAATTCATTATACTTACAGTGACGAGATTAATACCTGCATGCAGTTCAGCTGCCCGGCTCTAATACCTGCATGTGAAGCTGCTCAGAAGAGGACTGGAGAGCTCTTGAATGTCATCAGTAGCATTTTTATTCTCCTCGTGATTTGTCTGAGTGTTATCCAGTATATGTCAATTAGAATTGTTTTTTTATATATATGTTCTGCTGATTTTGCATTCTGATAGTGCACAACAACTTTTTGTCATCTCCTGTAGAAGTAGAAGTTGTTTACAGTTATTATCTATGGGAAAAGAACACTGAGGCTCGCTGCCCTTGATCTTTACGCACCAGGGTTACATAAAGATTTTATTCCTCCTCGTCTTACAAAGTTTCTCTCTGCTGCTTATTTATTGCATCACAGACTGACTGGGCAGCTCTTTACCTGGCACATTTGACAAGAGATACGGCCCTCGTGGTGAACACTGCCATCATCTGCTGCACTGAGCGCTTTGGTTCCTTCAGCGCCGTGAAAATTACGATGCACAAGCCATGAACCGCTAAAACACCATCAGTCACTCCTTTCATGAGGCTGTCTCTATCTTTCCTGCACATATTGGTACATACAGCTTTACTGCTCTTGTTGAGTTTGCGGTGTACGTTCACCGGCAGGCTCTAAAGATTTCATTTCAGAGGGATCAAGGAGGAGAAAATGTCCGGATTACACCATGATCCTCTTGTAAAAATGGGATTTCTTCTTCACACTGGAGGAGCAACATCATTCATTTATGGTGTTTAAATTGTAGACTTAAATGAAAGAAAATGTGAGATGTTAAAACTAATAAATTGTCTTCCTTTCTTTTTTTGTGAATGTCCTGATTCTGTATTGAATGTCAGATGCAAAACAATTCACCTCCCTTTATGTCTGTTCTCTCATGCAGCTCAGCATTGTAAGAGATTTATAAAAACTGAATTTTGGCATTTCATCATGCACCTTTCCATTTATACATTGTGATATTTCAGAAAACTATTTGTATCCAAGTCTAAATAAATGATAAAAACTGCCTTAATGCCCTGTAAGTCTACAGACATGACTTTTTCTGAAAACTGCCACAGAGAAATAATTTCTACGGTACCTTAAAGAAACAAAGAAAACGGCACACCACCTTCCGTAGCTTTGGTGAAAATGTTTTCAGATAAATTCATCTGACTCTGAAAAAAGTCATTGAATAACAGATTATAATTTGAGCACATTTATTTATCATACATAAATAAATGTTTCATTGAAATCACCAGTGCAGAAGCTGCTCAAACCTCAAGTAATTCCAGTAAAATAAATACAATTTCAACTTGTTTTGCATTCTTATTTAGTATTAGAAACATTTAATTTAAAAATTTCCAAATAAAAAAAAAACATTTTGTTTAAAATATGACCCATGTCATTGAAGAAGGTTAATCTTGTGAAACGTTTTTGCACTGATTTTCCGACACTTGATGTCAGCGGGTTAAAATGCCTCTCTTACATCAGTTATGATTTATTCTTTTTGTTGACCTTTGTTCACACTTTTCCTGGGCAAATATTCTGGTTTTCAATGCTTTGCAACTGGAACGATTTTTGCTTTTACTTTTTAACTTTGGGATGGTTGTTATGATGTGTAACCACGGCAACAAGGTATTGTTTATACAGCTGGGAGGAGCTGATCAGTATATCAAAAAAAAAAAATATCTGAACTACAGCCCCAAATCCCAGAGCAGTTGAAAATTTAATTCCCCTTTTGCATAAATAAAGTATTTTTGGATTTAAACTGAATAATTAAAGTTTTTTTTTTTTTATCTTTACAAAAGGCCCAAATAATGACATGTTATTTGGAAAGAGTTCTGCAATTTTTCAATCAATACTATTATTAGAATGATTAAAAATTGTGACCCAATAATATGGAAGAGAAACTATTTTAGTTGTGAGATGTTTCTTACAGCAGCATTATACTGGTTTAAAGCAAACTAGTAGTTCTAGCTTTAGTTCTGAAAACACAAATGTGAAGTCACAAATTCACCATTGTCTTTTTTTTTTCCCTGTTATCGAAGTGCTGGTATTTAATAATTTTTTTTGTTTGTTTTTTATAACTTGTAAAAAAAAATGAAATGGAAATTTATTGTGAAGAAATAGATCTGATTGAGCAAACATGAAACGTCAGTATAAATTCTGATGAAACCTAACGACAGCAGCAACCTAGATTAAAAGAAGGAAGCGCGTCAAGAGATGTGTTATCTGCTATTTAAAGATAATGGGAAACTGTGGTCTGAGCGGCGTGTCTCTCCATTAAGCCTTACGGAAACTATTTTTAAGTTTTATTAAAGGGTCAAAACATGTTGCTCGTTATTTGTTCTTATATTAAACAGTGAAATTTGCTGAACATAAAAGTATAGTTTTACAACATAGCCTTCATACAGGGCATTACGAAATTAGAGCTCTGAAATGTTCAAATGCTTTCCAACCACATCGGAATTTGCGGCTCTTTTGCATCTGTCGCGTGTTGGAATAGCTATGTCAAGCATGTATTTATTATTTTATGACTTTATATGTTTCAAAACGTGACCAAAATATGTTATTGTTACAGCAAACGTCATTT
Organism: Poecilia formosa; assembly: GCF_000485575.1. Lineage (NCBI taxonomy): Eukaryota > Metazoa > Chordata > Actinopteri > Cyprinodontiformes > Poeciliidae > Poecilia > Poecilia formosa. The sequence goes on along the minus strand of NW_006800008.1, from coordinate 1,104,612 downwards.
AAGCAATGGGATTCGAGAAATTTGTGAGAAACTTGTGAAGCTTTCAATTTAACTTGCGCACCTGAAGGCCACCTCAGCCGTTACCTTCCGGGTAACGGTGTCGGAAACGTTTCTGGTATGCAGAAAGGCGGATCCCTCTTTGCCACTTTTGTCTTTCAGAACTTCTGTAGTTAGCATTTGTGTTAGCAAACGTAAATAAACGTTTCAACGCTGAGTATTTAAGTAATTCTGTTTTCAGAGCATTTCCTTGGGGTTAGTCATAGCGACGATCAGAAGAGTGTTAGTCCACCGCTAGCGAGCTAACTTTTTACTGCATAAAAAGGAAGGTGCTGTAGGCAAGAAGATGGACGAAAAGATGGACCCAGCTAAAGTGATATGGGCATTGAAAAACGGTGAAGTGAACGAGGTTAAAAACGCTTTGAAAACGGTAAGAAGGCTGTTAAGTCAGTGTCATTTTTGAGCTGAGCTTCAGCCGAAAAGTCAAAAAAGAGGCTCTGTAGTCTTGCTAGCCGACTAGCTAGCTAGCAAACAGCGTCTGTACTTTGACTTTTCTTTTCTTTTTTTCTTTTTTTAATAGCTGAATATTGTTCATACATGTTAAACGATACATAGAGACGAGGCTTCGGTGTGGTCCATGCTTAGTTTGGCCAGCATACACAATAATTACTTTGAAGCAACCTGTTGGTTTTGCTAGTCAACAATAGCACTGACTTATAGTGCTGGGCCAACAATGAGTTCGTTGTTTGCACTTAGCAGATCTGATTTAGAAAGTATGTTACGTTTCTAGGAGATTGCTGAGCTGTTAAATGTGTAGCCAAAAGCTAACTGGCTAATCAGCCAAACGGGCCCAACACTAAACGGTGAATGTTGAAGTTTGTGGGCGGGGATCCCAGTTGTCGCCCTACATGGCGGTGGGCTTCTCCAGCTCAAATTTAGAGTCGCTGTCTGCTAAAAGTGGTGCTTTGAGGTGAAACACCACTTTTCTAATCGGCCACTGGTTCTTGGAATTTTGTTCAGACCTCGTAGAACAGAACAGGTTTTTATGCAAAACATGCCCTAAGCGTTCCCACAAATTGTAGCCATTCCACCACTGTTGCACCTGCTGGAACGTCATCCGCTGCTGGAAGACTGGTTTTTAAAACCTGCTTGCATGTCCGCCCACACCAATGAAAACATCATGCCAAGAACAACCTTCAGTGACTTTCTCCAATAAAAACACTGTTTATAGAGATCACATTTATAGCACGAAAAAACACTGATAAAGATCTAACTTGTATTAAGGCTTTGGAAAGCCAGGATTTACTACTTCATTAGAAAGCAGTGAATCATACATACTTAACATGATCTGATAAGTTTGGATGTCTTGACTTATTGTTTGACTGACTGTGACAAATGCTAATTCACACTAATGGGCATAAACCAAAGGTTTACAATAAACCTTGCATTGGCATCTGAATAGATGTATTTTTACCTTTTTAGTGTCTCAGTTGAATCAGCTGAAATAACGCTGGCCTCTGTCACTCAGGCACTTTACTATGAACCTCTTATATTGACGGATATTAATCAACATTTCTCTGCCTGTCTGTGTTAATTATTTTACAGAGATTGCATTTCTGTTAAGTATAGCCCTATTTGCCTTTATTTTCAACAGAATAATCAAACAAAAGATGTCACACTTCAGTGGTTTTGTCGGGGAGGACCAAGTGATTCATGTCTGTGTGGTTAGTTGGGTAAGGGAAAGAGGAAGCTTCTCATGGTTGGGTTTGGTTTGTCTGTAGGAAGCAAAGTTAGGTTGAGTTACAGAAACAGCAAAGCAGGAACATGAAGGATGGAAATGCCTGTTTTTTATTTATATAAACCTTTAATATTAACAGTGGACCCTTGCTACATTGTCGAATGTAAATGGTTTGCCTCAATCTAAGCCAAATAACATCCGTTCCTCATTTTCAGAAGGAAGATGTAAATGAGCGCCTGGATGGGAGGTACCCTCTTCATTATGCTGCAGACTTTGGCCATCTAAAAGTGGTAGAGTACCTTCTTGAGAAAGGAGCAGATATCAACGTAAGTGATGCTATCACTGCATCTCATGCAGTTTTGGACGAATTTGCCTACTGTCTAACCACTGAAAAATTACTGCTCTCTTCTGCTTCCTTTTCCAAGCATTGTCACGGCACTTTAGTGCAGCTTTAACCTGTTTTAAAAGTGCTATATAAATAACTTTGATGTCGACTATCTGACTTTGACCTGTAGGTTCTTTTATATCCAGAAGTTGCATTTGTAGCTTGATCCCTTTTTTTCTAAATCAATACTTGTTGCAAAAGAAGATTTAAACTTCCATAAATTCAAGAGTGTGTGTCAGCAGTGTTTTATTGACACAAATTCTTATATATTTACCTGTCAAGAATGACTGGGCTATTATTAAATAAAAATTACCATTCCGTTGAAGCTCTGGCTTCCTGTCTAGAGTTGCTTTGCTGTCCTAAATGTATGCTTTCTGCAACCTCTAATACACAGATGGGAGTTTTAATAACTCTGACATGTGTTAACACAATTTATAACCACCTATGTGTATTATGGTGGTGGCTTCAAGAAAAACAACAGATTTTTGCCTTGTTTTGTCTCCACAGGCCAAAGACAAGCACGAGTTGACTTCACTGATGTGTGCCTCTTTAGAGGGTCACTGTGACTGTGTCAAGATCCTTTTGGAAAAGGTTGGTGAATTTGAATTTACAAACAGAAACTCCCCAGTGTCTTTTACTATTCTTGTTGACGTGTCAGACGGTCCACAGTGAGTGCTGATGAGGTAACTTGTTAGACAAAAGGCCCTTTAACACAGTTCTGTGGAGGCTGTGCTAGAATGGTCAAAGAGGGCCACATAAGGCGTTTTCCACTAGACCGGTTCGGTCCTGGTCCGCACCGGACAGATTCATTTTCCATTAGCACATCCGGCGCGCCTCTGACTGGCTGCTCTCGGATTTTCGTTACCCTCTTCAGGGGTAGCACTAGCAGGACCGAGCCGGGTTTGGCACCGAAACAGTTTGACAGCTGATCACTTTCGTTTGTTTAAGTCACTGAAAACTCAGAGCCGCTGTGGTCAGCTTTCTGCACGCTCACGTACCGCCCACAATAGCAAGGAAGAGACCGTATAATGGAAAAGCTCCCTACCTGGGCTAAAGACGAACCACCCATTAACCGGTTTTCCTGTGGAAAAGTCCCTTTAACATACTGCTGTTATTGTCTAGTAGCACTATTAATGTAATATAGCTACACATCTCTTCATCAAAACTTCTTTTATCTGCCTTTCTCCGATCTTTGCTGTAAATCTTAGAACCTTCAGTACGTCGTCATGTTCATACTGGAGTTGTAGATTTAACAGACTGCAGCTGTGATTGGCGCCGGTTGCAGCTGGCATCGACTGCAACACTTCCACCGAACGCCAGGCGCCTCATAATAAACGCCCAACATAACGCTATCATCCAGTGATGGGATATAAATTCATACGATCAAATACGAAGCTGCCGTTTCTCCGTGAATGGTTTTAAAGTACGTCTTTGTTTTTGTCTTACCTGAATGTTTGACTGAATGATGTGTAAGAGTCAAGAAATGACACATTTCCTGTTTATTTTGGTTGTATCAGAGTGAAAGAAGACGCCTTTTGCAATCATTCCTCTTCTTAAAAAGAAGGCAGCTTAGGAAACTAAACAGTCACCTGTTACATAAAGGTAGATGATTATTGATGTTCTGATTATGGACACTCAAAACTTGGTAATATATAAATTTGGCAACCTTTTATTTTGAAGGGGTGTGCATAAGACTGATATAACATCTGTCATGAACATGAAGGAGTCTTTATGAATGTTTACAACTATTGTCATGAAGTGTCATTTGGTAAATTACACTTTTAATGTAAAGCTGACACTTTTAATGCAACTTTGAGTGAAACTTTGCATTAAAAGTGTCATTACTTATGGATTTAAACTTATTAAATGTTAGATAATAAAGGGAAGCATTTTCTCTAAGTCTTTCTAAGCAGTGTTGGTGAAACTTTAAGCACCTTCGGTCAAAACAACAATGCTGAAAGTACTTAGGGTGGCATTAAAAAGAAGAAAAGAACAAATAACTGTTGGTCTGAAAAATAGTTTTCTTAATCAGAAGGAGCATAGTTTTCTAGTGTTCTGGCTTAATATATATTTTTTTTGTTGGTTTAAAAAATGTTGAAGTCTCTTTGCTGTATTTGGCTAAGTTTAATTAATGGGTGTGGGCATGGCTGTTTTTTCAGTAAAAGGTTGCCCATGCTCAATATATTAAAATGAAAGAATGAAACAAAACATGACTAATTACTTTTTTTTATCCAGCGTTTTCTCTTTTAAAAGATATCAGCAAATAAATTCTCAGTTATTGCGATAATCAATTTTGCATCATTTTGGTGGCCAGTATTTGAACTTTCTTCCAGCCACAGAAAAATTACCTTTAACTTGCTTTAAAGATGGCTGATTTGTACCTCCTATACATCTGCTTCAAAGGGCAGATTGACTGTTGGCATCAAGAGTTAGTGGTTACTCCACCAATCACTCACTGACCTTTAAGGATTCTACAGAAAGACGGTTGTGACCAGTTAGCACTTACGATCACCATCATGTCTTTCAGCAAAACATTTTCCATCATCGTGGCACAATTCAAGTCAGGACATTCTTTGAGCATTCCAAATTTAACTACACACCTGTACATAATCAAAGTGCATGCAGTATATGTTCTGTTCATTGCGCTTAATGCTTCAGATGCTGGTCATTTGCTGTCCTCTAAGTCTAAGCAGTTGGTAGCACAAGAGGTGGGCACTGCTCATCTGAGCTGGGATGATCAAGGTTTAAGTGATCCCAACAGGTTTTCCTCTTGTGACCATCTTTGTTCCCAACAACAAGGATTATAATCCAGGCAGCTCAAAGGTAAACGGTAACTACAGGGACCAGATCTTAAGACATTCACGCCTATCCACTGTGAAAACCTCGCTGCTGTCTCAACATGGGAATAATAGATCGAATACACAGCAGCACAGTCGATGATGTAGCTCTGAGGCTCTGTCTGGTTGCACCTGTGGTTGCCACCGCACTGCAGTGACCAAAACTGAGCCCATTGAGAATACTGGATTATAAGTGTGGGGTAGGTAGACAGAAATTGCTTGGTTTCCCAGTGCATGATGGGAGTTGACACCTGCCCCCTAACTGTATGGTGCACTGCTGTTGGTAATAAATTATGAAATGTGGTTTTTATTCAAAAGGTGGTCCGGCTATAAGATGTCAGCCATAAATATGGAATGCAGTTTCTAGAAACCAGCCAGCCAAATACAAGTCTGCAAAGAAAGGGCAAACAGAGATTCATATATTTCTATGAGGAACTGTGCATGACAGGGAAGAAATTGTTTTAGTATATAAAGTTACATCCCTCGTCATCTTTCCTTTTTAAGGACTTTTCTATTTGCCCATGTCTTGTTTTTTTTATTCTTGTCTGAACCAATGTTGGGGACAAAAATGACTTTACAAATATCGGCCAGATATGAGCCTGTTGGATACTTTTTCACTTATTCAACATGTTGCAATATGGATCTCTGTTTATTTTTTGTTTTGTTTTTTCAATTATTGAATGTTTGGTACATCTTTAAATTTCACACACATTGTCTGTGGGCAATGTGGGACTCCACTTCCAAAAAGAACAGATATTGATCGTTGACTTTTTCCTAGATGTTATGGAAGGTCAATACTCTGAAGCACATATTGCATTTCAAGTAGCTTGACTGAAGCTCTTGACCAATAATTAAAGACATACACGGGAGACCATTCAGTTCTAGTCAATAGGGGCTTAATGAAAACTTAATAGACTCTTTGGCGGGTGGGAGTGTTGGGTTACTGACCCAGTGAGTCTCTGTGTGGCTGCATGATTCAGGCTGATGATGCTCTTCAGTTTGGCTGCAGTCGCCCCGGGGAGTCTATTCTTATTCGTTGGACTTGGTCTCATTTAGCCACCGGCTTCTTGATGACCGGATAGTGTTTGGGCAGTGAAGTGTTTGAGGGATCGTTATTCAACTTGAGAAAAGCTCATTACCATGAGTGGTGGTAGTATGGAGAGGGTGTGCTAGTCCTTGAGAAGCTGTAATAGGAGGATGAGCTACAGTTTTTATATCAACTGTAAAAATTGTAGCCTTGCAAGCATGCTCACTTGTGGAACCAACACATTTTAGTACATTGCATTGGGGGTTTTATTTGATAAACCAGCACAAATTAGCTTTGTGTCTAGTAGAGGTGTGCCGATCGATCGACCACCGATCATAATCGGCCAATTTCCGTGAAAAAGTGTACTGTATGATCGGTGATCACCGATCACGGTCTGTTGTTGCCGATCACACAAACCGATCACCTGCATCTCATTTCCAAGCCGGCTGTGCAGCTGGTCTCCTCTTTCCTTCACACTGCGCAAACGCGTAGCAACAAATCCTAAGCGATGTGGAACCATAACGCACTGAGTGAATGGGGAAGTTTACGTGTTGCAGCGGAAAATTACCTCAGGGATGAAGCAGGTCAAAATGCATCAACACGACAAATCTAATATGGCATAAAAAAAATGATATACTTGACGGATAGTATTATCAATAGCAGTACAATTTGCACAATACCTGTTTTGTTTTTTTCTTGGAAAAAGTTATTAAAAACAAGTTTTTGTCTAAATTAAAGTGAATTCATGGTTCCTTTTTCCACATAATGGTAGTGATTATGGTTAAAAACATAATTATGTGATTGGTATCGGTGATCGGCCCTCATGGGTGATCGGAATCGGCAGGAAAAAACCTGATCGGCAGATCTCTAGTGTCTAGGTATTTCAGCTCCCCAAGATGAATTTTCTTTTTTATATTGTAGATTTTGTGGAAATAAATCTGAAGGTTTCCTCTAGAAAAGCTGCTAAGCCCGGTGGTACACTCTACTGCTGTAACAATTCCTCGAGGGACTCAAGTACCTCCATTATTAAAATTCCTCAAAGCTTCTTAAATTGTTTTATTTAGCGCACCGTGTTCCGGCCGGATGATTGATTATGTTGCACAGCACTCTCACTTCCATATCTGAGTTATTGCTAAGTGCTAAATGCTAGCAGCATAACATCTAATTCTTAATTTTGTTCCAGGGGGATTTTATTGTTTGCTGATGACGATCGGGTTTTTTGTTTGTTTTTTCCTTCATTTTTCGGGGGGACCAATAAGCATCCTTAAAATGACCAGTGCGATTCCTGAAGTATGGTAGCCTTTCTCATCCTCTTATGTGCAAATATGATAAATTGGGCAGATGTTACTGGTGTATAAAAAATATCCGATTTCAGATGAATGACACTGGGGGTAGGTAAAGCCTGGTGGCTTCCAGGCTTACAATACAGGCTGCTGAATTTTCTGCAAAATTCACCAGAAAATTTTGCAGAAATTTTTTTGCAGAAAATGTTCTGGATTGGTGTCAACTCACCAATCCAAATTGGTGATCTGACAAATACTGAGCCTCAAAGAGGTGGAGATCTACTGTGTTTTCATAAAAGGCCAGATGAGTGGAGTGCATTACAAGAAGTTGTGTTATTGATATTTTCAGATGGTGGATTGAACTGCGTTAAGTCAGATTTTCCAAGTTAAATGGTAACACAACTTTACCTCTGGCACTAATCTAAAAAAAAAAAAATCTAAGGCCTTCACACATCAGATAAATGTACTGAACCTCATTAGAAACAAAATGGCAATGGGAATTTCTTTCAGTTGGGTGGCTTCTGAAAAACTAAAGTTTTTAGCTGATAGTGTCAGAACATGTTGGTAGGTCTGTAAATCCTCACATGTAGCACATACGTTTTTAGTTGCTCAGATATTTAGAGATATGTGTAGTAGTTGGGTGTAAAAAATGCTTATAACGATGTTGGGGGGCTTCTCTCAGCTTCATCGTTCCCCAGCAGGAAGAGTATTGGTAATTGATCTATACTGCTAAATGAGGTCCAAGTCTGTTACTAGGTTTCATTTTGAACCAGCTACTAATGACTTCCCCGGAGCTGGAGAGAAAAAACAATGGGGAAATGAAGCTGCTTCCTTTTTTGTCCTGCCTTTCAGACACTAAGCTCAGCAGAGCAAACCAAGCTGGGTTACTGTGTACATGATATGAAACAGGAATTGGATGTATTTACTGACACAACGACCACCTTATCACTGTGTTTACACTGGCTAACGAGTGTTTGCTAGGTGGATAAAGCTTATATCAGGAGAACAGACAGACATTATCAGAGGAAATGTATTTTGGTTTCTGTCTCAGGTAAGATGAATCTCACAGAGGCAACCTTCTGAGTATTTTTAAAGTACAGGAAAGATAACGCTGCTGCTCTTGAAATTTAAAGAGCTTCACTCCTAACAATCTGTAGTGGAAGCTTCCATTTCCCCCTCTGTTTATGTTTTTTTTTTTCTCAATGTTTCATGGAATCTTTTACAGTTTTAAGAAAACTTATTTGAAACCTCACTCTCTGTACTTGCTTTTCTTTCTTTGAAAAGCTACTTTAAAAATATAGTTTGTAGACCTTTGCTCATGAAGGATCTGATGTGAAACACTTATATCAGGATGTTCTTCAGCTATATCGTCCTGCCCCAGTGTCATCCCCACTCAGTTTATCACCGTATGATTAGTTAAAAAAGCATTTCTATAAACTGAATCCAGTACATCTTTCACTTAGAGCCTAGCTCAATTAGTTTAGAGCTCCTATTGATGCAGAGACAACCTTTGTAAATGTTTGCAAGGTTGACAAAATGCAGTTAGGAATTTTTTCTCCAATGTTCTTTAATTAGAATGAAAATACGAGGAGTTGTCATGCTTCATGTGTTATAAGGCCGTACCTTAACCTAACCAGCGCGCTCACAGGTACGTGGTTCTAGGAAGTGTGAATGAATTGACAAAAGTGCCTTTTCCTCCGTCTTTCATCTCCTCGCCAATTAGAGATGTAGATCTGACAGGACATCTAGCCCTGCTAAATCTCTCCCAACTCTGGACGCGCTCTGTTGCTCCCGGAACGGGGAATTTGCACTCCGGCGACAACACGGCACCACGCCGTCCCATTGTTGTTGATGCCCTGCTCCGCCACGCAACGGTAAACTCTGTCTGCCTGGGATCTGGAAGCCCCGGTGTTAACAGGCGTCATGCTCCTCCCCACGTCACCCATTACATCTGTTGTCACTGCAGCTGAATTCAGCTGTGTGAGGGTCTCTGGTTCTCCAAACGATCGCGTCCCCACTCTGCTCTTTCACATTGATTCCGTTATCGTTCTGGGCTTAAATGGATTTGGACCCTTGCATCTCTCGCAGTTCCGCGTGTCTTGTTTGGATTAAGACAGACCGACAAGCAAGTCCTTAGTGATTGAGTCGGAGAAGAATAAAAGTGAAGGCTTGTTTGTGTTGCCTTTGTTAAATAGCCAGGGACCTCTTCTATAAATGCCGGGGGCCATTTGCCACTGAATTGAAGAAAGCAGGAGGAACCCTCTTCTGTGTGCCTATATCTAATATTCCTGTCCCTTTACCTCTGCAGGGAGCTGACAAAAACATAAAAACAGAAAGTGGCACATCTGCCTTCGACTCTGAGTATCCCGCCGTTCTGGAGCTCCTCACATCTCCTAAACCCAAGTAAGGGAGGCAGCTGGACAGGTGGATGAACGGGCCTGCAGATGGATACAGTGGTCCCCTGACAGAAGACGGCCTCACCCCATTTACTCCAATCAACCTCTGTCTTACCACTGCTTTGGTCTGTTTGTTGGAGGTTCATTTTGCCTGTCTGGTGACTTTCATTAACCTTTTTCTTCCCATGATTTTGGGAATGTACTTTCTCTTCTTTGGGCCTCTGTCTGTCAGCAAAGTGACACATAATAGCCTCCCTTAGGGACCAAACACTGGGGGAGTTGTTAAGCTTGGATCATGTAACACTGTTCAGAGCAGAAGTTAAGTTCTGTCAGTTTAGCACTAAAATATGCATCTGAAATTCTGCTGTCTCTTAAACGAAAACAAAACAAACCGTAACAGATCAATAATGTTCATTTTTCCACAGTTTTCCTACATGTGACCAGTGTTTTGAACAGTAACTGCACTGTGATAAATTAGACAGATTAAAATGCCAGATAAATAAATAGAATATGTAGCCTGTTCATTGATTGACCAAACTATTTCTTCTTAAACATGTTTAGGCCTATTACTCGCATATCAAATGACATTTAATGAGTTTGAAATCTGTATGATTTTCTCTTCTTTTTTTGACCAATCACCATGCTGGTTTACTAGAAAGACTTGAATGTTGCAGTTTTGAAATGATAACCTGTTGAAAAATAGCTAACAGAACATGAAAATGAAATTTCTCCCCTTGAGTGAGTTTGTTTTTCTTCTTTTTTTTCTCAGAGCATAACCCCTTTTGTCACTGCATTAGCTTTCTTGGGTCTGTATGATGGGCTCTGGGTGCTGAGAATTATGGGTAAACGGGGGTTAGGGTTGAAACCTGATCATGGGGCTGCTTATATATCTCCTTGCCGTGGATTTGCTTCGAGACCCCGCCTGTTTTGCTGCATGTCGAATCTGCTTCTGCTTTTCTGCTACGAAACGGTTGCTGTCCTCTTGGTTGCTTTTAAATGAATTGCTAAGTATGTACTGAACTAAAACATGGTTAAACTGACTTTGTTGTGACAAAAGTCTGTACAAACCAATAAAAAAAAAAATCACAGGAACGGTTTTGTCTCTGTTTCCTTAAATATAAGAGTGCCTCGATGAGTCTCGTTACCTCCCACAAAGGAGTGTGAGCAACTTGGTGAAGAACCAAAGCATTAGAAAGTTTACTGGAAGGAAAAATGTTAATTAGAAAAAGTCAATATCAAGAAGTTTTTGAAGCAAAACCCATTTAACAGTTTGGAGAAATTCACAAGCCAGGAGCTGATTCTACAGCCGATCGAACTAATAAAATACAGATTCATACAAAACAAGGACAGAGTCCTAAAAAAAGTAGTAGTGTAACGATAGAGCCTTGATTAATACGGCTATTGCAGAAGGGACAAATCATTTTTGTTCTAAAATTATTTTATCCTAATTGGGGGAAACTAATTTGCAAGTAACTTTTCAGCAAGATATTGGAGTTTGTTTTAAGTGAAAAACTTTATTAATATTATTTTTGATTATGTGTTTTCGTGGTTTGACTGTCATAAAATGCCAAAAGCTCAATTTCCAGGCAGCAGAGTTAAAACTTCACTGTAAAATGTTCTGAATGACACTATATGTTGGCAAGAACTGCTAGTCCAGTTCGTTTGCTTTTGCCACTCCTCTTTAAGTTTCTGTCCGACCTCCTGGTTTGAAAGCCGGGCAGAGAGACGGCCTTTAGATAGAGTTGGTTTCAACTTCCTCTCTCTGCATCCAGGAAGCGTCCTTTTCAAGCCCTCTGCAGGTCAAAGTTCAGGCATAGTTTGAGCTTTACATATGCTAATCTGCTGCTCCAGTGTCTCAGTGTAAAATAGTAAAAGCAAAAATCCTTCAGCATCTAAAACCAGAGGGAAAAACTGTCCAAACATGAAATGCCTCAACCAAAAACAAAAATCTGAACGGACAGTTCTAGAATTGCTCTGACTGTCTGTTGTGTTTTATCAAGTCAAAGTCAGTGCAGCCGTTTGGACATTTTATGCCAGTTTGATCATTTTTTAACAAAACTTAACTCCTAGCATTGTCTAAAGTACCAAAGTGTGACTTTAATGGCCATACTTCACTGAGCCACCAGTCCTAACCACCAGATGAGGTGAAGGCTGCTATTAAAGGAGCCCTGGCTTCCTGAACAACTCAGCAGAGCTTTGCTGTTATTTCCTTTATTTTTCATGCCATGTTTATTTACGATCAATTTGTTCTTTTTACGGTTTTAATTTAGCTGAATGTTCCTGCCAGGACATGTTCTCTAACACTTGATTATGTTCTTATGACAGTTTTACCTTAACATGACCCATCTTCACCTTAACTAAAGTCATCAGAGCACATCAAAGGAGACGGATGGATTAGATTTGGGATATAATTGCCTAAATTAACCTAATCTTTCTCTCCTGTTTTGTCTGACAAGATGAAGTGTGTGAATTCAGATGACTGCTGTAACGTTGATGCTTTTAGCCTACTGCTGCAGGCCTCTTTCCCAGAAGCTAAAATCGGCTTTGAGTAAAAGGCCAAAGTTGATCCTAGCACCTCAGTAAGTACCGTAGGTAAGCTAACGGGTAAGTAAGGTGTTTTACACAGAAATGATCCTGTTACAAAGTATAATCCTAAAGCTTTTTTCTTTAAGTTAATTTAGTGTTTATATAATTCTGTATTGTACTATTTTAAGATTTTAACATGAGCTCAAAGTCTATTTTAGATTGTGCCTTCCTTTAGCATCTCTGGATAAAAGATGTTTTTCTGGTTAGTGGTGGTTTATGTTTGAATAAAACAGAATTGGTTGAAAAAAAGGACTTTGAAGCATTTACTTCCTGGTCCAAGTGTCACGCTCTTAAGCAACATAGGCAAAAAAAAAAAAAAAAAGAACCGTTGCCTATGTGTCGTCAGAAACTTTGAGCAGAATTTCAAACTCCCTCACGCAAGAATGCTGCCTGTCCACACGACGCGAGATGGTAATGAATTATCTGCTCAGGGTGTCTGTGGGGTGGAGGCAAATCAATAGCAGCGTGTAGCGGAGCTGTGGAGAGTGAAGAGTTGCATCAGGTCGAGTCAGACGAAGGCGTTCAAGGGGAAGGCGGCAGGCGGAGAGACGGAGCTGCAGCGTTGATCAGACCGAGAACAAATACTAATCAATTAAAGCCATGTGGGGAGACGTCAATGTAAAATGGCTCGGCTACTCTGACAGCCTCACGCCCCCGCATCTATATCCTCACCAACTTATTTCTGCTCATTTAGATTACATTCAACAAGAACAACCGGGGAATACCGAGCTCCGTCTTTGGTTGACAGTTACATTCTTGCTTAATAAAAATGAGCCAGTTTTACTGTCTTTGAGCCTTGAGAGCTGAAGACTAAAGTGAAACTTTTCTGTAGCGGGAGTGTAAGCACGCATGCGCAGAACACAAGGCTGTGCGGTTTATCGTTAATAACAAAAACAATGACGGATACCGTTGTGCTATTTACGACGGCATATAAGGGTCATTGTAGGTAAATTTAAGCCAAAAATATCGAGATTTTCCAGAAAAAACAAGGAGCTCCAAAAGTTGAAAAATTACAAGAAAAAAATAAGAAAATTTGAAATTAAGCACATAGTTTCCAAAAATAAAAAGGAAATTTCTGAGTTTCAAAAGTTGAAAATCTGCAAGAAAAAAGGAGAAGAAAATTTGAGATTAATCGCAAAAAGTTTCTAAACATAAGAACATTTTTGAGTTTCAAAAGTCAAAAATGTCTAACTTTTGAAACTTCTAGAAAATTTCTGAGCTTAATCTCTAAATTTCTGTTTTTTTTTTGTTTTTTTTTGTTTTTTTTTTTGCTATAAATGTACTCTTACTGTTTTTTGTATCAACAATGACCCTAAAACGCCGCCGTAATTTCTTAACCTGTTCAGTTTAGCACAATTTTTGACGAGGCAGAGATGGGTTGCTGTTTACAGTATGAGGTGGAAGCTAAGGATCAAAAGTGCATGCTTGTTTGATGACATCCTGAAATCGCAGCGCCCTCCAGTGGCCTGGCATGACAACTACAGCTGACTCAATCTGTCTGTCCCAATTAATATCCAAAAATACCAACACTTTCCAGGCAAGGGTCTCATGTAAAAGTAGTAATGTGTGGGATGGAAGCTGATAGTAAATAATAAATGAATAAATAAATCTCCACACCGTTTCATTTCCTCCCTTAAAGTGCTTTGGAGAATCCACAGGCCATCTTTGCTCTAATCCTGCACAGGATCATTAGTTTGGCATCATTCCATGTTAGGGAAAGTGGTCACACACTGTTTTGATCGGGGGCTTCCTTCTCTGATGGGCCGTACAGAAACAGCCTCACAGCTTGACAGAAGATTCATCAAGATTTGTGAAAGTTCTGCTGAGCTCTGCCCCCACCTACTGTTTTTAATCAAACCTGCAACAAATTACCTTCTGAAGGTGTTTCCTCCTGAAAATTACTGTTGAGCTGTTGCTTTCATTCAAGAACAATAAATAATAAACGTCAGTCAGCTCAAATACCTCAACATACACTCACGTCCTTCTAGGTAACACCCAAACGTCTTTACAGTAATTACCATATGCGATAATTAGCACGCGTGTGCCCTCATACACTCATACACACACACAAACACACAGAGTTTACTACCGTTGTGATCAACCCGTTCAAAATGCTGCTTAATGAAGTAGCAAATCCAAATCATTTGCATAATTAATACAGACTCCAGATTGCCTTCCGGGCATCTCTGGCTGTCTCTCTGTACAACCAATTGTTTTCTCCGCAGCTCACGCATTGGTTTACTTTCCAACTGATTTGAACACAATCTTTCATCTATTCCCCCCGTTGTAGTTTGATGAAGACATGAGAAGGAAGGCAAAAGCGTAAAAGTAGATCCATCTGAAGTGAAAACCTCTTAGCGACTTTAGATTCTGTCATGAACTTGCCTAAGGCAAGTGACAAAACATGACAACCTCAAAGGAAAAAAAACATAGAAAATTTGTGACATTGAGCGAAATTATTAAAATGCAACACATTTTTCTCCATGAAGGCTGCAGGAGGTTAAAGGAGAGGTAAAGGAAAAGTTTTTGTAGCGCTAAAAAAGGGAGACGTTTCAGGCCCACACATCGACTGAATCCCAATTCCTACCTCTACGTCTCCCTGGGCTGAGGGTGCAAATCCAGGAAGTAGTCTCTGCCCTAACACAGACACCTCCAAGCTGGAGTAAACCACATGCCTGGACACGCCAGACGCCTTCTGTGGAAATGTTTTTAGTTGCGAGACACAAACCTTATGCTCTCTACCCATATTTATTACATTAGGTGATGCTTTCAAATACATTGTTCTTCCTCAAGGTATCATTCTCTGGGGCTGTTATGCTGGCAGTGGCACTGATGCATTAAACAAAATGGATGAAACACTAAAATAGAACGACCATCAAAGTCTTCAACTTCACCTCCACTCAGTCGCTAGACGGCTGAAACTTCCACCCAGCTGTCACACAAAATTGTGAAATTGAGTTTTTCAACATTGGTGGAATTTCAACAAAGTTTTGCAGACATTTGTAATGGAAACGTCGCTTCTGCCAACATCTGTTTTCAAGTTACGATTGAATGTGTAGAATTCTTAGAAGTTTTTAATTAAATAAAAGGTAGGAGAGGAGGACGCCTTCAACTTAAAAATAATCTTTCATCTCGTGTTTCCTTTGGCAGTCAGCTGTCAAACGAACAAAGTGATGCCCAAACCTTCTCTGCATCTCTGTGTCTCAGGAAAGAGACAGAAAAAGACAGGGAGCACAGTGAGCTGGAGATTTACATAATTAGTGTCTTGAGAGTCCACAGAGTAGATATAGAGGACAGCTGCAGACGTTTAAAAGCAGACGTTTGTGCTCTGACATGCTTGCACATGCATAAATCTTTCTCAGGCTACTTACTTATCAGTCCTTCTTTGTTTGCACTCGGAGCCAATGTGCAATGAGCCCGATCGTAATCCCTCTAAACGCCTCAGTGCAAAGCACTAAAAAGCATTTTGTCGCTAAATTGATGTAGCCACAATGCTATTAGGAAGAATTTAATTGGAAATGAAAGTGAATTCATTATTACTGTCATGATGGCTGAGCGCGTCAAAGGCAGAGTCTCTGGCAGCCATGGCTGTGCTTTCTGCTGATTATGAGAACGGCCTGGAGAGAACGACACACAACTGCATTCTTGATTTGCACTTTGACTTTGCTTTACTGACTCTGACAAACTTCTCGTTGTCCAATAAAAAGCTTTTCTAAGTGACAATACATTAAAAATCTTGTGGGCAGTGGAGTTTTCTGCAGCAACATATTGGGAAATTCACAAGGCAGAGCAATTTCCTTCACTTCTTGCAACAATAGGTTCATCAAACAGATTACATTAAACACAAGGAGAAGCAAAGAATCTCATCAAGCCCATTAGATGGAAGCAGTTTGCACCAGTTTCCGCATCAGGTCAAACACAGCAGGTGAGGTGATCAAAGAGAAAGAGATAAGTTATATCTATTCTACTCTAAAAGGTTTTTCTAACTTGAGTGTGTCTATAGGTACACTTAATAGCAAAGTTTCAATTTTGCAAATAAAAGGAACATGATTTTACACCATTTATTTTTAATATTTTGATTTGTGTTCCAGTTCAAATCTTTCTGTTTCAGTTCCCCTGCCTTTCTTAATCCAGCTCCCCTACATCTGACGTTCATCTCCTTAATTAACTCACCTGTTTCTCATTCCAGTAATTACTCCACTCCAGTATTTAAGCACCTGTTTTTCTCTCAGTTCTTGTTTAATCATCTGCTGCTTGTCTGTGTATTTCAGTATGTCTGGTACATATGGGATGTTTGTGTGACTTTAAATTCTAATTTAAATTCATCTTATTTGCATTAACTTGTGATGAGACTCCATCAACCTTTCTACATTTGAAACTTCAACAACAATGATTTATAACACCAATGCCTTGTTTCACCTGTTGCTTGTAATCCCAGCAGGGTGTTCCTTTTATTCCTCTGTGCCAAAATCACCACCAGTTTTCAGCAGATGGTATTTTTTTTCTTCAGAAAGTTGCATGAAGCAAACAACTCTGCTCTTCAGTATGAAGTTTTAGCAGGCTTTTCCCAAAATGTCTTATTTAAACTCCAACACAGAGGCGATGTCTTCACAGTAGGAGGCTCTGGTTCTCCCACATTAACCTGTCCACAAATACCATTATGATTATGTCCCTTAATGGTATTTGAGACTGACAATATAAATAATTCTGCATGTTGCTCACAAGAGCAATAAGTACATAAAAAATTTGTAACTTAACTTTGTGGCTGTTCAATTAAAGAAAAACAAATTTTTGCTTATTGTATTATGTACTACTTTCAAATTAACATTGTACTTAATTTGGTATCTGCTTGACAGCAAAACATGTTTCTTTTCTATAATTGGACCTAAAATAAGTTTAAAAAGTATTAGTTAACTACTTGGTTTTTCAACAAGGTGTGCTGTTTGTAGAAAAAATTATGTTGAAATGGAGATGGAAAAACTTAATTGTAAAAACTATAAACAGAAGATGAATCTTTTATAAAAGCCTATAGGGGGGAAAAAACATGAAAGATGCAACATAAAACTGGAAAGTCAATCAGCAAGCCTTGAAAATGAAAGCTGATACCAATAAATTTGAATGCTTTTGGGTTGTAATCTGCTGAAATCAGTGCAGAAGCAAGACTTTTTGCACCTCACTTTGTGTTGCCTCTTTACTCAGCTCATTAGCTGTGTTTGTGAATTCAGCTCACACTTCTCAGTTTGCAGGTAATCATGATTCCAGTGAACCTCTTTAACCTTTGCTCTAGACGCTTGGACTGCATGAGTAAAGTAATTAGAACAAGGCAGTCTCTTCCAGATGGATATATTTGTCAATATGTTGCTGCATTGTCGCATTTAGACAGGTTTTGTCATCAGATCATTCAGAGGCCAAAGTTGTGGTTAGTTTAATTTTATTCCCACAAGCTTCAACAAATTGGTAGGGAAACTGTATACATGCAGATGGAAAGTGTAAATCTGGTTCTCTTTAATAAGTTATAATCAAAAACATGTCATCTTTGACATACTGAACAATTATGTGCAGATGTGCAGTTGTAGAGTTGTGAAAAACAAGTTATAAGTAAATGAAAACACTTAGTATGAATATAGGAACTCCAACATTTTTCTATTTTTTATTTCTCGTTGTAATAAGTTCTTTATTTCAGTTGTTCAGTGCTATCCCACACACAACCGCGAGGGGGCGTCTGTCACGTTGGTGGCATGGAGAAGGTTGACCACACAGAAGAAGAATAGACCTTCCTGTTAGATGCTAAGGGAAGCGTGTCAAGTCATTTCTACACCACAGGTCAGTAAATATGTATTTTAATGCATCTATATTCGTTACATTTAAGAGTTGAAGATGTTATTAAATCGAGTGTCAACTAGTGAGTCAATTTGAACAGTATTGTGTTCAAAACAGGACATATTTCTGAAAGCTAATTAAAGCTAACGCTAGCGGACCTTGTTAATGTGTTAGCTAGCTAAATTCACTTTCAATTGATTAAATTTTACCTATTTTGAAACGGTTCTCATCCAAAATATATTATTTTGGTCTCTTTGTTTGCGGTTATTGAAAAACCATAGAAATCATGTTAGAACATTCAGTGAATAAGTAATGGCTGCCTATTTGTTAAGCTTAGTTGTAAAACCAAGAAAATTTAAACTAACAATTTATTTAAATAAAATATAGAACCCAAAATTGTGCACTAATAAAATGAGATTGGGACTTTCTATGGAAAGTTCCAACTGTACTTTTCACATTTGTTTAGTTTTCGATGGAAAATAGTGGCGGTATACCACCAAAATACACTGAGTGGCTTCTATTTTCTAAGGCACCTAAATCAATTAAAGCAACTTGGATCTTCATCAAAAATACAAAACATGCAACACAAACTCAAAAATCAAGATGAAACCACATCATGCATGTATATAAGAAACATCCACCTTCCTACTTTTATTTATGTAGATCTAAAATAACAAAGTTGAAGTGGCTCTTCTGTCACAAGGAACTTTTTTTCTTTTCTTTT
This sequence comes from Poecilia formosa, assembly GCF_000485575.1. Classification (NCBI taxonomy): domain Eukaryota; kingdom Metazoa; phylum Chordata; class Actinopteri; order Cyprinodontiformes; family Poeciliidae; genus Poecilia; species Poecilia formosa. Next base: position 1,085,819 of record NW_006800008.1, on the reverse strand, counting down.
ACAAGTGTGGTGACATGTCAGTGGCAAAATTAGAAGTTTCACAGCATGAAGCTGCAATGTTACTGATTACAAAATCCTTTTCTGTTCCCTTATTATGAATTTTGTAACTTGCAAGGGATATATTTAATCTAAAGCTTGAAGACTAAAACACCAGATTGTCCAAGGCTCCCTTATCATGAAAATAATATCACTCCAATGGGCTAACATTACCAACGTAACTGTCATAAAAGGTCAAATTACCTATAAAGACTATATGGATGGCAGTAAAGATGTTTATTTTTGCAGCAAAGTACGGTCACCCATAAAATGCCAGTTGGCAACATAAAATTAGACGTCTGTAAATATGTTCCCTCATTTAGTGAACCGTTTTAACATGTTCGCTACACCATTGTTGTCTGTCCAGTAGCTGTTGAATTGAGTGTTATTGTCAGTGCACAGCAGAACGGTGGCTCTTAATGAGTGTAATCAAAACGGTGGATGTCAAACAAAGGTTTCCAATTGGCAACATCTGGCTGTAACACTGAACAATGTCAATACTGCAGCCTGAAATGTCACCAAAATCACAACAGGAATTTTGTTGCAGATGTTTCTGTCTGCATAGTATATAAGAAAACACTTCCTCAGGTTATCTTATAGAAAGTATGAGAAATATAGGTAGTTGGATGAAACCAAAAATATCAATAATATTGATATGAAGTTGGAATCAGTATTGGATTGATACTAGCATAAGATTTCTTTTTCTTGAAATTTTATTTTATTTTTGTGTCCCAGTTTCTTAACTTAATTTGAGACAGTTGAAAAACAAAAACTTTATCGAAAAGCACACATTTCTTTGAAATTGTTATGTTTCCGTTAAGCAACTTCGTGTTCATAATTCCAATTTGCGCATTTATATGGTCAGTGGAAATGTAGATCATGACTTCGAAAGTTCAGCAACATGGAGACGATGGCATTGATCATTGCATGTCTCTTGACAAATGAGTAACTAACTGAGGAAATAAAACTTTAAGAATTCCCACCAGCGTTGAAACAAAACTAAACCAGCAATGACTGGAATTTCAAAGTGATTCAATCTGATAGGCATGTCCTACTTTTCACATTTGTTTACTTTTTGATGGAAAATGGTGGCAGTATACCACCAAAATACACTTTGTGACTTCAGTTTTCTAAAGGCACCTAAATCAATTAAAGCAACTTGGATAAACTAAAAAGTATTCAGGGAAGGTTTGTAAGTTCGCCCCCTCGATTTTTCACAAAGACTTGAGAAGGGCTTCTATCAGCCATTTCTCTTTGTCACAATGAATGAGGACACCATACCCTCAGCAGTGCTCAGATGAAGCCAGAGTAACTTTGTTGCCCGTGGTTCTGAGAAATCTTAGAAAGATCTTTGGCTTTTTTTTTTCTTTTTTATTGATTCATTTATTCTCAAGGCACTGTTTGTCTGGCTGTGGCACATTGATAGAGCGAACTGAGTGACTAATAGTCCAAAGAGCTCTCGGCTAGAGAAGGTGTCTGTAATGGCGCAGCTCATTTTGACTGATCCCTTCTGCCGTGAAATATGAGCGTCTTCCTGCTTACCAGCTGATGACAGTACATCTCCACCTTTAATGTCTGTATTACAAAAGCCAAGCATGCTGACGCTCCCCATGCCTCGTCTCTCTTAGCTTTTCAGTATTAGTCATGCACAGTTTGTGTTCTTTTGCTTTAGTGGCAACTTCTGATGTATGTGTGTGAAAATGACACAGAAAATGCTTTAGAAGAAAGAAAAATAATAAAAAAGGAGCAGTTTTAATGACAGCGAGAACGTTGAGGGGCTTAATCACCGAGGGCCGCGTTGGCTTTTGAGGCAGAGCGCCGTCTCATTAGGAGCCAACGCAGGGAGCACCATAGTTGTTAGTTACAGATGCACTTCTTGGGGTAAAGAAGAGCCCTGCTCTGGAGAACTCTTGTGAAATGTGAGCATATGTTCAACACCTTGATTGGTCTTTTTATCATGATGTTTATAACCTCTAACTGCCTCCAGGGTGGTGACAGGAAGCAGCTTAATCAGCGGGAATGGCGGCGCGTCGTCCGGCAGGCTGTATGTCACAGCATTGATCAGGTGATTAAACAGTCAGCAGAGTGCGGTTTATCATGGTTATTCTGTTGGTAAATACGGGGGTTTCATTTATCCCATTTTTTTCTTCTTGGAAGAAGGTGGAGGATGAGTGAAGAACGATGAAGGAAGAGCGCTTCGTCTTCTGGCTGGTAGCTATCAGGTCGTGGGACGTTCATGTAACCATTTATCTGATCGCTCTGCTTCTCTGACTGTAATCAATCAAATTTTATTTGTATAGCACAATTCAGCAGAAAGGCCTTTCAAAGTGCTTTACATAATTAAAATAAAAGCAGCATGTGAGAAAGAGATTTAAAAAACATAATTAAAGCGTAAACGGTGAGAAAGAGACATTTTGAAAAAGATTTAAAAAGATAAAAATATTAAAACCTGCACCCCTTTGAGGACTTCTGTTAAATGTCGTTTAACTGGGACTCTAACCCTCTGAAACTTTAGTCAAAAACACCGTTTGACAAGAACTCCAACCTCTAGGTTTTTAGTTGAAACGCCGTCAACTGGGACTCTAAACCCCATAGGACTTTAGTTAAACGTCTTTTAACTGGGATATTTCCCGGGGGGCTTTACATCATTAAAACGTAAACGGTGAGAAAGAGAAATAAAAAGAAATTAATAAAAAGATAAAAAGAAAAGATAAAAACATCAGATACATTGAAGACATCAAAACCCAAACTCTAATCCTAATGTAGCCATAAGCAACTCTAAACA